>NW_012156396.1:1165750-1174471 GCF_000151545.1 Saprolegnia parasitica CBS 223.65 | reverse complement strand
AGAGGCTATCACGGCCCAGAACGCGCTGCGTGACGTGACGGCCGAGCGCGATGCCATGGCTGCCTCCAGCAACCGACTCGCCTCCGAGCTGAGAGCGGCCAAGTCACATGCCGCAGCACTGGAGGCCGCGTCGATGGCGTTTTGGAGCGCGAGCGTCAAGCTCGTCTGGACACGACACGGTCGATGGACGAGCAACGCAGTGTCCATCAAGAGCGACTGCAAGCAGCGAGAACGCAGATCCGGACGCTGCAGGATGCTCTCGCCGCTGCCAACGCCAGCCGCCAAGCCGACGCCGAAGCCCACGCGGCCGCTACAGGCGCCCTGGAAACAAGACACGAGCACGAGGTCCGGGTGCGAAATCAGGAGTTTGCGGCCACGATGCTGCAGCGCGACCGACGCATCAGCGACCTCGAGGCGAAACGCGGGTTAGGTGGGGTATTTAGAAAAAAGAAGCGTTAGACAGATAGATCGATAGTTTGATAGTTGATAGATAGATATACTGATAGATAAATAGATAGTTGTGCATGGTAGCCATGGTAATAGAAGCAACCGAGGACGTAGTACGAACGAACGATTTCATTGCAGCTCCCTCGCGACTGCCTTGCTCCTCGCAACAACCTCGCGACCTACCGGCGGCTACCGGTACTAGGACCAGCGACTGTGTTACGAACGACTCAAGACACGCTCACCGCTTGCCCTACCGTACGGCTGTCCAATGCCATTCGTGCTGTCGATGTCATTGGGTTGAAGGTGCACCCACAGTCGCTGCGGCAGGAGATGTAGAACGAGAAGATTGGCGCATTCAGGGCCTGGAAAAGCGGTCGCACGATGAGCAACGCTGTGACGCCGGGTCGATGGTATGGCGGCAGCGCGGAACACGAGTGTGAGCGTCGTCATGCCTTTGGAGTGGTCGACACGCTGCACGCCGACGACTGAGACGTAGGATGCCTCCTTCCACGCGTCCATCGTCTGGGTATCTTGGTGCAAGACTGCGTCGCAGTCGGTGGCAATACCACGAGGGGCTCGAGCTTGATACCAGGCTTGTCGTCGACCGTTCCTGTCGCGGGTGGTGGCACGGCTTGGTCGTCCACTAGCGCAAGGGAATATTCCCTTGCGCTAGCGGGACTCTACATACATCCATCATTAGAGCTCATCGTACAGGACGAGGGCGAGCGATGGTCAAGGACCTGCGCTGTCGCCGGCGGGGCGGTAGCACCTGGAGCGCCGGGCAGCAGCTGAATTTAGTCCCATGGAGTTGTTCCTATGCATCGGTCGCGCTTCCGGCGGGCAGCTCTCCTTGACGAGCGCGCTCTCTTCCATGCTTGCAGTGGCGTCGGCTTGGAAGATCGGCCAACACTGGTCACTCCGAGAATGCATATTCTAGGTATCCGATTACAGAGGTATTTCGGCTGTTCCCGCCAAAAATGCGCACGCAGTCTTCCTACGATCTCAAGGCGCCTTGTACGGGAATGAATGCACCTCGGACTTTAGCACTCTAATCATGCAGTACGGCAACCAATCGATCAGCTAGGCAATGCTACAAGCAGGTCGTTCTTAGTCGTAGAAACGTTTTACATCTTGCCGGGCGCACCTTTTCTTCACACGTCGTCGGCGAAGACTCCCAGCATCCACAGGCTAGTCTCGTGCGAAGCTTGTACCGTTCAGGTAGCGATGTCTTGACCGACGATCACTTTGCCTCTTGTCGCTTAGGTTTGGGCAGACCTTGGTTTCCAGGACTCGACCAAGTAGGAAGATAGAAACACCGATGATTTGGGTCTAGTCCGAGTCACTACTACTGCTATCGCCGTCCGAGTAGTTGGCGACAAGACCGAGACCGGTGCTGGTCGTCTTGGTGTTTTTCTGCCTCTTCTTGGGCTGCGTCGGCGCAGACCCCTTGGTTGTTGCTATCTTTTTTGGCTTGGCTTTGACGACGACGACCGGCGGCAGCTTCTTCTCGGCCGCTATTGTCGTCGGCAGTACGACGGCCGCAACCTTCTTTGTGTGCGCCAGCGTATCCTTCTTGGCCATGACTAGAGATGCGCGTATGAGACATCGTGCGGCATCCTCGTGCACACCAAACTGAGCAAGGTCCGTGTCGAGCTGGCGCTTAAGCCCGTCTTCGACGCTCTTTTGCTGATCTTCAAGCGCCCGAATAAACTCAAACTCTTCGTCGTCGAGGCCCTTTGGCGGCGCTACCATATCCAAAGTAGTATATGTTGCCATCGGGTTTCGAACGCAGGACCTACCGAACGGGTTGTTCTTCTCCTTCCACTCGGCGTCGCGCTGGTCCTTCATCTCTTTGAGACGATCGTAGAGCGGCCGCGCGTCCGAGATGGCGATGTCCGCCGCCTCGGGCTTGTCCGAGATGCGGGTCTCTTCCACATTGTCGCCAAAGAGCTACAAGATGCCATCACGTCGGCTGCTGCACGTGCATGGACGTAATATACCCCGTCCGACGACGAGAGCACAGCCGTCGAGACGAAGCCAGCAATGGGCTTGGAGCGCGGCCGCGCGAGTGGATCCGCCGGCTCGGCGAGGCCCAGGCCCGCGGCCTCGGTCGGGAACTTACTCGTGACGCTGCTGGTCGGAGCGGCCATGAGGGATCGTGTGGCTGGTCACTGGCAGAAATGCATTTTTCGAGCGCATGTCGCAAAGAAGCGTTTTCTATTGCTTCTTTGGAATATGTTTTGTAACGCTTAAGTAAGCGCAAACGAAGCGCCGCAGCCAATCAATTCGCAGCGATTCCGAGCCATCCTCTGAAATCGACGACCATGAAGCGCGGGTCTCATGCGTCGCCGGAGCGGTCGGCCAAGAAGGCCAAGGCGCCGGACACAGAGGCCTCGAGCATCCTCCGCGACTTCCTCCTCAACATCCAGAAGGGCCACGCAGAGCCGCTGCTCGCCTCGCTGCTGGCCTTCCACGCCGCGATCGAGTGGGCGTCGCCGTTGGACTGCGCCGTCTTGCAGGCGTTCCTTGACATCTCGCCGCGCGCCGATCAGCTCTTGGACCTCTGGGGCAGCTCTGTCTGGGTCGACGACAAGAAGCGCGAGCTGTTTGCGCCGCTGATGGAGATTCTGACGGCGGTCGCGGCCAAGCTCCGAGCGACAGACGTGCCGGTGGCCGAAGCGTTCGGCCTCGCGATCCTCAAGAACAAGATGGACTGGATCACCAAGCAGCTCACGTGGTCCGACAAGCCGCGCATCGAGCACGCGACGCTCACGCTCTGCAACGAGCTCGTCTCGACCAACGCGCGCCTCGCCCGCGAGTTTGTTCGGCTCTTTGACTTTGGCGCCAAGTTCTTCGCGACGCTCTGCGGTCGCCGCGCCAAGGACGTGACCATTCCCGACTCGAGTCGCGTCTTCTCGGTGCGCCATAGCTTTGTGTGCTTTGTGCTCTCGCTCACCGCGTCGCACGACGAGCACGTGTACCGGTTCATGGTCAAGGCCGACGGCCCGACGCACAGTCTCTTCAAGAGCATCGACGGCGACACGCTTCCGGATGTGACGGCGATTCTCTCGACGTTGGAGTCGACGGTCCTCGCCAAGGCCGACGTCGCCCACAAGCACAACGTGCTCTCGATGCCGGCGATCTCGCAGCTGCTCAAGCTCCTCGAGTCACCCGACGACGCCATCTGCGACCTCGCCAAAGCGTTTCTGCACAAGATTTTCTTTGCAGAAAGCGCGCTGTACCACGTGAGCCAGATCTCGACGCTGCCATTCCTGACGAAGAAGGGCGCGAAGGCGCTGCATTTGACCGAGACCGACGAGGCGCCGACGTCGATCGCCGCCAGCATTGTCACCAAAGTGCTCAAGTCGTTCAACATTTCAGCGTCGCTCGGCGACCCGAAGCGCGAAGCGCTCCTGCTCGAGTTCCTCAAGCATTACCCTGGCCTCGTGCTCCCGCTCTTTGAGTCGTACTTGGTGGTCGTCCAGCCGCGCCCGTCCTTCAAGTGGTTCTCGGCCGCGTCGTTCGTCTTGCAGTCGCTGCGTCTCCCGCTCACGCCACTCGAGGCGACGCTGCGTGCGCACGTCGATGTCGCGTGCCTCGACGGTCTCAAGCAGCTCTTGCTGCCCGTGGGCCTCACCAAGAGCGTCCTCACCAAGGCGCTTCAGCACACCGACATGCTCGTCGTCTACACGACACTCAACCTCGTGGCTGTCGTCTTGGCCCGCGTCGCGACCGTGACGGCGCTCTTGTCGAAGGACGTGCTCGCGTTGCTTGAAGCCGACGTGCTGCGTGGCATGCTGCCGCCGCCCGAGGTCATGCTCACGCTCTGCACCAAGTACCGGCCCTCGGACAAGGAGCAACATTCGTCCAAGATGGAGCTCGTGTGCGCGCGGGCCCTCGGCGTGCTCCAAGCGTACTTTGTGTACCTGCCGCAGACCATGGGCGAGACCAAATTCGACATTTCCAAGCTCCTCCTGCCGTCGCAGGTCGCGCCGAGCTTGCTGGGCGCGCTCTTGCAGCTGCTCCGCGTCGCCGAGCCGCACCGCCTCGCGTACATCGTCCACGGCGGCGACGCGACCAAGTTCCAGTCCCTGCTGCGCCACTGCTTGAGCGCGCAGCCGGCGATCGCGACGCTCGGACGCCACGTCGTGCGGCGCACGCTCGCCGCGCTCCAGATCTTTGGCCTTGCCCCGGTGTACGACACGTACACGCCACACGAGATCGATGTGTGGCTCGCGCAACTCGGCCGGCACCCGGACGCGCTTGCTTTCTTCGACAGTCTCGTGCGCGCCGTGGCTGCAAACCCCTTTGCATGCCCCGGGGCGCCGTCGTTGAGCCCTGTCACGCGCGCGCTCGTCTCGTACTTGAGCAGCGCCGAGATGCCGCTGCAGCTCAAGGTCAATGACGTGGCAGCCGCCACTGCATTTGGCGTCGCCGTGCTTCGCAACCTCCAGCCGCTTTCAATGGCGCCCCGCGAGCTCGTGCCACCGACGATCGAGCGCGACCCGACCGGTGTCGTTGCTGCCTTCGTTGCCGCGTGCACCAGCGTCGAGAAGAAGGCTAACAAAGCGTATGCGCGCACGCTCACAACCACCACGTCCCTCGAGACACTGTCGCCGACCGAGTCGCTGGTCGTTTCGGAGCCGCTCCTGATCGCGTCCGTCTCGCACCGCTTTGCCGCGATTGAGCAGTACATGTCGACGCACGGCAGTGCCTCGCTCTTCGACTCGGACGTGCTCCAAGCCGGCTTTGGGAAGCCGTCGACCAAGAAGCGCTGCATCGTGACCCACTTCTTCGCGACCGCACCGACGCACGTCGTGCTCCAGTCGCTCTTCCACCCGCACGTGCTGCTCCGCGGCGGCCAAAGCGTTGTGCCATCGGCGTCGGCGCTGCAGTCGTACCTCTCGACGCGCTTGGCGACGCCGGACGCTAGCGCGACGCTGGCTGCGCTTGACCTCGTCCACAGTCTCTCCGTGTACCTTGCCCGCTACAAAAAGGTAGAGTTGTTGATTGCGTCTGCCGCGTCTCATGCGCCGTGTAGAACGTACCGGCATCGAAAACGTACATTAAAGCCATGCGCGCGGCGGTCTCGGCGCTCCAATTGCTCCTCGTGCACGTGGCCATGGACAGCGTGCCGCTCCACGAGTCCTTTTGGCACCGCGTGTGGGCGCACCACGCCGACGTGCTCTCGTTGTCGCGACCGCCGACGACGCGGTGCTCCGTGCGTGGGCCATGCTGCCGTACGCTCTCGCGTCGCTCTTCCCCAAAGCGTACCTCCCCCAGCTCGTGACGCCGTGGGGCGAGACGGGCCCTCTCGCGATCGCGATGGCGGCGCACGCCTCGCCGAGCGAAGTCCACGACCTCGTCGACGCGATGCTGTCGACGACACGCCCGAATGTGCGCCTCGTGCTGCACCTTCTCGACCTCTCGGCGCATGCGACGCTGCACCGCCCGTCGCTGTTCGCGCGCGTCGTTGCGATCGCGCTGTCGCATCCAAAGGAGGCGTCGCCCAAGGCGTGGCTGCTGCACTACATCCAGCAGCACCACGTGGAAGACGATGCGCTCTTAGCCTCACTCTTTGAGTTGTGCTGGACCGACGTGTCGAGCGCGCTGCACCTTTCGCTGCTGCAAGAGCTCGTCGTCAAGAACGCCAAGTGCCGCCTCGCGTTCGCATCGCTCCGGTCGTCGAGCCACCTCTTGAACGAGGCGTGCCTGCCAGGTGTCTTGGCGGTGGCGGCCACGTACCTCCAGTCGGCGCCGCTCGCGCCCGACTGCGTCCAATGGATCCGCGACGTTATTGTCCCCACGTGCGTCGACGCGATCCTCGGCGACGACGCCAGCACGTCCATGACGTCGCTCCCGGCCGTCCTCGACGCGCTGCCCGAGCACAACCTCAGCGGCGACGTCGACTTTCTCGTCGATGGACTTGTGCAGAACAAGGGCAAATTGCTGTCCCCGGCGCAGCTTCAAGTGTTCGTGCTCGCGACCAAGCACTACAACCTCGCGCCGAACGCGTTCAAGCTGCTCCAGTTTGCGCTGCAGCAGCTGTCGCGGGCGCCTGCCGGTGTCTCGGCCGACGCGTGTGCGTACGTCGTCGAGACGCTCCTCGTGGCCCACGCCAGCGACATGAAGAAGCTGCCGACGATCGCCGCTCAGTCCGTTGTCAAGGCTCTCGCAGCGGACCGCGCGTGGCTCACCGCGCCGGCGCTGCACCGTGCGATCAAGACCATGGCCGTGCTTCTGCCGACCACGGTCGACTTTGTCCCGCTGGCGCGCGTCATCGTGGCCGCCCTCCCGCAGCAGGCCGAGCTAGAGCCGACGCTCGTGGATGCATTGGCTGCGATCCTCGCGACGGCCCGCGACGGCAGCACGGACGATCTGGTCGACCTTGCGCTTCTGAAAGCGCTTTTGAGTCGGTACAGTGCGTCCTTGTCGCATGTCGACGTGGCGCTGCAGAGCGTGCTGTCGCTTCTCGAGACCAAGTTTGACGTGCGCTTGGAGACCGCGCACTACTGCTTTGGCAAGGCCAACCACGTCTCGTCGTCGTCGCTCTCCAGCGTCAAGTCGCATTGGCTCCTCGAAGAAATCGAGCCGGCCCGTATGCGCAAGAGCATCGAGTACTTTCCCCTGCACCGATCGTTTACCGGCGGCGCATGCGACGCCGACCAAGAGCAAAGCGTATACGACCCGGCGTTCTTCCTCCCGCTCGTCGCGCACACGCTGTCGACGAGCCACATTCCGGACAAGCAGCTCCTCCAGTCGGGCATCCTCGGGTGCGTCGCCACTCGCTAGCATGGTCGCTGACGTCATCTCCTGCGTAGGTATGCGATTTGCGCGCTCTCGGCCGAAGACGACACGATCCGGGCGTACGCCTACGGCATCGTGGCGTCGGCGCACGAAGCCATGAGCGTCACGGCGCGGTCGCACGACTTTCACGAGCGGCGGCAGATCCATCTGCTGCTCGAGACGCTCAAGAACGGCGTGCGCTCGACGCACGAGCGGCTGCCGTCCCTCTTGACGGTGTTTGCCAACGACGCGATCTCGGTCTTGCTGCGCCCGGGGCACGCCATGTACCCGCTCATCAACGCCTTCTTGCTCGCACGGTCGGCGCTTGACACGACCGACGTCCCGATGTTCTACACGCTCTTCAACTCGAGCGCGACTACGTACCGCCAAGAGCGCTCGTGGCTCCTGCACATTGTGCGTGGATGCGTTGATACATTGATAGTATCGAGGGCTCATACGTGGATAGATCAAGCGCGGCGTCCGGCTCAACATTGACGTGGACCTGCTCCAGCGCCGCCACGTGTATGCGATTCTGCTCACGTTCTTCGACTCGCCGCTGGCGGACGCGTACACGCAGGACTTTGTGCTGCACATTCTGAGCCGGTCCGTCGCGACGCCCCACGGCGTCTTCACGCTCGTCCACAAGTTTGGGCTCCTCGCGTGGCTCGAGTGTGCGCTGCTCCGCCACTTTCAAAGCGACGTGATCGCGCACTGGCTTCTCTCGATCGCCACGACCGCCATCGAGGTACGATTTTGTCCTGTGGCGTCTCTCAGAAGCGTGGCAGGCGTACGAGTCGGCCGAGAAGAACGACGCCAAGTACCGGCTCAACGTCGTGACGCAGCTCCAGCAGCTCTGCAAGACCATGGTGCAGCACGCATCGTCGCTGCCCGCGACCTGCGCACCCCTCCTCTCGCGACTGCTTTCCCAGGTACGGATACGAGGTGGTTCTCTGGAGCTTCATGAAATTGTTAGTACGTGGCGTTTGGACTGGCCTCGGCTGATACGGATCTGTGGTTCTCGCTCGACCTTCTCGAGTGCTTGGTGCACCGATCGACGCCGGACGAGGCGCGTGACGTCGCGCAGCTCGTCGCTCGCTGCTTTGCGCGAGTGTCGAACGCGGCGCGGTCGATGCAGTTCTCGCCCGCAACGTATGCGCGCTGGGCGGCCCTCGCTGCCTTCGTCGGCGCCCATCTGAGCGGCGACTTGCCGCAGACGTTCCCGGCGACCGTCCACGCGCTGCTGACGGCCTCGCCCGCGTTTGCGTCGGCCGTGCACAACGACGTGCCGCGCGGCCAGAACCAACCGTGGTTTCGTACAGTTCTCGTACAACCGGACAAACGAGTGGGGCATGGAATTGTGGTAGATGATCGGGGGGCGGGCATACCTATTTTTCCGCCTCTTCCCCCGTGTCTGGTTAAATACATAGAAAAAGGTGCGAATACTTTACGGGCGAAGTGTTTGCTGACCTCTGATGTTTCTTCTTTTCA
>NW_012156396.1:1145002-1165604 GCF_000151545.1 Saprolegnia parasitica CBS 223.65 | reverse complement strand
TTCTTGCTGCTGTCGCTTGTCGCGTCGTCGACGGACCGGCGCTTGCGGTAGAGCTCGGTGAGCGACCGCAACACGTCGTGCTCGAGCGGGGCGCCCGCAGCCTCTTCGATCTCGCGCGGAAACGCCCTCTCGAGCGCCTTGTCGTCGTCCATCGACTTGTGCCACTCGTCCTTGCAGCTCTCGAGGCGCGCCTCGAACTGCGCGTGGTCGACATGGAGCGAAGCAATCTCGGTTTCGATCGACGCAATCTCGGACGAGAGACTCGCGAGGTCGTGGCAGATATGCTCGTGGCTCAGGAGGACGTCGCCGAGCCGCAGCATGTACATCTGCTGCGTGAGAACACTGAGTCGCGTCGCGAGGTACATGTCCTGGAGCGTCTTGAGCTTCTCGTCAAAGCCGCGGCAGATGTCGGCAATGTCGGCTTTGAGTTTCTTGAGTTCGAGGTCGAGCGACTTTTTGTACTTTTCCTTCTCGTCGGCGATGCGCGCGGCCTCGGCGTCGTACGCTTGCAGCTTGAGCTTTTGCTCGGGCGAGAGTTCGTCGGCCGGCGTCTCGTCCATCCATGGCTCGCGCACGAGGCTCGAACCCTGGACCAGTTCCTTCTTGACCTCGAGCGTGCCGTTCATCATGTCGCGGAGCGCGCGGCCAGCGACATCGTCTTTTGGTTGCGTGCTTCAAGCGCGCGTGCGGCGGCTTCGGCAGCTTCCCGCGCCATGCGCTTCTCGTCCGTCTCGTACGGTGTCTTGGTCATTTCGCCAGGGCGAAGCGAGAGCACCGAGTCGGCGACTTCGTCCGCACTCCACGAGTAGACGGCAGGCGATTCATGCACTTGGAGTTCGGCGCCAATCTCGCGGATCCGAGCATTCTTGGCTTCGATCTCGTCCATCTTCGATTCCTTGAGGCGCGCGAGCTCGTCAAAGTCCTTGTTGTACTCGCCAAGGAGCTGTCGCTCGTACGCTAGGAGCAATGCGATCTGCGTGCGCTGCTGCTTGCGCGTCCGGATCATGGCCGGGTGGTAGATCAAATCCACGAGCCGCACCGGCGTACTCAGGTCGAACTCTTCGGGCTTTGGCGGCGGCGCCTCGCGCTTCCCGAGCGTCGGGTGCAGCAAGCCGGCGTTCACCATCCATGTGATTGCTGGCGGAATCAAGTCGGCGTGGTGGTACCCGGCCGACGTCTGCCGGCGCGCCGTCCGCACCGACTCACTCGGCTCGAGCCGCGCCAATTGGTACTCGAGCTGCCGGAGGCGCTGCACCGCGGCTTCGCGCCGCTTCTCGGCCGCTCCGAGCTTGCGCGTCGGGAGGTTGTACACGATCAGTTCTGAGTTGTTGAGGCCTTTGAGCACGACGCCCTTGGTGTCGCCCGTGTCCCAGAACTCGGCCTTCATGCGCTCGCGCACAATGTTCATTTCGGCGATTTGCCGGCCAATGTGCGACCGGACGTCCGTGGCCCGCGCCGCGTTCTGCGCCAAGAGCGACGCCTCCAGGTCCCTATTGATGACAAACTCGTCGCGCGCCAGTGCTTCCATCTCGGGCAGCTCGGCGTTGTGCGCCAGCATCGTCTGCAGCTTGAGCTGGAGGGCGCTCAACGGCCCGCGGATCTTGTCTTTGATCGCATCGAATTTCGCGCGGGCGAGGCTGTCTTGCTCGTCGGCGTACGTGTCGAGGAAAGGTCGTCCGTCGTTGGTGAGGTGCCAGCGCGGTGCCTTCTTCTCCGGCTCGTTGGAGCGCCTCCCGAGGTTGACGTAGAGCGGTGACGCGCCTTCCGAGACGCTTTTGAGAAGGCCCAAGCCGTGCTCGGGCTTGAGTTCGACGCAGAAGACGGCGCCGTCGACGCCAGAAGTGTACACATACGTGGCATCCTCTGCGTGCGAAAACACGATCGACGTGATCGCACCAGCGTGCAGCACGAGACTCTTTTGCTTGGCGAAGTGCCACACGGTATCGTTGAGCGTTAGCCCGACGGTCGTGGGCTGGAGCAGCCAGAGCGAGAGCGTGCCGTCGGCCGCACCCGTCGCAAAGATCTCGGCGCCGTCCCGAGACGCAAACGGACTCTTGGCGATCGCCGTCAACGGCTTGGCGTGGGCGTCCGCATGCAGCAGCTTCGCTTCGACCGACTTGATCGTCTTTGGCGCGTCGTTGATGCGGAGCACGCTCACGTGCTTGGCGTTGAAGTTGACGTACGTCAATAGCTTGAGCGCATGGGAAGGGCTGAGAAAGACGCCTCGCTGGGCGACCGTCGACGGCTGGAACGCGCCAAGGAGCATCAAGTGGAACTCGATCGCGATGCGCTCGTCCAAGTTGGTGAGTGCGCAGTAGAACGTCTCGTGGCCGAGGGACGCGACAAAGGCCGACGTGTCGAGGCTCGACGTGGGCACCCATTTGACCATCGAGAGGCGCGCGCTTGGACTCGGGCCCTGCGCGAATCCGAGGATACGAAAACGACGCTCCGGGTCCAGAGACATGATGTACACCACGTGGCTGCTCGAGGATGCGAGGAGGGCGAGGGCAGACGCCGGGTGGATCTCGATCATATCGATTGCCGTTGTGCACACGCGCGCGCAGTGAATCGGCGCCACATCAATCGACGCCGCCGCGACCTTGGCAACACTTAGAATGCGCACGTGGCCGGTCGCGTCACCAACGACGACGATCGGGTCGAGGTACCGCGCCGCGACCGCGGTGATCATGGTCTTTGGCGCCGACTCGAAGAGATCGGTGAGCGACGAGACGGCAATGCCCTTGCAGCTCTGGACGGTCCAGAAGTAGAGCGCACCCGAGACGCCGCCCGAGACAACGACCGCATCGTTGGTCGTACCGCCCGCGGGAATGAGCAGCGCCATGCTCAGGACGGCGCCCGTGTGGTAGCCACCGAGCTTGTTGAGCAGCGACGCGGCGTTGGCGGCCGGCGATTTCTCATCTTCGTCAACGTCGACAAGCGCTGTGAGCTCGTAGAGGCCGCCGGCCGAGCTTCCGAGCACGATGCGCGCGTGGCTGGGCGAGAGCCCGAGGCCGACGAGCCGCTCGTTGGCCGGAAGTGCGGGTGCTCATGTCATGCGGCCACGATATATATGCGTAGGAAGACGTACCGTTTGCAAGACGGAGTAGTCGTGGTCGTGGAGCCAGCGCACCGATCCGTCCGAGAAGCCAGCGACGAGGCACTCGGCCGTGAGCACGAGCGACGCGAGCACGGCGGTGCGCGATAGGACGACGACCGCGAGGATCTCGCCGCGCGTCGGGTCGAGCTTGACGAGCTCGCCCATACGGTTGGCGGCAAAGAGCTTGCCGTCCTTGCTCCAGCAGTGGCAGGTGTATTCACGGCGCTTCTCGGCCGCCTCCTCGGACGAGACGGCGCTGCCGGCGTACTCGCCGGAGCTGGTTACGGCGGCGTCCATGCGGCTGAGGCAAAAGGTTGTTTGGACCTTGCAGACGCGCCAAAAGACGATGCCACGATCGCCGCCGAGGACAAACTGGTCGGGATTGAGCGGGTTGAAGGACGCAAACGAGTACCGATGCGGCAGCGTCGCGAGGCAACCGTCGATTGCATCAAAGCGGTCCAGGTCCCAAACCCGCAGCTACGCGTGTGCAGCTATAGCCTGTCGTTGGTACCATCGCGCTACCTGGTTGCCGTGGTCGGTTCCAAGCGACAAGAGGCGCGAGCCGCAGCGCGAAAACTTGAGCAAGTGGTACTCGAACGCCGCCGTGTCGTTGGGCAGCCGGCCTTTCCAGCGCTACGCTTCCTTGGTCACACGCACGCCTTTGCAGAAGCGCAAGGTACCTTGTCGGGCAGCGCGTAGATGTCGATGCTCGCGTTCTCTTCGCAGGCGGCGAGCGCGATCGAGGCTGTCTTGGGGTTGACGTCAAAGGCCACGATGCGCGAGGCCTTGGCCCGCGGTAAAAAGTGCTGCGAGTTGCTCACGACGGACGAGAACTTGAGGAGGTTGCCGCAGCGCGTCACAACCGTGTGCTCGTCGGCGAGGACAACGTCGCCGCCTTCGTACGCGAACGCATGCTTGGCGACCGCGTCCAGCGACATTGGATTCTGCGATCTTTGGCGAAAGGACGCGTGTGTTTTTCACCACTCGACACCATATGGATGATGTGAAAAAAGTGAGAAACACACTGCGATCTCGAAGGATCGCTTCAGAAAGGCCTACCATCAAACTATGGTAGTAGTCTCGGCAACGCCGATCGACGAGCAAGCAAGCAAGCGTTGCCTCAGAGCATCACGGCTAAGCATCCGAGACTTTGAATTTCAATGGACATAGGCCTGCAGGACATACAGTAGGCCGTGCCTGTTGCGTTCAACGGCAAGGTCCTCGCGCGTGCAAACGCTTGGTGTCGCACTCGTCACGACGCTACGCCGGAAGGTGGAATGGCTTGAGCGCCATAGTGAGTGCTTGAGCTGGTTCGGATGGTCGTACCGGCAGCAGAACTCGGCTAGACGAGCGCGTTGTGTGTGTCGTGTGAAAAAAGTGTGAAATAGCGTGTGCAATCGGTGTGCTTGCACTTTGCCGTTGATACCGCAGCGATATGATTGGCTCTTTTCTGCCAATGCGGAGCAAGGATGGGCGAGCGAATCACCGACTCGAAGCAGATGTTCGGATCGCTGATTGGCCAAAATGAAACGGCCACGACTGGTGGTCCACCAGCCCATTGGTCTGCGACATGAAGGCGCGTGGAGAACTTCCGAGAAACAATCTTCAATCTTCATCGCGAGCATCATGGCTTCGAGTTCGACGACGTTTGCTTCCTCGCTCTCGGACGAGTCCGAGCTCATGCAGGTGCTATGCGACCCCAAGTACCGCCACTTTATTGGCGGCGCTGTCGGTGGCATGACAGCCGCCATCATCACGTCGCCGCTCGAGGTCATCAAGACGCGTCTCCAAACCAAGCTCGGCCGGTAGACGACGACCCGACGCATTGCAGTCGCTGACGCCACGCTGTAGGAGCGACATGGCGCGTGCCTGCAATCAGAACCTCTCGACCATCAACGTCCTGCGCACGATTCTGCGCAACGGTACGACGACCGAGTCGCCAAGTCGCGTTGCCCGTACTCATATCTTGTCCTGTAGAAAGCGTCTTTGGCCTCTGGCGCGGCATCACGCCCAATCTCCTCGGCGTCATTCCCGCGCGCGCCGCCTACTTTGGCTGCTACGCCAAGTTCAAGGGTCTCTGCAACGACCACGGCTTCTCGGGCACGGCAACCAACTTTGGCTCGGCCGCCGCTGCCGGGTGCATGACGGCGTCCGTGCTGAGCCCGATCTTTGTCGTCAAGACGCGCATGCAGCTCATGCCGACACACGTCGCCCAGGCCAGCGTCGACGTGCACATGAAGAACGTCTCGCAGTCGCTGCCCGTGACGGGCGGCAAGATGCTGCGCTTGAACCTCAACGGCAGCGGCGCGTCGTTTGCGCTCTCGCCGGTCAAGCCCACCTCCAAGTTTTACTCGATGCACGAAGTCGCGTATAGCATGTACAAGGAAGAGGGCGCCCGCGCCTTCTTCAAGGGCCTCTCGGCGTCGTACTGGGGCGTCTCGGAAGGTGCAATCCAGCTCGCGCTCTATGAAGAGCTCAAGAGTCGCCTCGACGAACCGTCCAAGCTCCAGCTCTTCTTCCTCGCCGGACTCTGCAAACTCACGGCCGCGGCCGCGACGTACCCGCACGAGGTCGTCCGGACGCGCATGCGAGACCAGCGCACGCCGACGGACGGGTCGCTGGCCAAGTACCGCGGCATGTTTCAGAGCATCGCGACCATCTACAAGGCCGAGGGCACGCGTGGCCTCTACGGCGGCATGCCGGCGCACCTCATGAAGACCGTTCCCAACGCGGCGATCATGTACGTCGTCCTCGAGATGGTGGTCGAGAGCTAAGCGCCGTCGTCGTCATCATTCATTATTTAACACCAATTCAACTTCGCCGTACACTACGAGGAGGCGAGCAGCGGTGTCGCGTCGGTGACGATGCAACGGGTGTCGACCACCGGTCGGCCAAGCAGGATGAGGAGGCAGAAACACGCGCTCACAGAAAGGCCGAGGGCCTCTGTTGGCCCATACACGCCATACCCCACGGGCAGCGCGCCTAGAAAGAGGCTCACGCTGCCGACGATAGCGGCGTATGGAAGCGTCGTGCGCACGTGCGTGTGCACGTTGAGGCCCGTCGCCATGCACGTGAGAAGCGTGTCGTCGGCTATCGGGCTCAGCACATTGCCAAAGACGCTGCTGCCAACGATCGCGCCGACGCATTGCGTCAAGAGGTCGGTATCGCCCGGCGCTATGGCCGTCTCAATACAATCCCGCGCGACATGGAGTGGGACGTACACAAGGTCGCGGCGAGAGGCAGTGCGAGCGGGAAGAGAATGCCCATGGCACCAAACGCAGACCCGGTTGCGACCGAGAGGCCAAAGCTCAATACCGTCACCACGCTGGGCAAAAGGCGGGGCGGTAGCGTCGATCCGAGCGCAGGCGCCAAGTATGCGGCAGCTTGGAGGTCGAGCAGGACGTGGCCGAGCGCCCACGCGAGGAGGAGCACGAGCACGGGCGAAAGCGTGTTCTCGGCGACGCCGGCGAGCCACGCAGTCAGGATGCCCCGCAGCGTCAAGAGCTGCTGCCTGATTAAGAGCACCGCCGCGACGATGCAGCCCGCGAGTGCGCCAGCGATGAGCGCGTTGAACGAGTTGGCGCTTGCGAATACCGTGCGCCACGACGTGTCCTACGTCGTCGTGAGAAATCGTCACCGCTTGTAGCACCAATACTACCCCGTGGGCGCTGCCATCCCAGTAGAGTCCGAGGCACGTCCCGATCCCGACGGCGGCAAACGGAAGCACCGCGTTGTACCAGCGCTGGGAAGAAACTGGAATTGTCGGAGCGAGCGCCGACGCTGGGAGCACGCTCGGGCTCGCGAGTCCCATGGCGAGGGGCGAAAACGTCTCCGAGTCGGTCGAGAGGCTGTGGCGGCTCTTCCGCCGCTGCGCCGCGCGCTCGTGCTGTAGCATGGGGCCAAAGTCCCGGCCCGTGGCGACTGTGAGGCCGAGGAAGCACAGCCAGAGCAACGGAAAGTACCGGTGCGGCCACGACGCGAGGAACCAGCCAAACGCGTCGCCCGAGAGCGACGGCTCGCCTTGGAGATACCCCACTTGTACGCCGACCCAGGACGAGATCGGCACGAGACTCACCCAACACGCCGAGACGCCATGGATGAGCAACGCCAGTTTGGCTTTGCTCACGCCCACGTCCTGCGCCGGGCGCGAGAACGTCGTGCCGACAATCAGAATCGCGGCATGGTCGTCAAAGAAGACGAGCCCCGTCAGCGTTAAGATCGCGACCAGAGCTTGGCCACGCGTCGCTGGGAGGGACGCGACGAGCGACGCGAGGCCGTGGGCGCCGCCGCCCTTTTGCACAATGCCAATGAGCCCGCCCAAGAGAAAGCAAAACGTCACGACCTGCGCGTGTCCGTTCCGATAGTCCAAGGCCTACGCATAAGATCTTCGCGACGAGAACGCTTAGAACGTAGTGTATATACGTGACTCAAGTACGTGTCAAAGACGCGAAGGAGCGCCACGAGCGGGTTGAAAGCATGTAGAAAGACGCAGCCGAGCCAGACACCAAGCACGAACGCAAGTAGCACCTGCTTGCAGAGCACCGCGACGACGACCGTGAGCAGCGGCGGCAGCAGCGACAGAAACCCCGGTACGCTGGGCACCGTGGTGACCGCCGCGCCCATGGACGTCCCGTTTCCATCGACGACCTAGGTGGCTTAGCAAAGTCGACCACGGACAAGGACTGGGCACCTCAAGGTACAGCGTGTGAAGCCCCGACGATGCTACCGTGAGGTTGCCCAGTGTGTGGCTTCTGAACATTGTCGACACTGCAAACGCCCCAAGATGACGGGTTTTGACCTGGACGACGACGAAGAGAGTCGCTGGCCAAGCGTCGCCTACCACCTCGTCGCGGCCTCCGTCATCGCGCGACATCTTCGTACCGTGGGGCGATAGCGCTGGCAAGCTCAGGGTACACGCAAAAGGTACATTATTCAGTACGAGCTTGGGCGTCGACAAGGTCATGTTGTCGCCCTGCGCGAGGGCGACGATGGCGGCAAGGAGCGCGAGTGGTCCTCGTCGCATGCGTCTTCTTCTGCTCGACGAATTACGAGATTTGCGTTGTAACGGCAAAGTGCAAAGTGGGAAAGGCGGTGCAGGGCGGGTCTGCATTAGTCTACTTATTGGCCTTCCATGGCCGCGGCCTGCGCCTCCTGGAAGCGCGTCGCGACCCGCTGCGTGTGCTTGACGAACTTTTCCGTGCACTTGTTGATGCAGCCCTCTTCCTTGTCGTCGAGCTTCTTGGAGCGGAACGACTGGACGCACTCGTTAAAGCACGTGGCGACGACGCGGTTGTACATGGCCAAGCTCTCCTCAAGCTGCTTCTCTTCAAAGTGCTTCATCAGCTCTTGCTGCTGGTACGCCGGGAGGTTGTTCATCGCGTTCATGGTCGATCGATCGGCGTGCTTCGAAAACTCTGCCCAGCCAAACAACGATCTACGATCTACACCGGATACGGAATCCGGATAATGGGCGTCCAGCCAATCGGTTGGAAGATCGAAATCACGCAACCCTCTCGGCAGATCGTAGACTCGAGTACGGTGCGTACGAGATGCGGTTGGGCATTTCTCGGAGGCAGCAAGGGAATAAAACAATCTTTATTCCCTTTCACAGCCCGCGTTCCGTGAACCATCATCGGCTCTGAGTTCGCTCTTCTTGGAAAGGAGATGTGGCACCACATACCCGAGCGTGATTTCGACCCACTGATTTCGACCTGTGCAGTGCAGTGGAGATGTACGATTGCAGTGTAATACATGCAGCATTCTGTAGTGCTGCACATTGCATTCCTTGCCGTAGCGTCGTACACGGCTGGATTGTAGTGAGCAAAGCGACCTCTCTGAACGGTGATCCAAACGACCGAGAAACAACCTGCCAATGCGATCAAGTCGATGTCCATCGGTGCCATCCAGCGCCAAGCAAATGCCAATACGTCCCTTCTGTCCCTCTTCGTCGACACGACACGCGCGTGCAGTGGACCGGGACGTTGTGACGCATCTTGCAATCTGGTGGCATTGATGGGACGCTTGATCCGCTCCCTCCAGGAGCAGATATGCCAGCGAGCGCCAAGAGAGTTTTGCTCCATTGCCGTTGCAGCCGACGTATGCACGAGTTCCGTCTCCATACTAGCGCAGCACGTCGTCGACGCGCGCAGCGGACGCTCTTGCGAGTTGCGTGTTTTCCGCAAATGTCGGTATCCGGGTGTCTCGATTATCCGGATTCTCGTAGCCAATCGGATCGCTCGAGTACTCCACCAGTCAAAATGAGTGGAGCTATCTTTGTGAAGAGCAACTTCAGCAGAAAAATCGCGGATGACCAAGGGGCTCAACGACAGCGCGGCAACGGGCAGCTCCAAGCGCTTCCGCTTCCAGAAGGTCAAGGAGCGCGTCGTCGGCCTGCAGAATGAGCTGCAGCTGCACGCCAAGACACAGACGCACTCGGCCTACGTGCTCCAGGCTAACGCGTCCACTGCGCCGTTCCACGAAGAGCTCGTGCTCCTCGGCGAGCTCTACACCAACGAGCGCTTCCAGCAAGTCTTCCGCCAGGTGCGCCGTATTACCAACTCGACGCCGCAGCTGTTGCACCACCTCAAGACCGTGGTCACGACGCTCGAGACGCAGCTGGTCGAGTTTCCCGAGGACCCGGATGTCATGACGCCCGTGCTCAAGCTGCTCGTGGCGCTCGCCAAGTACTTTCGACCTCATATCTCCCTGCGCATTTCCTCACACAAATTTTAGGGACCTCGGCAAGGAGTTTTACCCGTACTTTCCGCAGCTCTTCCCGTCCATCTTGGCGATCATCACGCCAATCAACCCGGAGCTCACGACCGAAGTCTTCAAGACGCTGGCAATGCTGTTCAAGCACCTGCAGCCCAACCTCCTCGCCGACATGCACGCTGTGCACAAGTACTACGGCCTCCTCCTTGGCCACTCGAAGGACTATGTGCGGGAGTTTGCGGCCAGCGTCTTTTGCGTCCTCCTCCGCAAGGTCAAGGCAGGCAAGGACTTTAGCGACTACATTCACAACTTTTTTCTCGCGCTCGTCCGCGGCGACTCGGACGACCATCAGCATGTGCTCGACGGCGCCGCGCGGCTCTGCTTTGCCATCATGAAGAACGTCCAGGAGCAGTTCCACTCGCGCACGCCGGAGCTCCTGCGTCTTCTCTTGACGTCGTTTGCGCCGTCCGAGACCGACGTGTTCACAAACGAGCAGCTCGCTACGATATTTGATGTCGTCCGCCGCACCAACGACCTCATGCGCAAGCACACGTCTGTGAGCCACACCGACGTGGTCTGGACGGCTCTCCACAACGCGACGCAGCACGCGATCCAAGCGCACAAGGAACGCCCGTCGGCGGCCTCAGCGCTCTACCTGAGCCGACAAGCCGACCTCGTCGCCCTCTGGGTGGCCTACAAGCAAGGGGACCTCGTCGGCCTCGGGCACAAAAAGGTCTTGTATCAAACCGCATCGAGTCTCCTCGACGCGTCGACGTACTCGATCGAGATGGCGCCGGAGCTCCACGCGTCGACGCTCAACCTCCTCAACACATGCGTGCGGTCGCTGCACGAGCGCTTCTACCCGCTGCTCAAGTCGGTCTACTGCGTGCATCCGTCGTCGCCGACGCTGCTGCGTCACCTGCGCGACTTTACGCACAAGATGCTGCAGGCGATGCCGGTCACGGCGGTCGTCGAGTACCTCGCGCCCCATTTGACGACCTTTGCGTTCGGCTTGATCGATGCGTCGCTGAGCGAGCACCTCCTCTTCCTCGGTGACGTGCTCTCGTTCTTGGTGCGCCACGCGGGCGAGATCCCGTCGGGCCGCATGGTGCTCATCCGCGGCGACGTTGTGACCGTCGACCTCGCCAAGCTGCGCTTTGTGCCGGCCGATGCGACGCAGCGCTTTCTGGAAATGGCCAGCGATCTCTTTGACACGAAATGGAGCGTCGAGGACCACGATACGTTTCTCGCGCACGCATCGCGGCTCCGCATGGCGCTCGAGTGCCTTCGCCAGCTCGTCGTGCCCGAGGCCGAGGCCGCAGCGATGACGGAGCGCCTCCGCGCGGCGCTGGCCGCCGCGCTGGCGAGTGGCGCCGGCTCGCACACGGCCCGCGTCGTCCTCACGCTCTTGCATGCCAAGTGCCTCCTCGTTCAGGCCCACTTGCCGAGCGTCGTGCCGACGTCGGCGCAAATGGTCACGTACTTGGAGGCGTACGCGGCGTCGCCGTTCATGCTCCAGGCGCTGCGTGCGCTGCTCAAAAAGATGGATTTGTCCACGGCGCCCGCGCTCTCGTTTCCGTTGCTCTTTGCCAAGCTGCAGCACAACCTCCGGTCGCCGATCCAGGCGCTGCGCCGCGAGACCATCGAGCTTTTCGGCCTGCACCCGGCTCTAGTGTACGAGAACACGAGCGAGAACTCGCTCCAAGGCGAGTGCGAGGTGGTCTCGCTCTGCCTCCAGCTCGAAGTCGTCTGCTCCAAGCCTACGGTCGAGACGGAGCGCGAGATCATTCGCATGCTCGAGCGGCTCAAGGTCATTGCGCGCGCGCCGCAGACGCCGCAGATCTACGTCAAGCTCATCACGGCGCACATGCTCGGTCTCAACCACGTCAAGTTCTCGACCATTTGGCCGCACGTCGCCATCGTCATCCAAGCCTGCGTGCCATTGCACTTCGAGGCTGTCTGGTCGACGCTCTGTGCGGAGCTGTTTTACATTTCGTCGCGCACATCGAGCCAGAGTGTGGCGAGTATCGAGAGCGACGAGGCAAACTCGCTGCTGGAAGGCTTGGCCGACGACGTGTCGGTCGAAGAGGGCGTCAACCAAGCCGTGACGGACGTGCCGACGCAGCACGGCCTCGTGTGGAAGACGCTCGAGGGCTTCCCGAACTTGGTCGAGCAAAAGTCCAAGGTGGTCGTGCCGATCTTCTGCGCCTTCTTGCGCGATCAGTACTACGCCATTTACACGGATGACGCCGAGCACGTGACCCCGACGGCGCTCTCCGAGGTCATCACGTCGGCGGCGGCGTCGCGCGCGGCCAACCCCAAGTACGTCAGCGAAGACGGCCTTCTCTCGGCATCGCTCACCTCGCTCTCGTCGCCGATCGTGCATGCGCAGCTGACGACCAAGGGCGTGCGTGAAAAGCTCATTAGCTTCCTCCACCTCTTCAAGCGCTTCACCAACTTTAGCGGCGTGTACGGCCAGTCGCTCCTCTGGGACTTCTTCTACGCGCTGCTCATCAAGTCGGACGATCATGTCTCGGCGCTCGCGCTCGAGTGCATTTACGCGTACAAGCCGGCGTACTTGATGCCGTACAAGTCGCAGCTCACGCAGCTCACCAACAGCACGACGTTCCGCGAGGCGCTCACGAATTTCAGCGTCGACAAGGCGTCCGGCGTCGTCCTCGCGGAGCACCGGGGTCCGTTCTTCCCCGTGCTTTTGCGCCTGCTCTACGCCAAGTTTGTCTCGCGCAAGGGCTCCCGGAGCTCGAAAGACTCGCTCGCCACCCGGCGCACGACCGTACTCTCGTTCTTGGTGGCGCTGGAAACCGACGAGCTGGCGTACTTTCTCGGGCTCATTCTTCGCGCGTTCCGCGTGCCCGTGACCTTGGACGTGATCCCGTTTGAGGACCGCGTGCGCGATGTGCTGGCCGTCATGCCCGAAGTCTCGGCGTCCAAGCAAGTGGGCTTCTTGAAGCTGCTCGAGGACGTCATTGCGCACCTCGGTATGAAGGTCACGGCGTTCCTGCCGCAGATCCTCTCGGTGCTGACAGCGATCCTCTCGACGGGCGACCTCGGGCAGATCGCCAAGGCGTCAACGACGACGGCGTCGACGATTGAAAAGGACGACGACGACGACGAGGATGTCGAGATGGCCGACAAGCCGATGGAGGACAACGACGAGGACGAAGCGCCGACGACGAACGAGGGCCTCAAGCGCCAGACGCGCATGCTTGTCTTCCGGCGACTTGGCGAGGTCGTGGAGCAGTTTGACGGCGTGTACGACCTCAACGACTGCTTCACGTCGCTCTTCGCGCTCTGCGACTCGTCGATCGCGCACTTGCCGGCGGCGATGCGCGGTGCGAAGAAGCCGTCCGCGCTCCTCGAGTGGCTCACGTCCATCGCGCAGAGTGCCCACACGGTCCACGCGCTTCCGGCGGACCTCATCCGCACGGTCATTACATGTCTCTCGACGGGCCTCGACAGCGACGACGTGACGGCGTACGACATGGGCGTCAGCGCAGATACGCTCGAGACGCTCCTCAAGTTCCTCGGCGGTCTCCTCAGCGCGGACGAGGCGTCGGACGCGCCGCGCCAGATGCTGTTGCCGCATTTGACCCTCGTGCTGCAGCAGTTTGTGACCCGGTTCCAGTCCAAGACGGCCAAGTTTATGCAGGAAAAGCACACGGGGTCGTCGAAGCGCGAGCTGACGTTCTTGTGCCGCCTCGCGCCGCACGTGCAGTCGAACGTGCAGCCGGACGCGGCCGACCAGCTCATTACACTCTTGCTGCCGTTCCTGACGCGCAGCTACCGCACGTCGTACGCCGACAAGGAGAACATCTGCGACGTCGTCTCGGGCCTCGTGCCGTGCGTCTCGGACCCGCGCAAGCATGTGAGCTTCCTCTCCAAGCTCATCGCGCCAGGGCCCAACTGCATCCACGAGCGCGGCCCGCGGCTCAAGCTCATGGACGTCTTCGCGGCGATCGAAGCGCACCCGGCGGCGAACGAGCTCCAGGCCATGTGCGGGTATCTCGTCGGCCTCAACGCAATGGACCCGAAGCGGCTTGAAGAGGTCGATTTTGAGCGTCGTCTCAGCGTCTTCCAGGTCATCAACGCCGACCAGTTCGCTTCGCTCGCCACGTCGATGACGACGCTCCAGCCCATCATTAGCCAGTACCTCTACGTACGTATCTTATTGCTTCTTCTTATGGCGGAAGACTCATCCCATCCATGCGCAGAGTATGCACGACAACGAGTACTCGCTGCGCAACGCGGCGCGTGCTGGCCTCGAAGGCTTCACGAAGCTCGCGGCGTCGGAGAAGGACGTGCCGAACTCGACGCCGTTCCACGTGTTTGAAAACGTCGTCATGCCGTGCGTGCGCTACAGTCTCAAGGGCCAGGTGGAGGAGCCCCGCCGCGGCTTTATCCAGCTGCTCTCGACGGTCGCGGATGCGTTCGAAGGCCACGAGAACCCGTCGCTCCACGGCGACCTCGCGCTTCTCCGCAACAGAGAGGACCCGGAAGTCGACTTTTTCTACAACATGACGCACATCCAGTCGCACCGCCGGTCGCGCGCGATCCAGCGGCTGCGGTCGAGCTTTGCGAACGAGAAGCTGCCGCTGAGCAACACGACGGTTCTCAACGTGATTGTGCCGCTGCTGACGCACGTCATTTACGAGAACGGCAACAAGGCGCACGAGGCCATGGCCACCGACGCGGCGCAGTGCCTCGGGTCGGCTGCGTCCCTTCTCTCGTGGTCGCACTACTACGGCCTCATCCGGAACCTCCTCAAGCAGATCCCCGGTCGCCCGGAATGTGAAACCACGATCGTCGCGGCCGTCTGTGCAATCATCGACCACTTCCACTTTGAGGGCTCGGTGGTCTGCGAGGGCTGGGACAAGGTTGCGGCAGCGGCCAAGAGTGAGGCGGACGACGATGAGATCGCGCCGACGCACATCCAGCAAGTCATGCGCGACTCGCTCGTGCCGATGCTCAAGAGCCACCTCACCAAGGGCGAGCGCAAGAAGGGCAAGTCCAAGACCAACGACAAGACGACGGACGGCCAGTCGACGGCGACGGGCGACTACGTGCTGCGTGTGCCGGTCGCCCTTGCGATCGTCAAGGTGCTGCGCCGTCTCCCGCCGCGCGCGTTCCACGCCGAGCTGCCCAAGCTGCTCATCCAAGTGACCAAGCTCCAGCGCTCCAAGGACGAGAGCGTCCGATCGTCGTCGCGCCAGACGCTGGTCAAGATTGCGCTCGAGCTCGGTCCGTCGTATCTGCTCCCGATCGTCTCGGAGCTCGAGCAGTCGCTCTCGATGGGCTACATGGTCCACGTGCTCTCGTACACGCTCTTTGCGATCCTCGAAAAGGTTGCCGAGTCGTGCTACCAAGAGACGCCGGCGCCGCTGACGTCGTCGGGCATGGCCGTGGCGTCGACGCCGGTCTTGTCGCCGCTCGACGAGTGCATTCCCAAGATCCTCAACATCCTCGTGCGCGACCTCTTTGGCGACGTGAGCGAGCACCGGTCTGACAAGGCGGAGCACAAGACCAAGTCGAAAATGAAGGAGGCGCGGTCGTGCCGCAGCTACGACTCGTTTGAGCTGGTCGCGCGCTGCATCAACTTTCTGCCCAACCCGACGATCCACGTGCTTCTGCTGCCGATCGTCCAGACGCTCGAGAGCAACCGCATGAATGGCAAGGCGCTCTTGAACGTCCGCAACGTGCTCCAGCGCATCGCGCTAGGCCTCGCCAAGAACAAGAGCGTCGAGCAGTCGCACATGTACTTGTACATCTTCAACATGCTCACCATGTGCTTTGAGCGCATCAAGTATCTCCAGCCGGGCGCGGACGACAACAAGACGGTCGACGAAGACGGCGTCTCATCGTGGCTCGTCTGCGACTGGGTCGGCGACGAGAAGAAGAAGGCGAAGCTCACGAAGCGCGTGCAGGCGTGGGAAACCTTCAAGATTGAA
The DNA here is from genome assembly GCF_000151545.1 of Saprolegnia parasitica CBS 223.65. NCBI lineage: Eukaryota > Oomycota > Saprolegniomycetes > Saprolegniales > Saprolegniaceae > Saprolegnia > Saprolegnia parasitica. The sequence continues at coordinate 1,149,830 of NW_012156396.1, read as the reverse complement.
GCCCAGGCCCGCATGACGGGCTACGATCGGTACGCGGTCACCAAGACGGAGATGAAGAACTCGGGCGCGGACGAGATCATGAACTTTACGGTCTCGCTCTTCTACACGATGCTCCGCAAGGAAGAACGCACGGGCCTCTCGTTTGCGCTGCTGGATCCGTTTGTGCCATTCCTGCTTCGGTGCCTCGCGGAAATCAAGCACAACGAGTCGGTCGTGAACGCGCTCAAGTGCATCTCGGTGCTGCTCAACCACCCGGTGCCGTCGCTCATCGCATCGCTCTCGACAATTGTCGATCGCATCTTCAAGATCATCCAGCGCGCGGGTGCCGCGACCAAGAACGAGATGACGCAGACGTGCTACCGTGCGCTGGCGATTCTGATCCGCGAGCGCCACGAGTATGTCATGTCCGAGTCGCAGCTGCGCGTGCTTTTGAGCTTTCTGCGCCAAGACCTCGACGAGATGGACCACCAGAACGCGACGTTTGCGCTCCTCAAAGCGCTCCTCGCGCGCCGCCTCGTGATCCCTGAAGTGTACGACCTCATGCTCCGTGTCGGTGAGATGATGGTGCAGAGCCAAGTGCTCAACGTCCGCTCCAACTGCGCGGCCATGTACCTCACGTTCCTTCTCGACTACCCGCTCGGCGACAAGCGACTCAACTTCCACGTGCGCTTCATTGTGAGCAACCTCACGTTCGTGTACGAGTCGGGCCGCATCTCGACGCTTGAGTGCCTCAACGCGCTCGTGAAGAAGCTGCCGTCCGACCTCCTCGATGCCCGCGCGCAGTTTTTCCTCCTCCCGCTCGTCCTGCGCCTCGTGAACGACGAGGCCCAAGTGTGCCGGGCGCTCGCGGCCGACGTCATCTCGCACCTCTTCCAGCGTGTGAGCGCCAAGACGTTTGGCGCGTGCCTCGCCACCATGGAGCCGTGGTGGACGGCGTCGGACGCCAAGCTTCAGTGTGCTGCCGCGCACGTGAGCAGCCTCGTGGTCGTCGCGCGGCCCGATCTTGCCAAGAAGACCTTGGTGACGCCGCTTCTGTCGCAGATCGCGTCGCTGCTCACGCATGCGACCACGCACATGGGCGAGCTCGACGAGGACGAGATCCAGGAGCTCACGTGGGAACCGGTCTACTTGACGCTGCTCTGCCTCGAGAAGGTCCTTCTCGCGCTCTCGCCGTCGCTTGAGTCGTGGCTGCTCGAGCACGCTTCGTGCCTCGACACGGTCGTCGCGCTCATGGCGTATCCGCACGCGTGGGTGCGTCTCGCGGCGACGCGCTTTATGAGTGCGTACGCTGCCAAGCGGTCGGGCTCGACGCTTCTGTTTGTCGCGGAAGCCGACAAGGACGGCGGCGCGTACTTGAAGACGCCTGGGAAGCTCTTCCAGCTGGCGCACATGGCGTGCAAGCAGCTCGAGAGCGACCATCTCGCGGCGGACCTTGCCTCGGAAGTTGTGACGCTGCTGCTATTTATTCTGCGCGCGCTTCGGAGCTTCCCGGAGATCGACCAAAAGGTGGTTGCCACCAAGGACGCCGACGAAGCGACCAAGCACAGCGACGACGAGGACGATGACGAGGAGGAGGCTAAGCCGACGACGACGCCTGTGGCGTGGCTCTTTACGCGTCTCTCGTTCCTGGCCCGCGGGTTTGACATTGCGCTGCGCAAGACGAGCGTGTACAACTTCTTCGCCGGCGTCGCCGTCCAGGAAGACGCGGCGTTCCTCGAGACGGTCCTCTTGCAGATGCTCAACCCGCTCTACCGCGATACGTCGGCCGACGACGTCGAGTCCGACTCGGCCGAGACCAAGAACGTCAAGAACGTGGCGCGCGAAGTGCTCCAGCTGCTCGAAGCCAAGGTCGAGTCGCAGCCGTTCCTGACCACGTACACGCACGTGCAGAAGAAGGTGACCGAGTTCCGCGACCGGCGCAAGCTCAAGCGCAAGATCGAAGTCGTCGCCGAGCCCGAAGTCGCCGCCAAGCGCAAATTGGCCAAGAACCTCCAAAAGCAAAACTCCAAGCAGCTCAAGAAGCGCAAGATCGGCGAGCTCAAGGGCTCGCAGAACAAGGCGCAAAAGGTCGCCGCTGCCCAGGAGCGCCGCAAGAAGGCGCGGCCCGGCCATTCTTAAACAATAGATTAATTACATATTTTGCATTCTAGACGGAGCTGTGGTTGTCTTCATCGCCATTCCTCTGTACTTGGGGCAAGGAGCTGCCCTCGAGGTGTGCCTTCGCTCTGCCTTGGTTGGGTCCAAGGTTGCCACACGCGCCAACGACAGTGTGCCGGGGACGAGCCAGCGGGCGACATCCCGCCGATTGTTACAGACTTGGCCGACCAGGAGGACCGCGCATCTCACTGTAGGAGGTTGCTGGAAAGCGATCCTTTTCGTTGGCTTTGTGGAAAGTTCAACATGCGTTGCCGCGTGCCAGCAAATACACTGGATGTTTGTATCGAAAGCCTAAGTTACAAAGGTCAAGTCAATAAGACCTTAGGATGAAATCATCTTGGGTTGAGTATACCAGGCCGTTGGTGCTGGCTATAAATAGGCGCAACGGCAATCTCGGCTCATTTCCCATCGTCTCATGGAGTCGCAGACCAAGTCCAAGCTGCTCGAAGCCAAGCAGGTGCGTCACGGCGCGAGGCGCAGGTCCTCATGCGCGAGCTAGCGGCGGAAGGATGTCTCGAGCGATGCAATGCTGCTGCAGAACCGCATCTCGCTCCTCAAGGTACCCCACCCGGTTCGTCATCGTCGTCTCATCATGGTGTCGCAGGCCGAGGAAGCGCGGGCATGGAAGAAGATTGAGCAGACCAAGAAGCGGGCACAGGAGCTGCTCAAGCTGCGCCAGGAGAAGGACCAGTACGCGCGCGAACGCAACGCGCTCATGACCCAGGCCGAGCGCGAGCTCCATACGATCCAGCAGGCCAAGCGCGAAGTCGTGCTCGCGTCCGAGAAGGTTCACGCGTCCACGCTACATGCGTCGCTGAACAAAGCGATAGAAGGAGATTGACGCCGCGATCCTTGAGCAAAAGCGCACGGAAGCGCAGCAACTCAAGGAAGACAAGCAAAAGTGGCGGCAGTACACAGAGACCAAGAAGCGCCAAGAGCTCGAAGACGCGATGCGCCGACACGATGACATTGTCAAGCAGCAAGACCAGCTGCGCCGCACGAAGCGCACCAAGCAGGTGCGTCAAGAATCGGAATGCACATGCGCATGGCGGTGGCGTAGGCCGAGCTCGAGCGCGCCAACAAGGCGCGCGCCGACGGCATTGTCAAGCGCGAGGAGCAGGTCTTTCACGAGAAGGAGCTCGAGGTACGCGTCGTAGTGTACACAATCGAGTTGCTTAGACGTCTTATAGGTCCAGGAAATGGAGAAGCTCGAGATGGAGCTCATCCAGCGGTTAAGAAACACGCAGCACCTGCAAAAGCAAGCGTACGAAGAGCTCGAGAACGCGCTGAACGGGTCGTTTGGGACCGCGAGCGTCTCGTAGTCTTCGAGTCTTGAATGAAGGTCCACAACTATCTGTTTGGCGACGCATTATTCGTTGGACTTGAGGGCGGCGGTCGTTTCCGGCACACGAGCACGCGGCCGCACTTGTAGTAGCGCGAGAGGTGGTCGCGCGGCGTCGTGGTCGCCAGCATCGTCGTGCCCATCGAGCGCACGTTGTCGGGGAAGGCGCACATGTGCGCGCGCTTCATGCGCCCGCACTTGACGCAGTTGTAGATCGTGCGCGGGTTGCTCTTCTTGGTGGCGCCACCGTGAGCCATTGCCGGCGGCAAGACGCGCTTGACCGGCACCACATGCACGAATGGCAGAAAAAACGACGTCGGCGGGTCTGGTAACGGACGCGGCGGCTCCGGCGAGTCGCATGTTGGCGGCTTGGCCTTGAGTTGCCGGTGGCGCGGGTCGTGCAATACCGGTGCCATCCTTATCTTGTCCGACGACGACGCAGGAGGAGGCAGCAGCAGCGGCGCGACGAGAGCCAACGTATCTTCGCCCGAGTCGCTCGTGTCGGGCGCCAAGTAGTCGCGATCCAGCGATTGGCGCAGGCGCGAGCTGTCCTCTGCCTGCCGCGAGAGAATCTTGTTTCGGACGCGCGCCAAGAGCGTGTCGTGTCGGCGCTCCTTGGCGACGACGGGTTGGGGTGGCAGCACTGGCGCCATGAGCGCTTCAAGACGGGTCGGCGCAATGGTGCGCGGCGACTCGTGGTCGCTGGACGAGCTTTCCGTGTGCACGGATATGGTCAAGTGGTTTTGGCGCTTGCGCTTTGCGTGCTTTGGCGTCGGTATCCACGGGTACGGCACGGGCGCTGCCAGCATGTGCAGCGACTCGTCGGCTCGCTCGTCGACCGCAAAGTACAGGTCGCCGGTTGCCGACGGCAGCCCGTCGTTCGCCTCGTCGTCCTCAGTATACAGCACCTGCCCTTCGGCGAAGCCATACGTATCCGCTGCGTCCATGGCGGGCAGCACCGCGGGCGGGCTGGCCGCTCGCCGCTGGAACATGCGACCTTGAAGCAAAAAAGGATCCTACATTTTTTCTCGACCGTGCCCAAGGACATGCGCCGGTGCACGTTTCGTCAACGGCGTCGGGGCCTCCTATCCAAACACCAAGTGTATTTTATTCGGCGGCGCTCCAACGACACTTGATTTTTTTACCAAACCAGAATTCTTGGGGAGATTAACTTGAAACAAACGTACAAAGTGCGTTTGTGAAAGGTTACTATCCCCGCGACCTTGAAGTTGGCTGCGTGCTACGATAAAAAATGAATCGTTAGACTCAATATGTGTATGCAATAGAAAAGAAAAGACGTGGCGGTGGATATCCGGGATACGGAATGGA
>NW_012156396.1:1140844-1144902 GCF_000151545.1 Saprolegnia parasitica CBS 223.65 | reverse complement strand
AAGAGCAAGTGCCCACCGGGCCTCCGGTCTGGCAAGTGGACACCCGAGGAAGAAAAGTTCACCAACACCATGATCCACTACTTCAGGCTCGGGCTCCTCGACATCGAAGACGGCACGTCACTGCGGTGGTTCCTTAGCAAGAAGCTCAACTGCGAAGCGATGCGCGTGACCAAAAAGCTTAAAGGCAACAGCTCGATCGGGAAGCAGATCTTCCGAGCGGTCGACTGCCCAAGTGTCACGGAAGAAGCCGTGCGCGAGGCCACCGAGACACTCCGTGTGCTCGAAGAAGAGTTCTTCTCATCACTCGCGTACAAGCCGCCGCCAAATACTGCGGCCAAGGACGTCGCGCCGCCACCCGCGAACGGCAAGCGACCAAAGCGTGCCAAGCCCGCCCCGGCCCTCACACCCGAGCCACCTTTGCCGCTTGTCGAGGACGACGGGCCAAGCGAGCCGGCCAACCCGGAGGCCGAGCTCCTTTTGCATTTTTGCCTCTCGGCGCACCGCGGAGAGAAGCGGTCCGCAGACGACGCCGGCTTGGACGAAGACGACGGCGATGAGGACGGCGACGAGTCGTGAGTAGGATCAGATAGCGTAAATAACACCCACCAAACATCACACAAAATGTGTCAGAGGTTGCAGCCGGCGGCGTGGCCAAGCCACTTGAGGCTCGGGAGTGCGTTCTTGGAGGCTTTGGTTCACGCTTCATCGTCGCGAAGGAAAAACAGCAAAAATCTCGTCGACCAAAAGCTTCGCGGAGAGTGCCTACGACTACCTGGGAAGGCGAAATGTCGGGTCGCGCTCAAGGATCCACCCTTGAGATGACTGAGGCAGTCGAGCCACACATCAACATGGATGCTATCGTCATTAGGATATGTTAAAAAGTTAGCGTTGAGGTGTTATCTGTGAGTCAACTTGGATCTGGCATTGCTGGAGCGCTATTCGCATTCACGCGACTGCACGACGGTACGGGCGCCCTATGTCGGCGAGGTAGCGTTCCAGAGTCGCTGCCATCGCCTTGTCTTCGCGCGCCATTTGCTGGGTTGTAATGAAATCGGTCCACCAGAACTCTTCGTGATCCCTTGGACAGCGCTTGCGGATCACCCACGCGTCGTGGTACAGGTTGTGGGCGAGCCGATCGGCATGGCAACTTTTCACGCCTTCCACTTGCGCGCACATGTCGCCGTGCAGCGGAAACAAGGTCTCGTCACTGGGTCTTCGCCGTACGGGTACAAGATATCGGTTCGGCGCCGTCGCATAGCTCGCGCGAACAAACTCGCCGATACACATTTGCGGCAGACACACGGCGTCGTCGGTCGCGACACCAGCGAGGCTCGATAGCAAATGCAATACGGCGTCGGTCTTGCCGTCAGCGCACCACCGCTGGATGAGACCGTCGACGGCCGGGAGCGTCACCCAGCCGTGCTTGGTCAAGCACGCATGCACGAACGTTGCAACCTCCGGGAGCTCCGTGTCGATGGTCACCGAGACGACGTCGCGGAGGCAAAGCACGACGAGATCGAGATCGTCGAGGCGAAGAAGCGCCGCACAGAAGCGGGTCAAAAACCCCGCCGTGGGCCGGCCGGCGTGGCGCTATGTCTCTTGACTATACGGTGTTGCAATACAGCATTGGTATTACAGTTGTAGTGGAACTGAGCTATTCCAACGCCTCACGGAGCTCGTGAATGTTCACAAGGTACGGCACGGGCGTCCCGTTCACTAAGAAGTGAATGCGCCGGTAGTTGGTCAGGTCGTGAAGATCTCTGTCGGTGTCAGCGCGGTCGTCGGCCGTGGTGTCGGTGTCGACGTGGGCAACTTGCCTAATGGTCACGGACGTGGGTAAGTTGATCAAGTCGCTCGCGGGCCGTCGCGCGAATGACGTGGCAATGTACCAGGTCGTGCTGGGTCCTGGAGCGTCTCCGCCAGTGCGTTCGACACCGTGTATCTATCGAGAGTACGAGTTGCAACGCAGTTCATCGAGAGCGTGTATCCTACTTGAGGTGTCATTGCCTCGGCGCGCTGGTTGGTCGTCTGGTTCTGCTTGGCCTTGGTTGCATAGACAAAAAGCTCGAGCTTGTACGTCGCCGCCGCGGCGGAACGTCTCTCTTGGAGGCATTTCCACGCGGTTGTGAGCTTGGAAATGAAGTTGCCCTCGTCAAGGCCGACGTAGTCGGTTTGCGCCTTCGAGACACCCGTCTTGAAAAAGATAAGGAGCGGGCTCGGCAGCTCCATCGTGATCTTGTCTCTGCGGTTGGCTTCAGTCGCCTCGTACGCGACCTTGATGCGGTTGGCTTCGAGAGCGATGGCATCTTGGATGAGAGAAAAAGGCCCGCGCAAGTCGACCACGATGGTGGCTTGGCCAGCCGTTGATCGTGACTTTGCGCGGTCGCCAAGCTTGATGGTCACAACAGCCTCCATGCTGGCGGGCAATGGGAGGATCGGGCGCGCTGGTTGCCGTGCCATCGTACCGGTACAAGTTACTACTCGATCACGCACCTGATTGCCTCTCGAATTCGTGCACGAGGTCGAATTACTGGTGGAGGCGTCTCCTCATTGAAAAATATAATGCAAGCGCAGCAGGCAGAATTAGGCCGTCCCGATCTCGATTTACGAATTACACCAGATCGAATTAGCTCCGACAATAAAGATATGGTGGACTTCCTGCTCCGCTACGGTGATGATGTCAAGGAGGTGTACGCAGGTATACGTTTAGACAATAGAAACGCAGAGGCATTCGGCGCTTGCGTGCCTGGCAAGGACCGTCCTCGCGCAAAACGTCAAGTGCCAAGCGGCCGCTCGCCGTTGGCGAGTACGAGTACGCGGGCGTTGGCCGAGACAACCTCGCGGAGCACCTCTCAAGCGAAGGCAACGCAATCGTACAGACATCGACCACTACGGTTCATGCATGAGAGACTTGTGAGCTCAATACGTGCGAGACAATAAGGCTGCAAGGCCACCGCTATGAGGCCGCCACGTCAGGAACGAATTTTAGCCAATGAGAAGCGCCCGTCAAATGCCAAGCACAATTCATTTGCATGTCGGATCATCGATGAGTCCTCAGACGCTTTAGAGTTTTGCTGTTTCTTCAACACATCGATTCAACGACGGGACGATGACCGCCAACGCAGTGCAGACAAAGGCTACGACGTTGCTGCCGGCGTCGCCAGCGGCTTGGCCGACCACGCGAGGAGCCACTTGAGGTTCGTGAGCGCGTTCTTCGAGGCTTTGGTCCAGGCTTCGTCGTCGCGAAGGAAGAGCAGCGAAAAGTTGCCCACGTGTGTTGCCGTAATCTACAATCATCGTAAGGCGTCGCGAGGTCGCGTACGACTACCTTGTAGGGAAGTCGGAAGCTTGAGTCGCGCTCCAGGACCCACGCTTCGAGATGGCCGAGGCAGTCGAGCCACGCGGCAATGCCAAGGTTGAAGAAGCTCTCCGGGAAGGCATCTTGGTCCGACCCGTGCCTAAATGCCGCACGCGATAAGCCTACATGAGAAACACGGGCGTCGTACAGGTGGTACTCCATCTCGGGTCGCTGCAGCCTTATCACTTTGGACGCGTTGCCGAGCGGCACGAGGCGGTATCTACGGTCGGGTTGGAGATGCGAGAGAAGAGGTGGTGACCTGTGAAAGGCAACGCCGAGAGTCTCGGCAATGTGCTGTAACAGCAGCGTCGCTTCGCCCCACGCCGCGTTGATCTCGTGCCAATCCGTGTGCTGCGCAAGCAGCCGGCCCATCGAGAAGCCGTTGATGGTCCCGAACGGCCCCTTGTGCCAAATGTAAAAGGCATCGCTCGCAACGTTCATGCGCCGGATCGCTCGCGCGCGCTGCTCCATCGTGGCCACGCGCGCAATCTCCATGTCTCGATGCTCGCGCTGCGCCGCCAGTGCCCACATGCAGTCGTCAATTGACGCCCACACGGACATCTCGTCGTACTCGAGCTCCGCCATCTCGAGCTCGAGGCGCTCGAGGTCGGCTTCGATACGCAGTCGCTCGTCGCGCATCGACTGCATGAGGCGGTCGTGCGGCGCGCGGCGCTGGACCGGCGGCGGCACCTTGGCCTTG
>NW_012156396.1:1117005-1140744 GCF_000151545.1 Saprolegnia parasitica CBS 223.65 | reverse complement strand
AGTCGGTGCAGAACGCCGGCGACGCATACGAGGCCGTCGCAACGCCGTCCGCGACAACATGCAGGCGCTGGATCTTCTTGACGTGCGAGCTCACATCGGCGTGGCTCAAGGAGGCGTCGCGCGTCGACATGGCCGGGTTCATCGCGCTCGCGTGGACGTTGACGTACGACTCGTCCAGGCTGGCGTTCGAGCCATGCTTGCAGCGGACGCAGTAGTCGCTCATGGATCGTTCTGGCACTGAGCCATGTGTTTTCTTGGGGCGAAATTCGGACACATCCGAATCTCAACATTGAAATTCGGACCAAAGCGGGGTAGGGGTATACCAGGGACATCGGGTCCAGGGGTATGGGGTACTGCATCATGTACATGACACTCTTATGTCTTAGGTCCAGGGACACGGGGTAGGTGCTCCATCATGTACATGAAACTCTTATGTCCCCCTGGTTTGTGGTCGCCTCTCGATCTCGGTCGCGCCCATCTACGTCCCAAACGTCACAAGAAGAAAGGCTCGCGGGGACAGCTCACCGTCGATGCACGGCATGCTCGGTACTACGAGCCAGCAGTGACTACGAGCCATGGTCGATAAGCCGAAAGCACGTAGAGCATGGGGTGCGTGCAAATGGTGTTGTCCTCACACGTGATTCGTTTCAAACGGCTCAAGAATAAAAACGTTTGTTTCAAACGCGTTTCAAACGGGTTTGAAAGGGTCATCCTTTCCCGCGTCGCTAATAAGGTAGTAGCGTGGGAATAGTCGATAGAGGCAAACCGATTTCGCGCATCATGATTGGCGTGGTAGCAAATCGAAACGCGTGAAAAGACTTTTAAGGTTTGGTCAACGTCACTCTCAGACACGTCATGTCGAACAATAAGGCGGCGTACGAGGCGGCTTTGACCGCGCTACGCATGTCCGAAGACGCAGCGGTCGCCGCGCTTCGCCAGATTGCGCAGGCGCCGCTGCGCTACAAGGCGCGCGTGGCGTATGCCGTGGCGAGCCCTGCGACATTGGATGCCATGGCCGACGCGCTCGCCGACGCACTCGTCGCGACAGGCGCGTTCGATGTAGCGCTCGTTGAGTTTGCGACCACCAAGCGTGTCGCTGCGAAGAACGAACCGAGCACGACCGCTTACGTCAACTGTATCGCCAAGTGCACGCCCTACGACGCCTGCTGCATCCCCACCGACGTGGCGAGCGGCCTCGTTGGCATGGGCGCCGACATCTTTCTCACAAACACTAAAGACGTTAGCGCGGCAGATTTTGAGGCTCCTTGCGCCGCGCTGGTCTTTTGGCTCAAGCCGCATCGCGCCGGCATTGTGGGCATCGATGTCGTCTTGCCGCTGCTGGACGCTGCTTGCCTCGGTCTCGACAGCCACCGCGACTGCATGCTCGGTGCCATGGCCATCTTCCGGCCGCACACGGCGTATATTGCCAAGTATGACATGCCGCCGTTCAACAATGCAGGCGGCAAGCGCCACGCCGGCCGGCCCACCGCGGGGTTTTTGACCCGCTTCTGTGCGGCGCTTCTTCGCCTCGACGATCTCGATCTCGTCGTGCTTTGCCTCCGCGACGTCGTCTCGGTGACCATCGACACGGAGCTCCCGGAGGTTGCAACGTTCGTGCATGCGTGCTTGACCAAGCACGGCTGGGTGACGCTCGTCCCGGCCGTCGACGGTCTCATCCAGCGGTGGTGCGCTGACGGCAAGACCGGCGCCGTATTGCATTTGCTATCGAGCCTCGCCGGTGTCGCGACCGACGACGCCGTGTGTCCGCCGCTGCAGCAAATAGGTATCGGCGAGCTCGTTCGCGCGAGCTATGCGACGGCGCAGCGGCAGCGCCGAACCGATATCTTGTACCCGGACGGCGAAGACCCGGCGCTCCAGACGTATTGCCTGACACACATCGTCTTGCTCGACTGGTACATCAACGAATTGGTACCGCACCGTCCAGACAGCTACTGGTACAGTGAGCGCCTGCCACTTGTGCTCGCGGCCCACGTCGACAGCTTCGTCCACCCCGGCTCCAACGGCTTTTCCGACGAGCTACCGCCGATCACGTGGCTCCTAAGTGTGCCGACCGCGATCGTCAAGGCGTTAGCGAGCCAGCCGGCACTGCAAGTCGGCACGTTTGTGGACACGGTGCTTTCATTGGTGTGTACGGTCAAGGCAAACCGGGGTGTCATTCATGATTGGCAGTGGACCCTCTTCTCCGGCGACGCTTTGTGCGATCTCTTGCTTCTCGCGGATCACGCCGGTCGCGTGGACCCGACGCTGCTCGAGAACTGCTTCTCGATCTGGGGCGTCACGGCGCTTCTGGGTGTCGCGTCGTTTCTGCGAAAGCGTCCGTGTCCGTTGGCGGCGCCCGAGCGGGCAGCGATCGCACGCTGGATCATGGTGCTCGCACATACGCTACCGAGGAACATGACGAGCTTCGAAGTCAAAGTCGAGCAGATGTACTTTACATCCCGAGTGCACTCGACGCTGGAGGCGATGGACCTTCTGATGGTCACGGAGCCCGAGACGTTCAAGTCGTTTTTCTCAACGTGGTACCAAGCGTTGGAGCTGAGCTCATGGACGAACCGCCTCTTGTTCTTTCCCGTCCTCGACAAGCTGCACAAGATGGGCTACCGCGCCAAGATTGCGCTGCTGCTCGAGGACTCGATCAAGATGTGCGTCAACGCGAGGCCCTTCGACTTGGCGATCCGCGACGTTGCGATGGACGCGACGCACTGCTACGAATGCCGGCTCTTTGATCGGTTTTTGCGTGCCAGTGACGAGACCTTGTTTCCGCTGCACGGCGACATGTGCGCGCAAGTGGAAGGCGTGACAAGTCGCCATGCCGATCGGCTGGCCCACGACCTGTACCACGACGCGTGGGTGATCCGCAAGCGCTATCCAACGGATCACGATGAGTCCTGGTGGACCAATGCCATGCAAACACAGCAAATGGCGCGCGAAGACAAGGCGATGGCAGCGACTCTGGAACGCTACCTCGCCGACATGGGGCGCCCGTACCGTCGTCGTCGTCCTTGTCGTCCGTCGGGGCGGTTTTCTCGTCCGTCTCCGTCTGCTTGACGAGCTCGACGGGGTTGTCATATATGCAGCCGCGTGAATGCGTTCCTGCCAGATCCGAGTCCTAGCGTAAATATCTTTTTTATGACGATATTTTCCATATTGAAATTCCGCGGGGCAACGTAGACACTACTAGTATACTATATTGGTATTCGATCTCGAGGCACCCAAGCACCAAGTTGGTACGTTGACAAAGGCGCCGTCCGACGAGTGGCCGTCGACGCAGAGATTCGCTATGACACCGGCGGATGCGATGCAACGTACGTGTTTGTGATCGCACCGATCGCAAAGCAATTGCCTGACGAGGCATGGTCGTGGTACGATGCGGCTCCTCGCTGGCAACACAAACAGATGAGCACAGAGACCCGCTTCCAGTTGACCAGACTCGACACAATCGCAGCCACGTTTGCGTCATGGTTGATCGTTAGATTGTCAACGCTTCGCCTCGACCTCCCTTGCCTTGCAAGGCATTTACAGCCGTGCGTCTCCGAAATGGTGAAGTATTTGTGTTCATAAAATCAAGCACGCGACGTGACGTCTCAGAATCTACGATGGACGCACTGGAAGCGCAGCCATTTACGCCCGTCAAAAGTTGGCGTTCACGTTGCAACCGATCGGCGGCAGCGAACCACAGCGACTTCATAAAGTGGACAACTTGTCGTGTACTAGTGTACCCATGAATGTCCGCACCAAGCTGCAGTTGTGGGCACGATTGCTGAAACGAGGGGCCGTGCCGCGCGTCTCTGTGGGCTTCTCGAGGCGGCCGCACACACATGACAAAGCGTCCAATTCGCTGCGTGTGAAGGTGCCACGTGGACGACGAAAGATTTCCACCAATCACATGCGAATTGTCCTTCCATTTTAGCCAATCACAGCACTTTGCAATCCGAATCGGCATGACCGGTGACGCGGAGCTGCGCGCAGCGACGGGCAGCATCTACACGCTCCAGCGCGCGTTCGACTCGATGGACGCGCTCGCATCGCTGGACAAGCGCGCGGGCCTCCACATGATGAACGTGCCACTCGGCCAGGACGACGACGACGACGACGACCGCGACGTCCTTGCGCACCGCCGGTCCCATTGGAACCACAAGTGCAGTCTCTCGTTCGTGCAGACCAAGACGTTCATCCCGTACCGCACCATGGCCGAGACGCCTCGGTCGGCCAAGCAGCCCGACGTGTTTGTCTTGCACAACGTCCTCGACTACATATTTGTCTTCCCGTTCCCGTCGTTTGCTGTTTGTTTCTGAGGTTGCACTTGGCGTCTCATCGCGACGCTGCTGCGTAGGCGCCGGTCGACGTCATGCGCTTCAATAGCACACCCATCTGCCACGACTTTCGCCTTCCGATGCTGCCGACGCAGCCCACGAACGTCGTCCTCGCGCTCCTCTCGTCCGACCTTGTGGTCTTGGACCCGCTCCATGGCCTCGACACATACTCGCACCACAACCGCGGGGTTTTTGCTGCTCCTGAAGCCAGAGTCGCTGTATATATTGCGTAGGGCCGCATCTGTGCCAGCCCCGTGACCAGCGTCAAGTGGGTTGGCCAAAGCCACACCGAGTTCGTTGTCGCGCACGAGTCGGGCGACCTCTTCCTGTACGACCACACTTGGAGCGACGAGTCTCTCGCGAGTCTCGTGAGCGAAGAGAGCCCGGACTTTCCGATTCGCAGTCAGCGCGAAGACCGTGTGAACCCGACGCTGCACTGGAAGGTGTCGAGCTCTGCGATTTATGACGTGGCCTTCTCGCCGCACGGCAAGTACCTCGCCATCGCGGGGCGGGACGGCTCGCTCACTGTCGTGCAGTTTCACTTGCAGCGGTCCGTCGCGTGCCTCCTCACGGGCTCAATCGTATGCGTACTAGGAAGATTGCGCTCATGAAGAGCGCGTTTGGAGCGCTCACGACGCTTGCGTGGAGCCCCGATAGCAACTACCTCCTCGTACTCGACCTCGCAAAAGGCATGTGCATTAAGTGCGTCTAGACGGGCGGGCAAGACGACTGCGTGACGCTCTGGAGTCTCCGCCACAACGCCGCCATCGTGCGCTGCGAAGGCCACCGCTCCTGGGTACGAGAGCACCTTGCCGCACACCTCTTGACGGATGGTAGGTCACGCGCGTCGCGTTCGACGAGTGGTTTTGCTCGCCGCAGCACCTTCGCTTCGGCTCCGTCGGCGAAGACGGCATGCTGATTCTCTGGGACGTGCCCGTGCCAGGCAACGTACGTCTAGAAAACGTCCATTCCAGTGTCGGTAACGAGAGAGGTACTAGGTCGACGAGACGTCAGGAGTGGCCTGCCGCACCCTCTCGACGCCGACGTTGGCGGCGACGCTCTTTGACGGGCCCGCGACGCACATTGCGTTTCAAGCGGCTTCGATTGCGGTCAGCGCACGTGACGGCGCGGTGCGGGTCTTCGCGCGTCCGCCCGACGACTGCTTTCCCGACGACGTCCTCGCTCAAAACATCCCGTCGTACGACATCAACTAAGAACTCGATGTTTGTCCCTTGGATGTACATATATATATTGCAGAGGAATAAGGATGGGCTATCTCTGGCGGGTTTGGACGGCGATCGTCGTGTGTGGACGCACGGTAGCCAGCGCATTTCGTCGCAGCGTCGCCACCTCGGGCGCCGACTGAATGTTGCGAGGGTCCGCCGTGCGCTCTCGGCGCCGCTTCAGACTCGCGTAGAGCTCGGTCGAGCTGTGCAAGAGGTCGTGCTCGTGCAGCGACGCGGAGCTCGAGAAGTCGGCGGTCACAAACGTCCACTCGGTCGGCGCCGAGTGAATCCGGTTGAGCGCCGGCGACGACCGAAAGTGGTCGGCGAGCGACGGCGTCGGCGTGGCCTTTTACTTGACCCACGTGCCTCCGCCGTGACGCACGGGCGTAATCGCTGGCGCGGCAGGTGTTTTCAGGAACAGAAAACACGGGGGTGTGTGCCTTGGTGTGCGCTTCCAGCAATCGCGCTTCCACGTTGGCCCGGCGCGTCGCCTCGCGCACTTGCTGCAGCTGGCCTTTGAGCTGCTCCATGTGCGCGCGAGTGTCCTTGGAGCGCTGCGCCGCCATGCGCGACGCGTTCGCTTCCGCCTCCTTTTGTAGCGCGGTCGCCAGTAGCGCTTGAATCTCGGGTGTGAATCTACGTGCCTTGTATGATCCAAGGAGGTTGGCGGCAGTCGAGTGTACGTGGCGTTCTCCTCGGCCAGCGATGGAAACTACGCCACGAAAATGCATCTTTTCACGTTCCAGTCATTCGAGCCGACCTTGAGGCAGCTGGCGCGTCGCCGAAGTGCGGCCACGCGCGCCTTGCTGTCGAGCAGCAGCGTCACCAAGTCGGCGCGGCCGAGCCGGGCTGCCAGCAAGAGAGGCGAGACACCGACCTGCACCATGCGTCGAATTCCCGAAATTCGGGTCAGTGGCCACGCACCGAGTCGCAAATATCAACGTTGGCGCCGTTGACAATAAGCCAGGCGGCGATGTTCAGGTAGCCCTTTTGAACGGCTACGTACAAGGGTGTTTGGTGCACCTGAGAGGTTTGAGAGAACGTCGTCGCATCGTGTAGAACCTTGTTGTACGCGTTGACGTCGCCGCCGTAGAGGAGCACGATCTCCAAGGTCGCTACATGCTTGGGCGTGGCACCTGGCACGTCTGGGCAGCCCCTATCGGTGGTGCCTGCTCGAGTTGAAGTGGGAGGTAATATGCACCTTGCCGCGCAGATCATGGGTGTGTCATCGCGCTCCTGTCAACACAAGCGTCTTCAAGGACATGGCGAAAAAAGCATACGAGGGTACGTAGGTATCGTCTTCTTCAAAGCACTTTTTCATTGGGGTCGCCGCCCTTCTTGAAGTAGATGCTCGCCACGTGCCCTTGTGCCTTGGCGCACGCGTGGTGGATAATGATTGACGGGTCCGGGATGTCTACCACAGCCGTCACGTGGGTCTGTCGTGGCAGGTGTACCGACGTAGCCCTCCGAGACATCGGTGGGGTCCGTGAAGTAGTCGCTCACCGCGGCACCCATGCGAGCATGAACGTTACGCGAGTTGAGCTCGAAATAGGGTTTAGACTAAAACAAGCACAAGGGGCTGCTGGACGCGGGCTAGCTCTTCGCTGCAGACACAGAGACTTGGGGTAATTCGTCGGAATGACTTCTTGCATAGGACCTGATCCGAACGCAGTCAAGCCGCGCGAAGTGGCGCCGAGGGAAAGGTTGCATGGCGGCGTCCAGTTTGCATTCAACGGCTGCGACGCCTAGAATGGCTGCGATCTTGAAACCACGGTGGCCCAAGCCGGAGTGGATTGCTACTGCCTAAGAAACCCAGGCGGCACGGCGTTCGGAGCACAGAAGTGCACGCTGCTGCATGCCCGCGCTGCCTGCAGATGGCTACGTCGACCGACACTGCCATAAGAGTCTTGCGGCACGCGTCCAACGTTCCCGATCGATGCTAGGGATACCCGACGCAGTTGTTGTCGGGGCGAACTTCAGCCGAAAAATATATAGCACTTGCTAGTTACAAACAACTCAACGTCTTGGATAGCATTCCATACAATAACAAACTGTCAACCAACCAGGAGAACGGCAAGACATGTGGCAACGCACGTGCGGCTGAGAACCGCACCACACTGTATAGTTGTTTATGGTAGCCCATTGAAAGTAAGTTGTGCTTGCGACTTGACGTGACGGCCAATCGTTTCGTCGCGTAACCGAGCCAGCACGGAGGTTGAATGACGAGGCCCATTGCTAGGGGCGCCGTTGACACACGAGTCTATTTCTTAAAATGGCTCCCGTCGACCATGCGCAATCACGCGCCTTCCAAGCCGCGTACAAGATCTTCTACCCTCTCTACGTGCGCTTCTACGACTGGCACCTTGAAGGTCTCTCAGCCATCATCCCGATTGCCTCCTAGCGGCTACGTAGGTCAAGAGAACATTCCCAAGACAGGGCGCTTACTTTACGTCGGCTACCACTCGATCCACAACCACGACCTCTTCCCAAGCGCAGCAGGCATCTACGCGGCGACGGGCGACCTCCCCTGTGCCCTTGTGCACACCGTGGTTATGTTCTTCTTAGGTCCTTCCTTTACTTTTTTGCGATCAACGCTCATGGATGTCTAGGTCCCATCCTGCGTCCAGTGGGGGGTATCGCCGGCACGCAAGCCAATGCGATCGCCATGTACAGAGCAGGACACAACTGCATGTGCATTCCTGGCGGCGGCGAAGAAGCCATGCAAGGCTTTGAGTCTGCGTACACGCTCCTCTGGTAGCACGTCCAGCTCGTGCATGGCATAGAGCTTCTTGCTTGTAGGAAGAGCAGCTCGGGCCGCGACCGCCGCGGCTTTGCCAGACTCGCACAGCACGTTGGCGCAACGATCGTGCCGTACGTGACGCGCAACGGCGAAGAAATGTTCTTCAATGTGCTCGGGTACATGTGGAATCTGCTGGGGCTCTCGCGCGCGTATGCAGCGCTCACGTCGGCGACGCCGATGCCGTGGCGCTGGTTTCTCATCCACTTGCGCATGTACACGTGGTTCGTGGTCTGGACCTTCTGGAGCCTGCCCGTGCCGGTCCGCGCCGGCCTCGTCTTTGGCGAGCCCATCGTGCCGCGCGACGGCGAGTCGGATACTGAGCTTGCCGAGCGCACCAAGGCCAGTCTCCAAGCGCTGCTCCACCGCGTCAACCCGGGCGGCGTCAGCTACTGGCGCGGGCTTCTCCAGCGCCATCACGCGACCAAGGCCTCGATCTACTAGAGAAGGATTATACTTTACGCACACGTAGATATTGACCAACAGAAAATAGGGTTAGGGCGTAAAGCCGCCGAGCAGCGGCGGACGACGAATGTTGTCGTAGCGCGAGTGGGGGTACCACAAGTTGTTGGGTCGGAAATCCATGTTGTCCTTGCCGACCAGCGACGCATACGTCGTGAGCAGTGACGCGCTCGAACCCGCTGCCGCGTCACCGGATGCCTCCCAAAACATGAGCCCGCCAAGGCGGTGGGCCTGCATGTACGCCACCTTGGCCGCAACGGACTTGGGGTCGTCGTACCTACCAGGGGTAGGGTTAATGGAAGGGGTAGGGTTGCAGTGCACATACACAAGGACAGTCCGCGTCGTCGCGTTGTACGCGTACGTGGCTTGCGCCGTCGCATCAAACCTGGGCGACGCGTGCAAAGCAATGTCCTTGTAGTCCCAGAGCCCGTCCGGGGCGTGGGAGCCGGACGTCGGCGGCGCAAACGGAGCAAAGAGGCCGCGCGTCCGCTCAAACGACTTGCCGTAGAGCGGCACGCCCATGACGAGCTTCTCGGATGGACACCCGCGCGTCAAGTAGTACTGAACAGCGCTGCTCACGGAGCTGCGAAGGCCGTTTGGCGCGTGTGGGTTCGGGAAGAGGTTGCTGTGGTACCCAACTCGGCTACTCCACGCGCCAGTGTACTCGTACCTACCTCTGCTTCAGAAGACGATGTCAAAGGAAGACGTACGTCATGAGGTTGAGAAAGTCGACGTGGCTGCAAATGGCTGTCATGGATTGCTTGTCCCAATTGGCTGGAAACCCCGGCGCGGCGATGCTGAGCTCGGCCCGGAACGGGAGGGCGTCAAGGGCGGCACGCATGTCGGCCAGAAGCGTCGCGAACAGCGGCAGCTGCGCCAGCGCCGGGTACTCCCAGTCGAGATCGATAAAGTCGAGGCCGAGGTCCTCGAGCAGCGCGACAGCGTTGGCGACAAAGGCCGCGCGGAGTTTTGGTGAGGCGGCGATCGTTGGGAATGGGCCGCTGCCGCTCCAGCCGCCAAACGAGAGACCGAACTTGGTGCCTCGATACGCGCGTTTGTACTTGTTGGCTTGGCCAAAGCAGCCCTGGACAGCACCGAGGCCCAGGTCGTGTCCGTAGACGCGCTGGGTCGCGGCAAACTCGTCCAGAAAGGAGATCGAGCCGTCAACTTGTGGCATCGCGAACGCATAATTGACGTGCGTGGTGCGCGACCAGTCGAGATTGGCGATGTGGAAGTCGCGGTAGATGCCCCACTCGAGAAAATAGACGACGTTGCGGTACGCGTGGAGACTCGAAGCGGGCGTGACGAGCGCAAGCAGCAGCACGAGGCGAAGTACGACGACTCGGTGCATGCTGGACAGTTGCGCAATGATAATGGCTGGCGCTCGTTTGCAGTGGGTGCCAGCCATACTGTAGAGCGGTCGGTCCACGCTCGCTGATCGCGCCAACCCACCAGTCGTTCGGCTTGACACGCGACCGACGGGCTTCGAACTTCGGCTCCAGGCAGCGGCGACGACGACACAACTGTTGATTGGGATGCGTACTAATAGACGCAGCAAGACAGATTGACGATGGCATACCGCTGTGCACTTGTGCATTGGTGTGTTCCTGAAGCCGCCCACACGTTTTGTCAATGAGGCCATCTGGTTGTGCGGACGGGCCGTTCGAAGTTTCGGTTCCCGCTTCGAGGTGTCGCCAACTGCCACCTACAGTACGCTACGTGACGTGGACGTCGTTGCGTGCTTTGTATGGTCGTGCGCTTGAAGGACTGTTTTGTTTTCGTCTCGTTCGAGTTGCAATAGTACTGGATTAGCAGGAAAAGAAGATCGTGTCCTAGGTCGACTTAACTCTTGGAACGGGCTAGCTAGGACCGCGAGCTGAACAGGACATCAAGGATGGTGGGGGCTTGCCTCTGGATAGAGCGCTTCCAACGCGGTATCCTTCTTTGGAGGCAAGTTTGTGATAGCAAGGGCGTCAAGTAACGGGTATTCATGCCCTTGGCTGTACTAGGGTGAAGCGTGCTGAATTCTCGATTCGCGTTCGCGTTTACGACCGCCATTTTAGCACTGGTTTGCCACCTCAAAATCAAGGGCAGGTATGATGCGCGATAGCACATACAGCAGTGCAGTCTTTTTGTTTGCTGCCAGCTACTGCTGCCCGCTTGGCGGTGAGGGGCCTTGTTGAAGTTGCTTGAGCAGTCGTGCATCCGGATATGAACCGGACATGAAACATCGAAGCGGCCACGCTCGAACTTCGAAGAAGAAGACGAAGATTCTGGCGGTGACCCAGTCGAGAAGACCATCATCATGTCGCTCGGCCTCAAGTCGACGGACCCCGAGAGCCAAGTGCTCTACGTGAGCTTCAACCAAGACGCGACGTACGCCATACGACTGCGCCATAGCACCTCATGCGCACGGCGTGCGTAGGTGCATCAGCGTCGGCACGCGCCAGGGCTTCTTCGTCTACAGCTGCGAGCCCTTTGGCCGCTCGTTCCACGAGGCCTCCGGGGGCATTGGCATTGCGCAGATGCTCTTCAGCACGAGCCTTGTGGTGCTCGTGGGCGCCGGCGAACAGGTCTGTATTGCGAGCTACGTCGGCTTGTACAGCTAACGTCTCTTGTAGCCGGCCTTTTCGCCTCGGCGCCTTCGCGTCTGGAACACGAAAACGAGCGCCGCGATCTGCGACCTCAACTTTGTCACCGCGGTGCTGAGCGTGCAGCTCAACCGCCAGCGGTACGCTGCCCACGCGATGGCGAGGCTCCTATATATGGCGTAGGCTTGTCGTCGTGCTCGAGCGCAAGATCTACATCTTTGACATCAACTCGATGCAGGTGCTCAATACGCTCGATACGGCGCCGAATCCCAAGGCGCTCTGCGTCCTCTCGCCTGGCGAGAACGGCCACCTCGCCTTCCCGACGGGCACCGTCCCGGGCGAGATCGTCCTGTACGACGCCAACAACCTCAGCGTTCTCAACGCCGTCCAAGCGCACCGCGGGACGCCGGTCGCGCTGGCGTTCAACAGCACGGGCACGCTCCTCGCGACCGCATCCGACACGGTATCCTTTCTACATGTACAAACCCTTGCATGTGTACCATGGGGTAGGGGACCATTCTGCGCGTCTTTGACGTGCCAAGTGGGAAGAAGAAGGCGACGTTCCGACGTGGGTCGTACCCGGCGCAGATCTACTGCCTCGCGTTCAACGCGGCGTCGACGCTGCTCTGCTGCTCGGGCGACACGGGCACCGTCCACATCTTTTCGCTGACCGAGACGTCGACGCGGTCGGGCTCGTTCGTCACCTTTGCGTCCATTCCGCCCTCGCTCAACCCGCGCGGCGAGACGACGTCTGCGTCCGATGCCGTCCTCGGCGCCGTCGGCTCGTACATCCCGTCGTCTATGTCGCGCATCGCCGAGGGCACACGGGACTTTGCCTTTGTAAACACATCGTCCTGCTGCGATGGCTCACGTCATGGTAGGCGCGGCTGCGCACAGCGCGCGTGCCCAACCTCTGCGCGATCCATGGGCCAAGTCAAGGCAGCTCGAAAGCGCAGCTCTTGGTCGCGACGATCGACGGCTTCTTCTACCAGTACGCTTTCGACGTGCACGTTGGCGGCGAGTGCACCCTCGAGCGTGTACGTCCTATCTCTCCTTCTGCGATGGTATAACAAGCGACATCTGGTAGGAGAACATTTTGCGCGACTCGTCGTCGGAAGAAATCACAGCCGCGTATCTGACCTAAGACGATGACACGACTCGTTTTGTTCGAGTAGCTCCCTCGTGACGACCTACCTACCAGGGACGTTGGTGGGGGCGTCGGCGTCCGTGCACATGTCACTCGAGGCCGAGTCCGCTTCGCGGTCCATCGACTGAGACCTTTTGGCGTCGGCAGGAGTGAGAGGGTCGTCCTTGGAGGTCGTTGCGAGCTTGGCGTCGCTTGTCTTGAGTGCTACCTTGTCGGCCATCTCGTCGAGTCCGACGTCTCGGAGCCCGTTGAGGAGCGCCTCGAGTCGCAGATCCGCGTCGTCTTCGTTCTCGAGCAAATGCAGCGCTTCGTCCGAGAAGCCGAGTCCCTTGAGCTGCTGCAAGACGCGCGCAAAGGCTTGGGTCGTCGTCTCCTCCGACGTCGACGCGTCGACGTCATCGCTGTCATCCTCTTCGGGGGCCGTGGCGTCCACAAGTGCAATCGTCCACGCCGAGACGCCCGTCGCGTCGCTCGTCTTGAGCGCGAGGTGGAGGCCCCAGCCGTGCGGCCCCACGACTTTGAGGTCGTAGCGCGACCCGACAACGTACGGGAAGTCGTCGTCGTCGAGGGGCACCGAGTGATGCTCGAGCGAGATGCGGGTGTTGGGTCGGCGAAGTCGCGCCTCGGCCGTCGGTGCGACCATGACGATGGGCACCGAGATGGGCGTTTCGTCCAGCGCCGCATCGAGCGACGACGACCGCGCCATGATCATGAGGTCCTCGGCGGCGTCGTTGTTGACGATGATGACGGCGCTGGCGCCAGCGTCCATGCCCCGGCGCGCCTTGTCGTCAAAGTAGCAGTCGCCGCGCTGGACGAGCGCGATCGCGCCGATGCTGACGGCCTCCATGGCCGCACACGCGCGCAAGGGCGATGCGAGCTCCAGCGGCCGCTTCTCGACCAGCACGGACGCCCCTTCCGTCTTGGTCGGACCAAAGAGCGCGCCCGAGCACGTGATCGTGTCGAGTAATTGGTCGTCGGCGTCGTAGACGAGCAGTCGACAGCGCGTCGTCACGTCCGTCTCAAAGTTGTGGATGCGAAAGTCCGCGAGCGGCGCGGGGTCGGACGAGTGGAACTCGACGACGATCTTGGGGTCGCCGAGGTTGGTGACCTTGAGCGCATCGCCGGGAAACCGATCGCTGCGGGCACGGAAGCCGCCGACGAGCTGGTCGATGAGAAAGTTGCCGAGCGCGTCGCCGCCGTGCAAGACGCGGGGCGCCGTCACCTTGGCCGGCGTCTTCTTGCTCGCCTTGGCACCCGATCGGCGCGGCGCGTCGCAACGGGGCTTCATCTTGACAAACGCATCTTGGTACGACGTGTTGAACGAGACGGGGGCGTAGAACGGGAGGCGGGGGCACGTGAGCGCTTGTCGGGGCGCCGGCTGCAGGCTCGGGTCGCTGCCTCGCGTCCAAATGGCCGCGACTTGGGCCGACGAAAGCACCGGGAACGGGTGCGCTTCGGTCGTAAAGACGTAGTTGCCTTGCCGGAGCAGATTGGTGTCGTCGAAAAGCAAGTAGAGGTACTTGCACGTTTCCGAGAGGAAGAAGGACGGCATGTCGTCCTCCTGGGCGCGCGACTCGACGTCCGCGATCGACGCGTAGCCGCAGGTCGTCTTGGAGAAGCGCTCGATTGATGCAACGAACGCCGCGCCGGCCTTGCGCCACGTGTCATCGCGCGTCGCCGCGTGCATGTAGAAGGTCGACTCGATGAGCTCGGGCCGCAGCGGGTACCGGTTGCTCGACGCCTTCTTCGGGCGCCACCGACCCACGTCAAACTGCTCGGGCAGAAAGCCGTACTTGTGCCACACCTGGTAGTAGGCGTTGAGGCTCTTCGCACTCGTCTCGAAGTCGCCGAGCAGCGTCTGCATGCCCGGCCAGAACGCGACGAGGTTGTCGAAGACAATGGCCGCACCGCCCGTGCAGCCATCCCACATGGAGACGTCGCCGTACCAGTCGCCGTGCTTGTTGTGCTCCATGACGTTCGAGTAGACGTGCTGAAACATCGCGAGCGACTCGTCGTCGCCGAAAAGCACGTACATCTTGAGGAGGTACTCGTAAAAGCTGTCGGAATTGGAGCCCGGGCCGCTAATCGTCTCGGTCCAGTCGCCCGAGTCGACGTCAATGTGCTTGCCGAGGAGCCCGACGCTCGATTTGCGCTCATAGAGCGCCCGCACGGCCTTGCGCGATGCGATCGCGTACACCGGGTTGCCCGTCAAGACACTCAGCATTGTAAACTCCATCGTGAGCGACCCGGCGCCGGCTGTCGAGGCCACGGTCGTCTCGCCCTCGGGCACGCCGTAGCGCAGATTGACGGTCCCGTACGGAATCCCTGTCTTGGTCACAAACGCGGGGAGAAGCCGGTCGGCGAGGTCGACCGCCAAGCGCAGGAGCCCATCGGTATACGCGCCGTCCGGATAGATGCCAAGCGACGCATCGACCGCAAACATGTGCGCCGAGAGAAGCCCACCAAGCACCTACTCGCGGTACATTGAAGGCTGTGAGAAAAACACGACGTCGCGGAACGTACCCGGATCGTTGTTTCAAAGACCGAGACCTCGGTGTTCAAGTCGAAGCTCGCACCCGCGAGCACGAGACCCACCGCGCGGCGAAACTCGTCAAAGTCGCCAAAGACGACCAGTGTGTCGAGAGTGTCGATGAGCGTCAGCATCGGGATCTTCCCGAGCTCGAACGTGTCGCCCTTGCACGAAATTGGCCGGAGGTTGTCGAGCGGGAACGCGTGCTCCATGTAGTTGTTGTACGCGTGGTAGAACATGGCCTTGACGGTGGCCCGGAGCCGCTTGGTGTCGTCGCTGCTCTCGTCGGGCGCCTGCAGCTTGGTGACGCACGCCAACGGCGTACAGACGCTCACGAGGTACTCGCATAAGAGCGGCTCCGATATGCTCTCAATGTACGTCTCCGTCGGTCGAAAGCTGCAGCACGAGAAGCGTACCTCGGCGCTGCGGTTGCGCGCGACCGGCGACTGCCGCGACCCGCCATGGCACATGTCGCCGTTCAGAAACACGTGCGTCAAGAACGGCCGGGCGCGCGTCGGCGACGCCTCGCCGTCGGTCGCACCGAAGAAGCGGCCAATGATGTTCACCGAGGCCTCCGCGCCCGTGACCGGGTCGACCGAGTACTGCCGCACGTGCTCTTGGTGGCACCACTCGTAGCGCCACCACGAGCCGCTCATGTGGAACGTGCGGCAGACGCCGTCGAGACTGGTACGGTCAGCGGCGCGCGGTCTGGCCATCGGTGGCGCGGTCGTCGCAGACGGCTTCGGGACGTGGGTGAGCGCCCCGGCGCCCAGCGCCACGACCAGCAGCACGAGCAGCGCCGCCCTCCGTTTCATGCTTCGCTGTCGACACTGAGCTTGACGTTCAATACACCCATATCCGTATGCATCCGGATATCCTTGCGATCAGATCGCCATGGGGTCGACCGAGGCTATTTGCTGGCGCGTCCATGGCCAAGGAAGCGTGCGTCGACGGAGCGTAGCCCGCTAGGATGCACATTGTACGTGCTGCGCAGTGGCTGCCCAGGCACACACTATAATAGCTAACATTGCCACAAGCGTTCACCGCGCGAGCGTCTAGGGCGGCCTTTCGCTGGCATCGGTGGCGGTAGCACTGTGGCGAAACGCGGCGTGACCAGATTTGCACGCCAGTACGCCAACCAGTTCCAGACGATCACGATCCAGAACCTTTCGACTCGTGTCGCTCACGCTTCGGTCGACCGACTACATGCACTCGGTCTCGCAGTCGACTCAACACCCTCGGCGCCAACCAGAGCCTCGTGCTCACCTCGATTTTTTGACCCGACGCAGCTCGAGTGCTACTACTACTAAAGGTCCCTGCTCCCGGCTTCCTCGCCAACGTGGACTTGCGCACTGCGAATAAATCACAGTCCAGCGCTCGTCTGCTGGGGACTGCATCCGCCAAATATTTCTCTTGCGCTACTGATGGCACTGCATAAATAATAGCACATGTTGTATACAGCGGACGAGTTAGAGCGGCCGGGTCGTGCTCTTGGTCATCTGGCGGAGGCGGTACGCGATCTGCATCGCTGTGGGGCGGCTCGACGCCTCGAAGCGGAGGCACTCGGTCCCGAGCGCTGCAATCGGCTCGGGGCACTCGCTTGAAAATTTGGGCGCGATCTTGCCGGCGGCCACCATGACGCCGAGCCGCGTGTGCGAGATGAAGCCGTCGCTCGTCACGTTCGAGTACGGAAGGTCCGCGAGGTCGAGTTCGTTCAAAAGCACGCCAAACGAGTAGACGTCGGCGCGCTCCGTGTAGTGGCCGCCAAGCATGATTTCGGGCGCGATCCACGCGAGCGTCCCAATCTCGGCCGTCATCGTGTTCTCGTCGCTGAGCTCGCGGCTCGTGCCAAAGTCGGTCAGCTTGGCCTCCCACGCGTCCCCTAACAGCACGTTGCTGCTCTTGAGGTCGCGGTGGATGATCGGTGGCGACGCCGTGTGCAAGTACACGAGCGCTTCGGCCACGTCCGAGGCGATCCGGAGCTTCGTGACGGCGCCCGCCCCAAACCACGCGATCTGGCGGCGCTCCTTGTCCTCGACGAGGAGGTTCCGGACGTTGCCGTTGCGCTGGAACTCGGTGAGCATCTTGAGCTGCAGCAGCGTCGTCCATGCGACGCCGACGAATCGCACAATGTTTGGATGGTCCAATTTCGACATGAGCTTGATCTCGCACATGAACGCTTCCATCGCCTCGTGGTTGTTGACTTTCTCAGGCAAGCACTTCTTCACCGCGACCTCTTCGCCGGCAAAGCGGCCGTGGTAGATGACGCCAAAGCCACCGCGCGCAAGCACGTCAAAGAGTTCGACTTCTTCGTTCGCGACGCGAAAGTTGCTCATCGACTTGTCGAACCGAATGTCGTAGCCCTCGAGCTGGTTGACCTCGCCGCCGGCAACCACGGGACCCGTCGAGCGCGAGTTGGAGTTGCCCACGTCGATCGTCGAGTGGCGTTGCGTGCTCTTTTGCGAAGAGCGCGTGTCGACCGAGCCACGGTAGCTCGTCTGATGCGACTTGCCAGTGTACGGCTGCGATCGCCGGTCCGTGTAGTACTCGGCCGGCGTCATGGACGTCCGCGCCTCGTCGAGCTCGGCGGCCTTCTTTTGCCGGTACAAGACGAACGCGACAAGGCCGACGGCGACGACAAAGACACCGGCGCCAATAGCTGCGTACGTGATGACGTTCGACGAGTCGTCTGGCTTGTTGGGCGCGGGCGTCTTCGTCGCGATGGACGAGTCTCCCGATCCAGACCCAGACGACGTCGACGCATTGGGCGATCGGGTGGGTGCCTTGGTCGACGGCGTCGGGGTCGATGTCGAGCCGCTGGGTGGCGTCTTTGTCGACGGCGTCGGTGTTGCATTCGATGGCGACGGCGACGGTCCAGGCGCGTCCGTCACTGGTGCTGGCGTTGGCGGTGGCGGTTCCGTTGTCGGGCCCGTCGGAGGTGGCGTCGTCGGCTTCGTCGGCGGCGCCGTCGTCGGCGTTGGCGTAGGCGTCAATGTTGTCAGCGTCGGTGTCGGCGTCGGCGGCTTCGTGATGGGATCTGTCGTGGACGTCGTTGGCGACGTAGGTACGTCCGTGACCTTGGACCCGTTCTGCAGGTGGAGGCCCGAGGCTGCCTGCAGCGCGAGGAGCAGCAGGACGACGGTCGCTCGTCGACGCATGCTGGTGGCTGGGAAAATAAGCTCGATAAGCGCCGGCCAAGAGCCCAGTTTCCCTCATTACGCAGTGTTACAAGCTCTCCTTTTATTCGAGGTGCGGCTTTTGTCTTGTGTTTTGTATGAACAGAACAAAAAATACACCCGTTCTTCGAAGTTCGAAGGAATTAGCGCAGGTAGAGGTCCGCCAAAAATTGAGTCTCGGGACAGGCGGCCATGAGGTCGGTCGATATGGCCAATGACCTTGCTACTGCACCAGCAGCAGCAGCGACCACAGGAAGCCGACGTGTCCTACTACGCTGCCTGTCCAAGCAAGCAGTAGGATTGCACGGCGGCAAAGACCGACGAGCCATTACATGTCCATGTACATGTTACCGGTGATGTGACGACCAGCTGGCAGGATGCCACTGTGCCTGCGACCTGCGCAAAAGGCCGAGGACCGACCGAGCGTGGGACCGGATCAGGACCGGATCATGGTACTGGATTGTGCTGGTTAGGATGCCAGTGACGCCTGCTGCTGGACGCGCTCTTCGAGGGACGCGATGCGCGTCGCGATCTTCTGGCGGTTGACGGCATTCGCCGTCACGCGGAGCTGGTCGTGCGAGTACCGCAGCGCCATGGCGTAGTCGGCGGCGGCCATGCACGCGAGCACGAGGTTGTTAAGAATCGTCTTCTCGCGCTTCCCGTCGCCGACCTGCCGCGTCAGCGCAAGACACTTTTCGTAGTAGAGCACGGCCTGCGTCGGCTGCTTCCGATCCAAGTGCACGGTGCCGAGATTCCCGAGCGCCCGCGCCTCGACGTGCGTCGCGCCTGTGGGCATCATCGTAAGCCAGTCCGTCAACGACATGGCAATGTAAATACCTGCGTTTTTGGCAAAGAACTCGGCGCGCAGAAAGTACTCGATCGCTTCGTGGAGATTCGCCTGCTTGTAGAGCGTCATGCCCATCTCGAGCTGAGCGATCGCCTGTGCCTCGGTGCACTGCACCGGCGCTGAAGCCACGTCACCAAACTGCCCATACGTATTTGCTGGCTCGACAGCGCTCGTTTGCGGCGGCAACGAGGCAAACTGTCCGTAGATCGCCGGTGCCGGATGTGGCGTTGCCACCGGAGAGTTTCCCACGTCAGTGAAGCGGCCATAGGCGCTCTGCGGGGGCGCGGCGGCAGAGAAATGCCCGTAGGCACTTGTTTCGGGCTCGGATGCAGCATCAAACCGTCCATACGAGGACGATGCAGGGAGACGATTTGGTGGCGTGAGCTGCGTTTCAATGTAGTTGAACTGCCCGTACGACGACTTGATGTCGTCGCGGCCGAGGGTGCCGTAGCCGTCAGCCAACCGACTAAACGACCCGTAGTTGTCGTCAGTCGCGGTGACAGACTTGAAGGCGCCGTAGTCGTTGTCGGCCACGGACACTCGCACCGGTGGCTCGAGTAGGCCATAGTCGCTGCTCGCCGCGACGATCGGATTGGGCCGCGACGAAAACAAGCATCCGGGAGGCGGTACGCGGTCACCAACGTCTTCGGTGCTGAACGAGGCGTAGCCGTTTCTGTCGTGGAGCGAGAGCTGGCCAAAGTCGAGGGAGCCCGTCTTGCGGGCGGCCTTGAGCTCGTCGTTGATCTGCGACGAGAGCTTGGACGGGTACTAGAGTAGGAACGTGCGACGTCACATGGGCTGATGGCTCGTCTTCGTACCGAGACGCGCAGGCGACCCGCGCTGCTGTCGATGAAGGCTGCAATCGACTCGAACAAGCGGCCCATGCCGCCATCGAGCGGCCCGTAGCCGCGCTAATGAATGACCCATGAGACACCGTCGTTGGGGTGACGGGGCTGTACCGTCGGGTCGTGGATGAGCAAGACGTTCTTGATCTCGCGCTTCCCGGTGTACGGTGGCGCCGAGTGTACCTTGACGTACGCGAGGGTAAACTTTTCGGGCTGCGTCTCGCTGAAGCGGACAAGGAACGAGCCGTCGTCGCCACCCCGGAGGATGGCCTCGGCATCGGCGCGCGAGAGGACGCCGTGGAACCAGGGCGCAATGCCGTCGTGGTACCGGCTCTGGAAGCACGTCACGGACTTGGTGATGCACGACCGGAAGGGCCCAAACCGAACAAGAAAGTGCTCCCAGTCGCGCAGCGTCAGCGTTGGCCGCATCTCGAGGCAGACGCGCAGGTAGATTCGCATCTCTTGCGGCGACATGGCCGACGGCAGAGACACGTCAATGCACTCGAGGAGGTGGTCGAGGACGTGGTCCGTTGGCACTTTCGGCGCATCGCCGATGGTCGCCCGCCACCACGCGACGCCGTCCTGGCACGCGGCTTGCATCTTGACGTCTAGACAGTACCGAAGTTCGAAGCTCAGTATTTATGGCGCACTGACTAAAGGCACGCAACATTGGCCTGTCTACCGCACAAACGGCGCAATGACGTGGCGCCTGTGCACGCAGTTGATGGTCCGGTACGGTCCTGCTATGCCATCGCGTACACGCTTGGTAGCATGGCGACGTGGACGGGAGCGAGCTATGGCATGAATACCGTCATGGCTTCAACATTGGGTGCGTTTAGCTTCGAAGTTCGCGGTGTCGGATCCGATGCCATGGCGCGTCAAGACGACCACGGTGGCGCCGGCCCAGGCAACCACGGAGGTCATCAGCTTTGGAGACCGAATAGCATCATCGTTGGCTTCTGGCACACGGGCTGTTCGATCCAAGCTACGCTGCGATTCCCGACTGCTGTTTCGCGCTCTTCTGCCCATGCGTTTGCCAAGCATATGCATGTACGAGAACGCGGGAGCTCGGCCTGACAAAGCGAGCACACTGCACGCTGCCCTACGCTGGCTTCGTCGCGGCATCTCGTTAACGATTGCGTGCAAGACACGGCTCAACTACCGCCAGGACTGCGCAAACCTCTCTGCGTCCCCGACTGCGTGACGCTGGACGAGATCGCGTTGCGGTCCGTGGCGCTGACCGCCAGCACATCGTGGGCGACGCCTGTGTGATTGTAAGCTGCATATCGCTGCCTCCATGGTGTGCCACCTCCGATGGCGCTTCGGCTTCCGTGTAAGTACCTTGAAAGATTGGTGCTGGAGTGTTCTGTGCTTATGGTGCGTCCATGCGCAGCTCGCTCACGACGAGGCAAAGCGTGGTTCCAATGCTGTAGGCCAGCGATACGCTCTACAGTTTGTAACTTGCGTAAAAACAACTTCAAGCTGGAAAGGCGAGCTTTCTGTGAGTTCTCACGTGGCTTGGCACTTTCGCATTTGCCGGCCTTCGACCACTGCACTCATCTTTATCATGGTACGCGTCCTCGCAGCGAGTTTGGCTCTTCTGACGGCCGTCGTCGTTGCCGCCGGGAACGCAACCCGTGGTGTGTGCTACGACACGTACGACATCGACCACATCGACCAGCACTTCGCGACGATCAAGGAGCGCTTTACGGCCGTGCGAACCTTCCAGTCCATCGCCAAGGGTGTCAACGTCATCGACGCTGCGGCCAAGGCCGGGCTCCAGATCGCAGCCGGTGTGTGGATCCGAGCCAACTACACGGCCGACCTGCAAGCCGCGATTGACGGCGCGCGTCGCCACCCGGACGCGGTCCACGCGATCTTCATGGGCAACGAAGACCTCTTCCACAACGCCATGTCGGTCGAGACCGTCGTGGCCAAGGTGCACGAGGCCAAGGATCGTCTGCGCCAGGCAGGCCTCGCCCACATCAAGGTCGGGTCGGTGCAAATGGACGGGGACTGGCTTCGTGCTCCAGCGCTGGTCGCGGCCTGTGACGTCGTTGGCGTCAACATCTACGCCTTCTTTGGCGGCGCGTCCATCTCGTGGACCAACCCGGTCATGGACCTCGACGCCCGCTGGAAGAACCTCGTCCGCCTCTACGGTCCGGATAAGCTCACCATCACGGAAACGGGCTGGCCCCACGACGGTGGCAACAACGGCCCGCACATCTCGAACCGCGAGAATGCGATCGCGTACTACCAGTCCTTTGTGCAGTGGACGCAGCGCGGCAACGGCGGCGCGCTGCCCTACTACTTTATGTTTCACGACAACCCGAGCAAAGGCGGGTTCGAGGCCAACTTTGGGCTTGCCGGCGTCGACGGGCGCTGGAAGTTTGACCTTGCAGCGCCGTTTACCGGGCCCCGTACTTTCTCGATCGTGTCCAGCCACGGCCAAAGCGTCGGCGCGCTTCACGGAGGGCTCCGCGCGCACCAAGCAGCGTCGCCACCGTCGGCCGACGACCTCTGGCAGCTCCGCGGGGACGTCCTCGTCAACCAAGGCGGCCAGCAACCCTGCCTAGACGTGTCCCGCAATGGTAACAACAACAACCAGCTGACCGTCGCTCTGTATCCGTGCACCGCCAACAACGCCAACCAACGGTGGCGCCAAGAAGCGTCGCGACTCGTACATGCCACATATGGCGTCTGCCTCGATGTGGACCCCACCCAAGGCAACAAGGTGCAGGTCTTCGCCTGCGTCAACGACGCGCCCAACCAGCGCTTCTCGTTTGTCTAAGCCATCGTAATACAGTAGAGCTAGTCGTCTTCATTATACTCGTCCTCGTCCTTGGTGTCCTTGGCGTCGTCACCGGCAGACGTCTCGAGGCCCGCGACGAGGTCTTCCTCGTCCTCGGTAAAGACGCCCTTGAACGCGCCCAGATTCTTTCCAAATACGTTGGTCACCACGGCTTGGAGGGCCTTGCGCTACGGTATGTGGGTGTCAGCAGCGCGCAATCGGTACTCTACCTTGTGCTCTTCCTTCTTCTTGTCGATAGCAAAGCGCTCCATGAGCGACGGCCGCGCCGCGGCAGCTGCGAGGATCCGCTCGCGGTTGCGCTTGATGGCGTCTTGGTACGCCTGGCGGTCGTCTTCGGCCTTGGCTTTGGCCGCCGCTTCGGGGTCCTCCTAAAGACACCTAATGCAATCGCCTCCACAAACGAGTGTTTTGCAGTACAACGTAGTTGCCCTTCTCTTCCTTTCGCTTCCGTTCGCTATCAGAGACTTCGGCAATCACTTGCTTGGCAATATGCTTGAGCTTTTCCTTCTTGGCCACGAGCGCCTCCTCCTACAGCGTGCCACGTCAGAGGAACATCCGGATACGAGCCAATCGGGTGGATCGACCTGACTCTTGTCGAGCTCGTGGCGCGCCTTCAACTTGGCTTGGATTGCCTCGGTGCGCAGCTTGTGCGACGCCGTCATCGACACTTTGGTGCTGACCTTGGCCGCTTCCATGGCTGCCTCCAACCGCTGCCGCCGCTCCGCTTCCATAGCATCCTTCTATTCGATACAATCCCGTTAAAGCGTGCACCATGGTGGCTAAAGAAATACCTCGGCGCGCTCGGCCGCGGTCAGCCGCTCGATGCGTGCTTGCTTCTTTTGCGCGAGCTTGGCAGTCTTCTCGGGTCGTGTGAGCGAGAACTCGTCGACTTGCGTGGTCGTGCGCCGGCTCTTGGCACGCTGCAGCGACGCCTTCCACTGCGTTTGCATCGCTTGAAGTCGGGCACGGGCT
>NW_012156396.1:1082317-1116905 GCF_000151545.1 Saprolegnia parasitica CBS 223.65 | reverse complement strand
GGCTCTGCGCCAAAAGCGCGGCGGCGCGTTCGGCAACGCGCTTCTGCCGCGCGAGCTCGGCCACGTCGGCGTCGGTCGGCTCAAACACGGGTGGATCGCGCGCCTTGAAAGGTTGATACTCGCGGCTCGCCGCTTCTTGTACTTTCTGAAGGCGCTGGTGCTTGCGTTCGCGCGTCTTGGCCTCGTTCTCCAGCAGACCTACGTGCACATGCGTTTTCCGACATCTCGGACGCGACCGCGCACCCGTAAACGGTGTTGCGTGCTTGGCGCGCTCGAGCTTGGCGCGCGCGTCGGCGGCGCGCGCGGCCTCTTCTTGCTGCGCTCGCTCCTTCCTGTTACACGTATTTGAATGAGTCGCTCGCTGCATTGCGCGTCGTACGCTTCAAAGAACGAGCCGTGCCGCTTCCGGTTGGAACTCGCAGTCTCCTCCGACAAGAACGAAGAGTGGACGCCTACACACGTTCAGGGATCCGTCGCCACGCAGCATGAGCATAGTACTCGAGATGCGGGTCGCCCACGTGCTTGGCGGTGCATCGTCGTCCGACGCGGGGTTAGCTGCGTGGCGTTCTCGGCGCTTGGTGCTAGCGCTGCTTGTCGGACTTGCGCACGGCTACGCAGGTGATGCTACGTTCACGATTCAAATTGCAGGTAGGAATGTACCTCGGGCTCTTCGACGATGTCGTCGAACCCAGGCGGCTCGTCCTCGATCGAACTCGCGGTTCGCGGCCCCGCTATGTCAAAATCGGGTGGCGCCGACTCGTCGCCGTGGATGTCGTTGAAGAACGACTCGCCGGCGTCAATGACAAGGTCGCGCTTCTTGGTCGCCTTTGGCCGCGACGATTGGGGCGTTGGATGCACTTTGGCCGGCTGCTCCCACAACAGCGCTTCGAGCTGTTTGGCTTTGGCCTCGGCGGCGTTCTTCTCCTGGATGAGACGCTCGACCACTGCCAAGTCTCGCTCTTGAGCCTAAGAACTTATATAAATACTTGAAGGCGATGGCAGGTGCTACAGCTTTAAAGGCAGCAATCTTCTTCATGAGCGCCGCGGTTGGTGACGCACGCTTGTCGATATCGCGCTTCATCTGCTCGATAGGGCTCTCAACAGTCGGTGCTTGGTTAGTCGGTGGCCGTGCGGGCGGCGGTGCGCGCATCACGGGTCGTCGGTGGCCCTGCCTGAAGTGTTAGACACGGAGCCGCACTGCCTCGTAGGACGTACATGGACTTCCAGAGCAGCTTCAAACGCTGTTTTCGTGCCGGCGCCTTTGGCCTTGGATCGTTTTGCCTTGAGCTCGCGAATGATCCGGGCTCGGTCCTCGCCCTAACCGATCGTCGTCACACTCGTCAAAGCAGCTTGGCGACGGTACGTCTTTGGCTGTCGCGTCAGCATCCATGTAGCGGTAGTGAGTCGAGACAGCGTCAAAGTGACGCGCCACAGGAACTGTCGTCCGCGACTGCAGCGCCGCGCTCTGAACCATCACCTTGGTGCTCGCGTCCATTTTGCTATAAATACCGCGAGTCGATTGTCAACACCGGCAGCATCCATATATTCGGGTTGAGATTCCTCTCGGACTACTTGTATCAGACGAATAGCGTGAGCAAACATACATACGACCTACTTGACCACGTTCGGTACGTCACCGAAGTAGGCTCAACTTGCCCTTGGTAGGACAGATTTTCTGACGGGCAGGCGTCGTGTCATATCCATATATTTGAAGGATTCAACCCAAGCGTTCCGCAGCGCAGGATGGTCAACTGGTTGCGCCGAAGCGTCTTCGCCAAGCTACTCGTGGTCATTTCTATGCGCAGTCTACTTCAAAAAGCGCTTCTCTTCTGTCCACAGCCGCTCAAACGCGCCGCCTTGCGGGTGGGTTCTGTGGCTGCTGCCACGTGTATCCGGATGCCCATCATGGATTCCAGCCAATCACAGCGCAGAGACCACCGAGATCGTACATCGTCCAATCCAATGTACGATACGATCATTCTTTATACTGACAACAAGTAGATTGGAATGTACGGTACGTACGAAAAGAAGCCAAGGGTGCTACAAGATTATTCGGGTTGAAGACACCCACGGAGATCGGTTTTTGGGAGAGGTCCGATTGCGACATCACATTCGATTCTCTCGACCCATGGTTCCAGCGTGCTTGAACGCGGCCCTCGGCGAGCCGCTGCCCGACGACGTCCACGCGGTCTCGGTCTCGATGCCCAAGTGGAGCCACGTCGAGCGCTACGAGCAGGGCTGCCCGGAGCTCCATGCGTCGCTGCGCAGCGGGTACCCGCGCTTCGTCTACCATGGGTACGTCAAGGATCTCAATGGCTGGTGCACCAAGTACGTCGACAATGAGTCGCAGACGGCCCGCGTCCTCCCGACGCAAGCGGTCGCCAAGCGCTGCGAGGCCTTCCTCCACCGCAGCTTCCCGGACGCCGCCATCGACATCGTCCCACTGCACGCATGCGACGCCCACGCGATCGTGCTCCCTACGATCGCAGCCGCTTGCTTCAAGGCCTTTTGGCAACACAGCGGTGAGATCACGTCGTCGCGCCTCGCCGAGCACGTCTTGAACGCAGTGTCGAATGGCACGCCCTCGCCGTCTCGTATGGATGGCACGCCGACGCATGCGTTGCTGCGTGACCGCATCGGTAGCCTCTACGACGTCCCGAGCGACCACGTCAATTTGTACCCGTCCGGCATGGCGTCCATCTTTGCCGCCTTTCGGCTCGTCCAGAAACTCCGCGGCCACCTGCCCGGCAAGACGATTCTCGTCGGGTTCCCGTACCTCGATACGCTCAAAATGCTGCGGCGATCCGAGTGGAGCACGGGCGACGTCCTATTCTTCCCGCGCGGCGACGCGGCCGACCTCGACGCCATCGATGCGATCGACCACATGCATGCGATCTTCACCGAGTTCCCGAGCAACCCGTTGCTCCACAGCACCGATTTACCGCGCCTCGCCGCCATTGCGCACCGGCACAACACGCTGCTCGTCGTCGACGACACGGTCGGCTCGTACAACGTCAACGTACGTTCCGATGCGAACTCTCCGCGTCTTCACACGTGCTTAGGTGTTGCGCGAAACGAACGGCCACGCGGCAGACCTCGTCGCCACCAGCCTGACCAAGATCTTTAGCGGAACGGGCACGGTCATGGGCGGCTCGCTGGTTGCCAACCCGTCATCGCCCCTTCTCGACACGCTTCTCGGAGCGCTGGCCGGCGATAGCTTTCTCTTTGAAGACGACGCGGCCGCGCTCCTTCACGACTCGGACGACCTCGCGGCGCGGCTTACGCGTGTGAATGCAACCGCAGCGTCCGTGGCGTCGCGGCTCGAGTCGCACCCGAAAGTCGAGCGTATCTTCTACCCCAAGTACGTCGACACATTGGCGTACGAGCACTTCAACTTGGCAGCGGCGGCGACCGACGCGCACGGCCCGCTCCTCTCGGTCGTGCTGCACGGAGGCCAAGCGGCCGCCAAGGTACAGAGACATTAGCATGTAAACCTCAGAGCTCATGGACGGGTAGGCGTTCTACGACGCGCTGACGTTTGCAAAGGGCCCGAGCTTGGGCACCAACTTTACGCTCTCGTGCCCGTATACGCTCCTCGCGCACTACGACGAGCTCGACTACGTCGAATCCTGCGGCGTGCCCCGCGACCTCATCCGCATCTCGATTGGCCTCGAAGCCGTCGACGAGATCTGGTCGATTCTAGAAGCCGCTTTTGCCTGTTGTTAAGCGAATTGCATGCATGTTCATATCGATGCGAGAATGCTTTGCGAAGCGGTGGGCGTCGGAGTAGCACACGCAAATTACGAGCCCGGGAGATCTCGCGGTCGCATTAGCTTGAGCCGCTTATCCCGCACTATCTATCTGGGGTTGTTGTCTATTTCAAGTGCTTGAAGATCTGCGGCGCAGCGCACTTGTCGACGCACTTCAACAGGTCAAAGTACTGGCCGTCGCAGCCGCCCTTGCCAGCGACGCGGTCCAGGCACGCGTTGTACTCCTTGACGACCGGCGCGCACTTGGACTCGCAGCCCTTGCGGATTTCCGGGTAGATGTCAACGGGATCTTCGCCAGCCTACATCATGCGGACCATGAGCGTCTCCTTCGTGCGCTAGACTCTTCTACCATGGTGCTTGTCGTCTTCGTTCGCAGCCAAACAAAAATGCAACCAGTCAGTGGGGCCGGCCCACTTAAGTGCGCTCTCGGACACACTCGGGGTTTGTATTGGCTAATCCCACGCAACCCAGCGCGCGGACGCACAAAAACGCACTGCTCGAAATAGCCGCCCCCGGCCCAGTGCACTCCATGCTAGCGTCCGTTGCGCTCCTCGTCCATTCAAGACGACAAGCGATCTTCCCAAGTCTTCGTTCGCCACGTCCTCGGTCGGCGCGGCTCAGTCCTGCGCAGACGCTTTATACTTGCAGTGCTGTTGCCGTCAAGGGCAAAATGCATTTCCCGCCTTTTTCACGCGGCGCTGTCGCCTTTCCCATGGCTCTTGCTAGGGTGTCGCGTCAGCGTATATGCTGTGTGCACATGTACCGCTCCGCACCCTCGCGCATGCGTGCCTCTTGACGGTTTGGAGGTCCATGGGCGAAGGCTTCGTTGGGCTTCGCTGCGGCCGGCCCGCGCCCGCTGGCCATCTGGGTGCAACTAGCCGGCGCTGAAAAACCTGTGACATTGAATGTCGCACTTGCCTCTGGCTGCACCTATCGAGTCTGAGAGGTTTGTGTTTGCGGTGGCGACGGGTGGCATTGTCCTCTTGACTGGTCGGGAAAAATGTTGTCGCGCCTCGTAGCTTCTGTCGCGCGCCGGGCGCCGACGGCCCGCGCGATGAGCGGCGGCGCCATCTCGCAGCACCGGGACACGCCCGACAACACGAAGGAGACGCCGTTCGACTTTAGCGAGGAGAACTACGTCAAGGTCCACGCGATCCTGTCGCGGTACCCGGAGAACTACAAGGCGTCGGCGATCATCCCGCTGCTCGACCTCGCCCAGCGCCAGCACGGCGGGTGGCTCCCGCTCGCGGCCATGAACAAGGTCGCGCGCATCACGGAGGTCAAGCCCATCCAGGTGTACGAGGTCGCGACGTTCTACACCATGTTCAACCGCGAGAAGGTCGGCAAGTACTTTATCCAGCTCTGCGGCACGACGCCGTGCATGATTTGCGGCTCGGAAGAGATCAAGAAGACGATCGAGTCGCACCTCGGCATCAAGGAGGGCGAGACGACGGCCGACGAGCTCTTTACGCTCCGCGAAGTCGAGTGCCTCGGCGCGTGCGCCAACGCGCCCATGGTGCAGATCAACGACGACTTTTACGAAAACTTGACGCCGCAGACGACGCGCGAGCTCCTCGACGCGTGTAAGGCGGGCAAGGCGCCGGCCATGAACAAGTGGGGCTCGCTCCCGATGAACGGCCAGCTCTCGTGCGAAGGCCCGCAGGGCAAGACGACGCTCAAGTGGGAGCACCCGCCGGCCGGCTTCAAGATGCGCCCCGACTCGGACCTCGTGCCCAAGGTCGACCCCAAGACGATCAAGGAAGAAATGTTGTACTAAGCGTCGTCGACGAGATAGAACCGCGCGTCCCAAATATATAAATCGGAGCCAACGACCATGCATTGTTGTTGTCCTTGCCGTCAACGTCGTCTCGACTACGACTACACTTTGGTTGGTCCCATGCACACACATGACATACTAAGTACAGGGAGAAGACGAGGCGTGGTATTGCAGGTACAAGTTACTTCTTCTTGGCAGCCGCCTTTTGCATCTTAACGGCCTGGTGGTTGACCTTGGCGTCCTGGACGAACGGGAGGAAGGTCACGCCGCCCATGAAGGGGACGAGCACGTCCGGGACGCGGACACCCTCAGGCGTCTGGTTGTTCTCCAAGATGCAGCAGATCGTGCGCGTCGTCGCGCAGAGCGTCGCGTTGAGCAAATGCACGTACTTCTTTTCGGTCTGGTTCATCTTCTTGCCGCCGCAACGGATCTCCATCGCACGCGCCTGGTAGTCGGTGCAGTTGGAGGCCGAGACAAGCTCACGGAACTCGGCGTACGCCGGGAACCACGCTTCCAAGTCATACTTCTTGGTCGCGGCGTTGTTGAGCTCGCCCGAGACGATGTTGATGACGCGGTACGGGAGGCCGAGCGACTGGTAGAACGCCTCGGCGGTCGAGATCATCTCCTGGAGCATCTCTTCCGACTTCTCCGGCTCGCACAAGACAAACTGCTCGACCTTCTCGAACTGGTGCACGCGGAAGATACCCCACGTGTCCTTGCCGTGCGACCCCGCTTCCTTGCGGAAGCACGTCGACGAACCAGCATACCGGATCGGGAGCGACGACTCGGTGATCCATTCATCTAAGTGCGCATGTTAGCCTCGTTGGATGATGCCACATGTAGGACATACCCTTGTGGAAGCCGCACATGGGCTGCTCCGACGTCGCGATGAGGTACTTCTCATCCGAGGGATCGGCGCCCGTGACCTTGTACAGGGCTTCGTCAAACTCCGAGAGCTGCGCGACGCCGGCCATGACTTCCTTGTTCATAAAGTACGGGGGCTGGAGCAGCGTGTACTTGCGCTTCATAAGGAACGCCTGGCCGTACATGATCAACGCCTGGTTGAGCATGACACCGTAGCCCTTGAGGAAGTACGCGCGGTGGCCCGCGACAGCGACGCCCTTCTCCGGCTCGTAGCCGTCAATGCGGTGGAGCACTTCGTGGTGGTAGTGGAGCGCATCGTCGTGGGGGCGGCACGCACCCCACGTAGCAACAACTTCGTTGTCATCTTCGTTCTGCGAGACGGGCACCGACGGGTCGACGAGGTTGCCAATCTTGCTGAGCTCGCGATCGACGACGACCTTGATGGCGTCGGCCTCGGCCTTGGCTGCCGGCTCCGAGGCCGCCATGTCCTTGCGCTTCTGGATGAGCGGCTGGGCCTCGTCCTGCTTCTTGGCCTTGACGAGGTCCTTGATCTGCGCCTGGAGAGCGTTGATGTTCATCTTCATCGTCTCCCACTCGCCGTTCTTCTTGCGCCACTCCTCATCGAGGGCGATGACCTGGTCCACGAGGTCGACGCTCGCGAAGCGCTTCTTCTGGCTCTCGCGGACGATGTCGGGGTTGCCACCGCGCTCGACGCGGAGTTGGTTGATGTCAATGGGCATGATGGGGCTAGATGGAAGGAAGCGACTACAAGACTGGCACCCGACTCCACGCCAGCGAAAACCCCAGGATTTCAACCAATCACAGCTCGTTAAAAATAGCCAATCACACGGCGCGCCCATCGACATCGGCCCGCCCGCAGAGACTTCCTGTGGCCCTCTCGCGGTTCGCGGTGGCCGGCTCTGCGAGTGTACGGCATGTCGTCCGCCGGCACGCCGCAAGAAGCACGTATTCGCACGTACTTCAGAATGACTACGTAGTACGTTTGCTATCAACTAAAAGGATTCCATGTCGACTAATCCAGTCGGGCTTTACTGTAGTACGAGATGTTTGGTTCGTAGTGCAAAGTGGCCGCCTGCCCGTTGGGAAGGCCGTGGGAGTCCGTTGGGAAGGCCGTGGGAGTTCGTTGGGAGGCAACGCCAGTGAGATGCATCCAGTGATTTGATGTTTGATTGGGATGTGCGCCAATCACAGTGCAGCATGCTGAGGAGCCAATGAGCGCCTTGCGATCTTACACTAGACGCAGTGGTTCGGGAGGAAGAAAGGGGCCAGTGACGATACCGCTGGCGTGGGCTGGTCCGTCGCGAGCAAGTGTAAAGGCGGGGTTATATGTTGCGCGGCGACATCATGGTGGCGCCAGAGGTCGGAGCATAGACGAGGAATGTTAAGTTGGTAGGATTTCACTTTTAGCCATGTCGCTGCGCGCAGCATCACGCACACAACCTCCACGCGATCTTCTATCACTTCTTGAAAGATCGCGTTGGTAGGTTCAAAGCAACCCTGGTTTCGCAGCGTATTTCGCAGATATGTAATACGATTCATGCGCCTAATCGGGGCGGACGCAGCAGGTCGAGTCGCAGGTCCGAGCATGCGCCATACAGTAAAAGGCGAAGCGAGGTAGCTTGCAGCAGTAGGATTTATGTTCACGCTTGCAAAGCCTGCTCCAACTTGAATGCAAGTGGGCGGACCTCGCACGCCCGTCGGACTAGATTCGGCGAGGAATCTGCACGTGTTGTGGTATAGCGCCACACGGCAAACAAAGGAGGTTGGGCGGTGCTTTAAAAACACCACGTCGTGTCCACCGTAATCGCAGGCGCCGATCGCCATCACCTCGTGCGATCTTCTTCCTTGACGCTAAAAGATTGGTACGTGATGTCTACGTACGCGTGTGTTTGCGAGCGGATCCGCAGCTTCCTCCGAGACCACCATCATCCCATCGTATACGATCCGATGCTACTACCATTGCGGTGAGCGGCCGCGGGCGTTCTCACGCGATCTCGCGTTGATCCCCTAGTTACAAGGTGGTATCTCTGTCGCAAAGTACAGTGCATAAACGGAAGATCTAGAACGTTGCGCAACATAAAACTATAAATATTTAAAAATTGTCGTACCGGCAGGCAACTCATTCTCATTCGTCAAGTGTGTGCCGTCCACAAAGCGTGCGGAGGTACCGGTAGGAGTGTGGACTAGCGATCCGCAAGTGCAACCATATGTCCTGAATAGGACGTATAGCGAGATTCCCGCAACTGGTAAAATCGAACACGCCTTTAAGAGCTCGTCAGCTGCGAACGGGTAAGCCGACGATGTCTACGACGCAACAAATGCACGCGAGTCGCGGCCATCCCTCGGCCGTCTTTTAGCTTTCGTTCAATGTGACGACACCGGAGACGCAAGGGCCGCACGTTTCGACGTGTCCCACACAGCGACACCGCGCTTGGTCTGAAACGCCTCGCTGCAGTGCCATCCCATCCCATACGAGGCTGTGCACGTCGGCATCTCCGGCCACGATCTGCGCCACTGCAGGTTTCGGCAACGCCTTAAGTAGTCGTGGATCAGACGTGTGCCGCAGAGAGGCTACACGTGGCGGCGCCACGCGACGGGTGAGATGCCTGGTTTTCCCGGCCACTTCAAATGAAACGGATAGTAGCTCGTTCGTTCTTGAGTGACACCCAGGGGGTAGGCGCTGACCACATACACCTAGCTACGTCCGCCCAGCTTGTCCGCCCGAGATCGAGGCGACGCCTGTTGATTTCGCACCAGGCAAGCGAGCCACATGGCACCAATTTGCGTTGTATATCCGATTCCGATATCGGCCCTCGGCCGTGGCCGTAATACAGTAGCGCTGCAGAGGCTAGTGACTCCTTGAGCACGCCAGCGTCTCGGTACGAAGCATGAGTAGCACCTTTGTGGCCGCTTGCGCTTCAACTCGGTCGCGTATGTCGTAATAAAATGCATGGGAGGATACCATTGAAAACGCCGATAATATTTTAATGATGGCCCAAAACTGATACGGCGATCGTATACGATTTCAAGTATCACATGGGCCTCGACGGCCGTGGGGACAATAAAAAACCAATGGATTTTAATGCCATCGGGTGCCATTGCGGGAAAGCGCTGCATCATCTCGTTCGCCGAGCAGATTGCCATTTTCCATTTTGCCTCTTGCCATGCAGTCGTCGTCGTCGTCGCCATACCAGCTCCACATCCAGCTGCCGTCGTCGCACCACGCCAACTACATGCAGCAGCACATGTACCAGTGCATGCCGGGCACGCCGACGCCGTCCGAGGCCGTCGACTCGGGCATGTCGGGCGACGAGTCGCCGTCCGAGTCGCGCAAGTCGCGCGAGATGGCACCGTTCTTGCGCAATTTGCGCAACATGCTCGAGCGCGAAAACCCCGAAGTGCTGCGCTGGTCCAAGGACGGCACGGCCTTTGAGATCCACGACATGGACGAGATGATGAACACGGTGCTGCCCAAGTACTTCAAGCACAAAAATACACGTCGTTCCAGCGCCAGCTCAACTACTTCAACTTTAAAAAGTGGACCAAGAGCCGCGCCAACGTGTGCACGTTCAGCAACGAGTACTTTACGCGCCACGAGCCGTACCGGAGCACGCTCATTACGCGCAAGAAGAGCATGAGCTCGCAGAAGGAGGCGCTCGCGGCCGACGACGACCACCACCACCACCACAACCACGAAGAGAAGGTGCTCTCGCGCAAGAACTCGGCGCACCGCCTTCCGCGCACGCCGAGCAGCGGCTGCAGCACACCGACCGGCTACTACTCGTGCGACTCGCCTGTCGCGATCAAGAAGGAGCACCTCGTCATCACGAACGGCAGCCTCGACTCGTCCTTCAACTCGATGAGCCTCCACAAGCAAAAGGCCGCGGTCATGGGCCAGAAGGCGTCGATGGACTGCTACGCGTCGCCGTACGAGAACAAGCACTTGACGCGCGTCATGGGCAAGAAGCAGCCAGCGCCGCAACGCGTCATGGCCGAAGACCTCACGGCAATGCACGACGAGCTCGACTGGATCGCCGACAGCGACCTCGAGAACATCCGCGACTCGGTCACGAGCCTCACGAGCACGCACTCGGGTGGCGAATGGGACGACAACGACATGAACTGGGTCGACCTCCTGCCCTACAACGACCCGTCGGCTTTTGAGTCGGGCAGCGACCAGTACATGCGCCAGCAGTTCGTGCCTGTCAATGGCATGGGTTACCACTACGCTGCCACGATCTAGACTCTTTGTTGTATATTATTTAATTGAATCGAACTGGAATTTTGACGATATGCGAGAGTCGACTGCGACAACGGCAACGGGCGCGATCGAACAAGCTTTTATGCAACCCTGCCGTGCCCATCTTCGCCCTGGTCGGCATTCTCGCCGCACTGGCCACCGATGCGCACGTGCCTGCCCACATACGTGGGCGTGGGACGATCCGCGCAGCTGGTCAACCAGCGCGGTGCCACGTCAGTTCGCTGGGTGGCGCGACGCAAGCTTCGGGAATGTAGTCCCACATCGAGGCTGCGTAATCGAAGCTCGCCGTGCGACCACACGAATGGTGGCTGGTCCCGACAGGCGATGCCGCTACTCCTCCTACACGACCACTTGACCACCCTTGCAGCATATACATCGCGCACGATCAAC
Source organism: Saprolegnia parasitica CBS 223.65 (assembly GCF_000151545.1). NCBI lineage: Eukaryota > Oomycota > Saprolegniomycetes > Saprolegniales > Saprolegniaceae > Saprolegnia > Saprolegnia parasitica. Next base: position 1,105,822 of record NW_012156396.1, on the reverse strand, counting down.
CACGCCTGCAAAATGATTCGAACGCAGCCAGGGACCGCACGATCGCAGCCGGCGGCGATAGCTACTCCTCCCGCGCTGGGTGTTGTTCCAACTGACTGTCGCCAATCCACTCTTCCTACCGTGTATTCCCTCGATGGCGAAACGAGATACTTTTTTCTGTCGTCTGTCGTCGCCGTCCACGCCACCCATCAAAGCCCTTTCTCGCAACCTTGCTACTTGGAGCCTAGCCTGCTCCCCTCCGTTTAAGGGGTAGGGCTAAACATCCTCGCTCGCGCCGGTGCTTCCTCCCAAGCGTTGGCATTCGTTCGTCGTCCAATCACTCACGACGGTGTCTCGTGCCTGTCTATGCCCACTGCAAGCTCGTACGGGGGAGCAGCACGTCGACGACTTCACGACAGCCGCAAGGTTAATTCTGCGAGGTTGCTCGAGCCGACTACCAGGTACAGAAAGAAGCCGCCCCTCAAGTAGCTCCGTAGCCGGCAAGACAAGTGACGTAGGTGCTCGGATGCAGGATTGCGTCGAGAGCTTGCGGGGTCGAATGGCATTCATGTTGCATCGTGGTTTAGGCGATGGATTGGCTTGCGTGTTTTTGTCGAGGCGCCTGAGCTCGAGGGACTTTTTCTACCTTGGTGCATCACGCGATGGGCGACACACAGAACGACGCAGCAAGCTTCATTCTGTCCACCGTAACACCACCGTGTATTCAGCCGTGTATTGGTGCACTGGGGTGAGAACTGGTGTCGTGCACTTGCGTCTACCCTGCGGCCGCTCGGCCAAACCCGGGGTCGAGCTCTCCAGAACTTTTGTCGGCAGGGCCACCCTGCATACAAGTACCGGGTACTAGTACGAAATTGTTTCTCAAAGCGTTGATTCGGCGAGTGCATCGTCTTGCTGGCCAATGCTTCTGGCAGAGCCGCATGCGCACTCACGAAGAACCGCAGAGCGATTTGGGCGTGCTCGAACGCAAGGGTCAATCATATGATCATCGAATTGAAGCTGAATGAACGGAGCATGGCACAAAATATACTACTGCGAGAGAATCACTTGCGACGAAACCCGTCACCGATACAAGAATTCGTGGGTGTTAGCGGAAATCGCACAGCTTGGCAAAACCGACGCCGGCACGTCGTCTTGCCCGGTACTAGCAAGCCCTTGCTACTACCTTCTGGCGACGTCTACGGAGGGGACGCCTCCGCGCTGCTTCAATCACGGTATGTGAGCACGTGGAGAGTCTTGTCTCTTGGCACGAGGTACATTTCGGAATGCACCCTCGCTCTTACAACTTCTGTAAGGTCCAACTAAGTCGAACTACTTGATCTTCCGCGCAGCCCTCTTCGACGACTCGTTCTAGTCATGCTCAGTCAAACCTCGACAGAGCTCGAGTTAAGCACAGAGTTTCTTAGCGTCCGCCAACGAATCAATCACACCGTCTTCGAGTCGACTACGACCAAGGGAAAAGTTGCACGATTGCACCGCAGAGCGTTCAGCAACCCACAACCGATACTCTGCAATGCTGGTGATGCTCGTGCGTCGTGGCGGTGATCGAGCTCAATCGAACATCGAGAGTTCACTGCTGCTTTATTCGCTCAGGAGCGTGGCAGCAGTCTCTCCAACCTCCAGACACGATGCTTAACTCATGACTTGTCGCGCTCACAACAAACGACCCGATGTACGTTGGCTATACTCAATGTCGCTGGATACGCCACGTCGCCATATCGTGCCGTTGCAGTGCAGACTCGCAGCACGACGAATGGCAGCACTGAGACCTCAATCTGAGTGGCCGCCATCCAAAAGCATACGAGTGAAGCCACCTGCGAGGACTCGCAATGACCGCTGTGGTGCGGCCTCGACGCTGCGCCCGACGTCAACGCCGCACAACACATCCGCGGACGTGGCACCCCTGGTCGGCGTTGGCGCCACGCTATCCGGATATCCGGATAAAGGTCGCGCGCGGATTGGCTGCTGCGCAGCGAATCGGGCGCGTTTGGGCTGTGCACCAATGAAATGGAGCAACGAGGGATAGGGGTACCGCGGCGGTGTTTATCTAGGAATTTGTATGTGGTGGCCTTGGTGGCTGGTGGGCGCTTGTTTGCATCGCCATTTCGGCGGAGTCTCATTTTCGAGAAAAGCTACAAGCATGACTGTGAAGCGTCGCAACCACGGTAGAAACAAGAAGGGTCGTGGCCACGTCAAGCGCGTCCACTGCGTCTCGACGGCCAAGCTCATCCCCAAGGACAAGGCCATCAAGCGCTTCGTCGTCCGCAACATGGTCGATGCCTCGGCCATGCGTGACTTGAAGGAAGCCTCGGTCTACGAGTCGTACGCTCTCCCCAAGATCTACATCAAGAACTACTACTCGATCGAAGCCGCGATCCACCAGCGCATCGTCCGCGTCCGCTCGGTCGATGGCCGCAAGAACCGTGAGCCGCCGGCCCGTTTCCGCCCTAAGCGCGTCTAAATCTAGCAAGGTTTGGCGTATTGGCTTGCTGCTGTCTTGCGCAACATCACGTGTGGTACGCTCCCATCTTGCTACGAGGTCCTATGTAGCTCGGGCACCTCGCTCGGCTTAATATAACAATCGAAGGCTTTTCTCCTGATCACGACTCGCGTCTTGGCCCCTTTGGGTGCTTTACGACGTCCATGACTTCAGGACCCGCGACAGCACGTCTCATGTGGGCTCGCAAGCGCTGCAGTCGAGGGCTACAGTCTGCCCCATGGCGTGAGCTCATGGGCCGCATCAGTCTGTAGCGATATCAACTCGTTGGTGTCCACGACGTCGTAATAAACCAGCTTTGCGGTACCATCATGGTCCGCGGGTCTGCGTGCATGGAGGGATCCCTACAACATGTCGCCTTCTCATGGCACCGTAGTTCGTGGGCCTCGAAAGCAGCCCAGCATGCACCAAACTATCACCCTGAGCGTGGCTACAGCAACAAGCAGCGTGCGAGCCATGTTGGGGCCAAGTGTTGGAGGCCGTGATGCGCTCGCTAGCCGACACCAACGAGCTTCGTAGTACAGCGACCTCATCCTCCCCGCACAACACAAACTGGCCGTTGCCAGGTCTACTATGCATGCGCGAATGCACCGGTAGCAACTCGAGCTGGGCGATGCGAGGTTGGGCGGTTCGGCCAGCAAAAGTCCGACTTCTAGGATCCTAATTAGGACATGGGCTTTTCTTCGAGTAGGCACATTGAATTGGGACTGCACCAAGGGCCATGAACAGCTCGGGCGATCGCATGTCCGCGTCGGACTTCCGCAAGAAGAAGGAGATCGACGAGGCGCGGAAGAATGGGACGCTCCCGCCCGAGAAGGACGCCGACGGCAACCTCATCAACCCTCACAACCCCGACTACATCTCGAAGCGGCCCTGGTACCTCGGGTCGTCGGGCCCGTCGCTGACGCATCAGATCAACCCGAAGAAGGACCAAGTGCTCTCGATGCAGGAGGCCGACCAGCTCAACGTCCGTGCATTCAAGCAGACGACGACGCGCCGGAAGTTCCAGAAGGGCGCGTGCACCAACTGCGGCGCCATGACGCACAACGCCAAGGAGTGCGTCGAGCGGCCGCGCAAGGTGGGCGCGTGGAAGACCAACAAGGACATTGCGCCCGACGAAGTCATCATTGACGTGCGCTCGGGGCAGTATGGCAAGCTCACGTTCGACGCCAAGCGCGACGCGTGGCTCGGCTACGACAACGACGAGCACCAAGCGACGATCGCGCGCTTCGAGAAGATGGAGGAAGCGCGCAAACAAAAGCGCATCGAAGAGATGAACGAAGAGTTCAAGGACGACGATGGTCAGAAGGGCAGCAAGACGAAGACAACGTCCGACTCGGACTCGGATTCGGACGGCGAAGGCTCCGAGGACGAGGAATTCGTTGACAAGGAGGGCGGCCGCGTCATTGCCAAGCGCGTCTCGCGTCAAGGCGGTGTCGGTGGTGCAGAGATGAAGATCACGGTACACGACCTATCGCCCATGTGTCTACCTTTCTGCAATGCACGCTTTTGCAGGCCCGAAACTTGCGCATTCGAGAAGACACGGCCAAGTACCTCCGCAACTTGAACCCAAACTCGGCCTACTACGACCCCAAGACGCGCTCGATGCGAGACAACCCGAATCCTGACTTGAGCGCCGAAGACGCGGCCTTTATGGGCGACAACTTTATTCGCGTACGTTGCTCCACGCATGTCATTCCACCCGCCTCATGCGTCGTGGTATAGCATTCCGGCGACGCGGTCAAGCTCGCGAAGACGCAAATGTTTGCGTGGGAAGCCACCGAGCATGGCGTCGTTGCCGAGGGCCACTTGCACCCGCAGGCGACGCCGAGTGCAGCCGAGTTCATGCGACAGCAGTACGAAGCCAAGAAGGCGGCGCTCGAGGCCGAGAAGCGCAAGGCCATCATCGACAAGTACGGCGAGCAAACCAAGGCGCCGCCAAAGGAGCTCCTCCTCGCGTCCACCGAGGCGTACGTCGAGTACTCGCGCGACGGCCGCGTCGTCAAGGGCATCGAGAAGGCACCTGTCAAGTCCAAGTACATGGAAGACATCTATGAGAACAACCATACACAGATCTGGGGCTCGTGGTACGACAAGGCGGCGCGTGCGTGGGGCTTTGCGTGCTGCCACTCCAAGGTGCGCAAGTCGTACTGCACGGGCGACGAGGGCAAGGCGGCTGCGATGGCGTCGGCGATCGCGGCGGCCGCCCAAGAGCAAGTGCCGGTCCAGGCGCGCGAGATGCTCGTGCCGTCGACGAAGGAGTCGACCTTTGCCCTGACGGCGCGCAGTGAGCTCTACGGCGAGAACACGGCCCCGACGCTCGACGACGAGAAGCTCAAGAAGGCGAGGGCCAAGGCCAAGAAGGCCAAGAAGGCCGAGGACGACAACGACTCCAAGAAGCGCAAGTACACGTCGATGCACCACGACGACGTGAGCGCGGAAGACATGGAGGTCTACCGCCTCGAGAAGAACAAGCGCGAGGACCCGATGGCCAACTTTGGAAGTGATACGCTGTTACCAGAGTAGGGATTATACCAGTTGTAGTATTGTAATGCTATAAGTTTACTTCAACGGGAAGAGCTCGTCGAGCAAGCGCAGCGTGTCGGCGGGGCTCTTGACTGCGTGGCCGATCGTGCGGTCATGGACAAAGATCTCGTAGTCGTTGCCGCCCTAGACGACGCATGGACATGAGACCTTGTGCGAAATCTGCTGCGTACGAGGTGGGTCTTGTCGCCGAAAAAGTGGATCTCGTCATAGTCCGACGCGCTCAAGAAGCGGAGGCAGTACGTCTTGTCCCAGCCCTAGCACGCATTCCGCATGAGCGTTGGCTATTCGAGAGGCGGCAGCGTACGACGGGGAAGACGTCAAACGAGATCTAAAGAGGGATGAGGACGTCGTCGTGCGAAGAGAGGACGAGCGTACCTGGCCGCCAATCGAGTACGTAAGGTTGTACTCGGGGAATTGCGTGCGGAGCACGTTGACCATCTTCGACCGGACCTGGTGGATGTGGTCGTACTGCTCAAAGTCGTCGCGCTCTTCCTGCGAGCAGTTGCGGCCGATCGGCGACACGTTGAGCATGCCCTGGCGGAACTCGATGAACGTGCCACGCTTGATCGGGATGTCGAGGTTCGCAATGTAGAGCAGCGTAAAGTTGATAAACTTGTTGAGCTTGTCGTTGCCAAGGAATTCCTTCAAGCTCTGCAAGGAGGATGTGAGTGAGATGGCGGCGATCGCGAGGCGTGTACCGTCTTGTTGATGAGCTTGCCGTTGTGGTAGCCGAGAAGCTGTAGTCGAACGCTTCCGTCACTAGCTTGCGCATGAGCTTACTATCATCATCCATCCATGGCGATGAGTCTACTACCGTTCTCGCCGAGCTGCTCCTTTTGCTTGACGAGGTCCGAGCCACCGACGACGCCGATCGTGATCTGCGACTTGAGCTTGGCGATGCGGGCCGTCACCTCCGGCGTGACCACCTGATGACTGCTTAGCATGGTATGCATGTCGGAGGTCTACCTTGCGGGCGGCCGTGAGCGTGCCATCGACGTCGAAGAGGGCGAGGATCCGGGCGTTAGCTTTGGCCATGGTGGCGAAATGAAAGTGACCCCTGGTTGCTCACGGTGTAACCCGCACTTGAATGAGCCTCGTACTTGAGCGAGTCCTAGGGCTCGGGCTCGATCTGGATGACGTGGCCACTGGATTCATCGGATCGCTCGGCTTCGACGCGCGGTCAGATCGCCGCAAGAAGAAGCTTGCGACCGAGCCCAGGTGTGCTGCGAGCAAGGAGCAAGGCGGACGACTAGCCACGTGGCTGGCTTCGCGCGACGGCGCTACATAATCTGCATTCCGGGCGAGCAACAAGGAATCTCATGCGAATACAGGATAGCATCGACGTCGACTTGGCGCGCGATCGCAACTGCAGTGTCACCATGAGCCTTGGACAGCACGAGCGCGCTGCACGGAGTCCATGGCCTCTGTGCATTGCAGTCCTGCGGGGTGGATCGCGCGGGTGCATAGGGCCCCCACCCCGTCCTTGTTTTTTTGTTTTTTTTGGCAGGGGTGGGGTGTGGGCCACGAGCAAAAATGTACCGCAACTGGACCGTGTTTTGCAACGGCTGCAAGACCAAGCTCGTCGACTACGGCAAGCGCGGGAGCGGGACGTCGTCGCTCGTCAAGCTGCTGCCCGAGCGCATCCTCAAGAGCTACCTCCCGCCAAACGAGCCCATGGGCACGTGCCCTCGGTGCGCGACCGTCTTTGCGCGCCCGATGCTGTACAAGGGCCAGCCCGCGTGGAAACTTGTGACGCACAAGATCTTTGTAAAAAAGTAACACCGACGCTACTTGCGATGCTGCTGCTGCTTTCGGGCGAGGTACCGCGCGCGTGCCGCCGAGACGGCGTCGTCCGTGACCTTGACGAGCTCGACCTTGACGAAGCGCGGCGCGTCGCCGACGTCGACGGCGGCAGCGGCGGACGTCTCGGCGGCGACGAGCGCGGCCGGTGGCTCCCGCTGCGTGAGGCGGTAGCACTCGGAGGGCTTGAGCTGCTTGGGCGGTTTGTACATGTCGAGCCACGCCGCGTCGACCTCGAGCACGTGGCGCATGTAGCCTAGTATGCGTTGAAGACGAAGCATCATTATCTGCTGGCGCCTACCGCGGCTGGTGTGCACGAGCTCGTGGTAGATGCAAAACTCGGGCGGCGCTCGCTCGCTCAGCGACGACGACGGGTGAATATGCACGAGCTCTGCGGTCGTGTCCTCGGTCGACCCATGGTGCAGGCAGCGGTAGATCGCGTGCATGATGCACTTGCGGGCCCCATGCATGAAGAAGCCCGCGGTCACTGCACATGGATACGAGATGACGATGCCGATGGACGAGGAGGACAATGTACCGGCTTGTCGGACGCGGTCGAGCGTCGGCGTCGTCGTTGTCGGCGGTTGCTGGCGTCGACGCACCTTGTCGACCAAGTCGTGGAGCTGCGACCGGACCGACGCGGCGGTGCGGAACGCGCGGCAGTGCAAATGGCGCTCATGGCACCACGCTTCTTGCTCGTACGGCGGGAGGTGCTCCCACGCTTGGAAGACTACGCGCATCGAGATCGTGAGGAGCGAGATGGCATCGATCACGACCAGTACGCTGGAGGAGGGTTAGGTGGTCGCCTCGGGGATGGATCGTGGTCTCGAGGAGGTCCATGGCGCGGCGACGCGACGCCGCCATGGGGTCGTCGCGGTGTCGGTTGGTTTGAAACATAAAGACGTTCTCGACGGAGAGCATGGCGACGATCGTCATCGCTTCGTTCGCGCAGTCGAGCTGGATGCCTTCGAGGAGCACGCTACCCACCGTATCAATCTCTCAAGGTCTCAAGGTTGCGATGGTACCGGGCCAAGCGCGGCTCGAGCGGAAATTGCGCCATGTCCTTGCCAATCTCCGTGACGCTGCCGTCGTCGTCCAACGCGCCTAGACATCGCGTGCTCTCAAGTGCGCATGTCGAATCGAGTGTACCTAGGATGTAGAGCTGGTGGAGGGCGTCGAGGATCGCGTCTTCGGCCGGCGGATCCAAATAGTCGAAGCCAACCACGTCGGCGATGCCGAGCACTTTAAGGTACAAGATCGTGTTGGCCAAGTTGGAGCGCTGGATCTCGGGCACGGTCTCGGGCAGCATCGACTCGTACGACTGCTTGGAGTAGAGGCGGTAGCATTTGCCCGCGCTACATCGGGTTCTATTGCCTGTCCTTTCCAACTCTTTTGTGGTGTACCTGGTGCGGCCTGCACGGCCGGCCCGTTGCTGGGCAGACACTTGCGAGACGGGCACGACAACGAGGGACTCGAGGCCACGTGCCGGGTTGTAGACCTACAGTTGATATGTTGAAACATTGACACGTTGAGCGTGGTGGAACCTTTTGCTTGGTAAAGCCCGCGTCGACGACGTACTTGACGCCGTCGACCGTGAGCGACGTCTCGGCGATGTTGGTGCACACAATGATCTTGCGGTCGCGCGACGGCTCAAAGATGCGGCGCTGCTTGGCACTCGACAAGGCGCCGTAGAGCGGCAGCACGTGGAAGCGAGCCACGTCGGGCGATGCGTCGCGGAGCAGTTGGAGCCGCTTTGTGAGCTCCTTGCACGCATCGTCAATCTCCTTTTGGCCCGTGAGGAAGAGGAGGATGTGCCCCGCTGGCTCGTTGCTGTGGATCTGCAGCGTCGCATCGACGGCCGCCGTGATGTACGTCGAGACAGGCCCGGTTTTGCCCATGATTTGGTGCTGTTTCGAGTGGTAAATGTCCACCGGGAACGACCGCCCGGGCACGCGAAAGACGGGGCAGCCGTTGAAGAAGGCTGCGAAGCGCTCATCGTCCAAGGTCGCCGAGGTGACAATGAGCTTGAGGTCGCTGCGGGCCGAGAGGATCGACTTGAGGAGGCCAAAGAGGATGTCCGTGTGGATGCTTCGCTCATGCGCCTCGTCAAGCATGATGATCGAGTACTGCTGCAAGAGCGGGTCCTGAAGACACTCGCGCACGAGGATGCCATCGGTCATAAACTTGATCTTGGTCTCGGATGTGCATTGGTCGTCAAACCGAATGGTATACCCCACCGCCTACGCAGCATGTATTCGATCCGTCGAGAAGAGAAATGGCGAGCGAGGTCTACCTTGGGCGAGAGGCCGGAGGCGGCGAGCTCTTCGCCGACGCGCTTGGCGACGGCCGTCGTTGCGACGCGCCGAGGTTGGGTAATGGCAATGCGCTTCGTGGCGCCGTACCCCGCTTCCAAGAGGAACTGCGGCAGCTGCGTCGTCTTGCCCGAGCCCGTCTCGCCAATGCACACGATAATCTAACGCCTGCTGAGAGCCATGAGGCAGCTGCGCGAGGCGTACCTGGTTGGCAGCGATTGCGTCGAGCAATGCCTCCTTGTACTTGCCCACGGGCAGCGTAGCGCGTTGCGCTTGGAAGTCTTGGATGCTACTGTCCTCCCGCGGCGGCGACCGACGGCGCGGGCGGTCGGATGACGCATCGCGCTTCACGCGGCCAAAGCCATCGGGCGACGGCGACCGGCGCCGCTTCTCACGGGATCGACCTCGCGCTGCCATCGTCGTGTCAAATTTCGAACGACGCGTCCCATTGGCCAAAATGCGGCCATTTAAAATACCCGCCTTTATTATAATAGTTGCGTGATGCCAGCCGAGGCTGCCACGAGCCTTGCAGTTGCAGCGCTGCAGGATGCGCTGGAGGTGCAGCTGGCCGAGACGCGACGACAGAATCGAGAGCGGCAGCGCCTGTACCGTGAGCGCAAGAAGCAACGGGCGGTGGACGAGGCCGAGCGCCTCCTCGCTCAAAAGGCAGAGACACGACGCTGGAATCGCGAGCGCCAGGAACGGTACCGCAAGCGCAAGCGGCTTGAAGCCACGCTTTTCGTCCCCACGGCCTGCGGTACAGCGGCCGCATCCAAGCAACTCGCCACACCCAAGCGACTCGCCACGCCACGGCAGTCTGCAATCTTGGCGTTGCAGTGCGCTGACCAGCCTTGTCGTGCGATCACCGCTAAAGGCCACCAGGCTCTTCTCGAGGCCCACGCTAGAGCGACTTCCTCACTGTCCACGCACGACGAGACAGTAACCGACCATAGCGTCGCCCAGCTAGCAGAAGACGGTGGAGCGCCTCGTTCCATGTGGACGGGCTGGGCGTGGGTCTATCACGTGTAGCGCAATGCAAGCACGAATTGCAAGAGTGCATTCATCACACGTCATCGCTAGTCTCTTTCCGCAGGCTTGAAGCCAGCGACAATTCCGTGCCACTTTTTGTTGATGGCGATCCTAGAGCACCGTGAGAGCCGCCACAGACAACGCCAGCACATACCATTGCTTCCAGTCCGCCTTGGCGCCAAACGAGAGAATCCGCTCGACCATCGGTGTTGGCAGCGTCCGCCACGCCAGCGCTGCGCAGAGCCATGAGCTACATAGCAAGATCGGCGTAGGAACGTACCCGTGAGCTCGTTGTCAAGGACCTCAACGTCTCGAGCGACGCCTTGCAGCTCCGCCGTGGCTTGCGATTGCTCGTCCACCGCCGTCGCCAGCTCTGTTTGCAGGCGCTAGCAACAGCTCCATCTTACGACACAAAAGGCGACGACATCAGCATACCGCGAGCTGCTGCTCGAGGTCGAGGATCTTGGCCTGACGCGAATCAACGCTGGCTTGTAGCGTCGCGAGGACGCCCGCTTTCGCATCGAACGCGGCTTGGCGCAGACGTAGCTCGCGCTGCAGCGTGTCCCGCGCCGTGTTCGCTGGCACGAGGGGCGCGAGGTGGGGCACGTTCTGGTGGAGCTCGACGGCGTAGCTGAGCTCTTTCTGGTTGATCCACGAGAACGCATTGTCCCACGTCAGCGTGAGGACGCCGGGGCCGCGGACGTCGTGGCAGCCTTTGACCGCGCTCTCGTGCGACGCGCAGCGCGTGGGCGGGATGAGGAAGCGCTCGAGGCCCGTCGCCGCGTCCACGAACCGGATCGAGAAGATGATGTCCATCTCCTTTGTATGGAACTCGTACGATACCTCCGAGTCCTCGTACTCGACGCGCACGGGCAGATCAAACTTGCCGCTCGCTGCCACGATCGCGTGGCTGCTCTTCCAGCTGAGGACGTCGGGCGCCGAGAGCGTGCGGACCTTGGCCGTCTCGGTTGCAGCGACGTCGGGCGCGTCGGCCGCCGCATCGATCGTGTCGAGGAGCGCGCGCCACTGCAGCCGGCGCTCGATCTCTTCCGGCGTCTCGTACGCCAGCCGCTGCGCGAGCCGCTTCTGGCGCTGCTCCTTGGCTCGCCGCGTCATCTTACCGACTGCATCCGGATACCATCGTCGGATCGCTGATTGGCCATCTTGACTTTGCCCTTGCGATCTTTCCAGACAGGCAGGCGTCGGCCATCGGTGGGCCATCGGCGCTGCATCGCCCATGCGTGCTGGGTCATGGTCCTGTACAAGCGGGCGCATGCAGCGATGGGTCGCGGATTGGCCCGTGGACAACGGCCCCACCACGGCACAAGACAGGCGTGACACGCACCAAGAGCTCGCGACGGACGCCTACCCATCGATGACCTGGCGACGGAGCCTTATAAGCACGCACGCATGCGAGACAGCGTTGCTTCCTGATTAGCATGAACGATCTTTCGAGTGGAGATCGCAATGCCAAAGATCCGATCGGCGCCGTTTCGCCGACCATTTTTGTCGCATGCGCTTGGTCGTCGCCGTCGTCGCGGCGCTGCTCAGCCTCGGTGCATACGGGGTGGAACGAGCATCGTTAACGCTTCGCTTGTGGGTAGGCACAGCGCAGCTGCCATGCGCCGCGTACACGCCGCTCAAAGCTGTGCTCGAGACGTGCGTCTCGTACGACATGCCAGGGCATGTACACTGCGTGCGACGTAAGACCTCCTGACGCGCGTGTAGGCCCAACACGGCGCATGTGTCCCACACGTCGTCGGTGATCGCGAGCAGCTCGGCGCTCGTCGTTGTCGGCGGCTACTCGATCAGCACGGGCCAGCCCGTGATTGCGAATACGGTCCAAGTCTACAGCCCGTCGTCGCCACACACCGCCATACACCCGACGCTCTCAATTGCGTCGGGCGGGCCCAGGACCAATGTACAGCACCGTCCGACCTTGTGGCGGTCATGGCGTTTGCGTAGACGCAGCAGTTTTTACCTGGTAGCCGCATCGAGCATGCGGCTGTCGTCTGGGAAGACGCCATTTTCATCTACGCCGGCACCAACACGGACATCATGGGCGATCTTTGGCGGTAGACGAGCACACACAATGTGCGCTGACTTTGATACCTGCGTACTAGGCTCTGCGTCGGCAACCCATATACCTCGGGCATCTGTACATGACGCCCTAGGAAGAAGAGATGGCATGCGTGACACCATTGTAGGGGACCAAGTGTTGAACGCGACAATGTACATACCGACAGCACGCACGGGCCACTCGGCAACAACGCTCCTCGTCAACGCAACGAGCAGCGTGCACTTGGTCTTCGGCGGCACGCTCGCCTCCTCTTATGCGGTCGGCCACACGGCATTCCGCGCTCTCATGCTTGTCTAGGCGAGCAACGAGACTGTGTTTATGGTGCTGACCAAGCCAAGTGGCGGCGGCGTCGGGTGCCAGTCGGCGGTTCCCAGCGTGACGTGGCAGCCGATGGCGCTTTTACCCAACACGTCGAGCCCACTGGGCCGCGCGTACCACTCGATGACGCTCAACCGTGACGAGTCGTTCCGCAGCTGCTTTGTCCTGTACGGCGGCCAGAGCCTCTTCAACAACTCGATCTTCAACGACGTGTGGACGCTTTGTCCGACGCTATCATCGGTACTACGGCCGTTGACAATGGACAAGTTGTCATCTCGTACGTAGACGCAAGCCAGTGTCGAGCAGCAAACGTACGTCTGGACGCAGCTCGAGCAGCTCGGCACGACGCCGCCGCCGCGCTTTGGGCACACGGCGATCGCGTCGTACATCAATCGCGTTGTCGTTCTTGGCGGCTCGTTCCGGTGCGCGACTGTCGCAGGCGTGGATCCAGTGGACACGTTGCCTTAGGTTCCCCAGTGATTACATGAGTGACGGATGGGAGTTTAACCTGGCGCTCCTGCGCTGGCTGCCGCTGCCCCTCGCGTACACCAATGGCTCGTTCCTGAGCCCGCGCCGGTCGACTGCGAAAATACAGACGACTCATCGCGCGCTGTAGAGCCCACTCGACCAACTACCTCAATGCGACCAAGACACTGGTCCTTCTCGGCGGTGTCGGGCGGTGTGGCTGCTCTCTTTTACCAGGATGGCTCCACCGATAGTGTAGATACGCGCTCGTCACCGGCAACTCGATCCAGTGCGCATACACGTCGGCGCAGTGCGCGTCAGGGCTCGTTCAAGTCTATTGCAACGCCACCGGAGAGGTAGACGACCTTGTACAAAGCGGATCAGGATACTTTTTGGACTAGATCGTCTGCCAACCATGCGCCGCCGGGTCCTACGCAGCAATTGGCGACGCCACGTGCAGGACGTGTCCTCCAGGTACAAGCCTCCGACGGCGACAGGTGGCGAGAGAAAGATGTAGGCACGTACGCCGTCGAGGGCGCGTCGTCGTGCACGCTTTGTCCCCTCGGCACGTACAGCGGCCTTGTCGCTGCGCCGAGCCTCGCATCGTGTCTCAGCTGTCCCAAGGGCACGTACTCGTCGGTTCCGCAAGCCACGTCGATCGCCAACTGCACGCAGTGTCCCGCTGGTGCGGTTGCTTGGTGGTTTTGAAGATGCATATCCTTTCTGCAGGTACCTTTGCGGCCCAAGCCGGGTCGAGCGCGTGCTCTCCGTGCAGCGCCGGCTACTACTCGGGTGCGTACGCTAGTGCGTCGCGTTGCTGTCTCAAAGACGATGTGAAGTCGGCAACGCCACGCAGTGCGCCGCGTGTCCTGGCGGCACGTTCAGCCCGCCGACGGCCTCGACGTGCACCAATTGCTCAGCGGGGACGTACGCGCCATCCACGGCGATGGGCGCGTGTCTGGGATGCCCCAGGGGCATGTACAGCAACGCGTCTGCTCTCAGCTGCACCGCCTGCCCCCTCGGTGCGACGCTCTTGCCACCTCGATCTTCATGATGTCGCGTAGGCACATTTAGCGCTACCACGCAGTCTGCCTACGAGACGTTGGTTGTTGCTCCCAACTGAACGCTTCTTAGGGCAAGCTGGGCCGGCTGCGTCGCGTGTCCGATGGGCTCCTTTGGCGCTCGCACGGGCCTCGCTGCGTGCTCAGCGTGTCCCGACGGCACGTACAGCGCGGTGGTCGGCAGCGCTACTGCCGCCAGCTGCATCCAATGCCCCGCGGGAACGTACTCGAACGGAAACACGACCAAGGCGGCGGCGTGTGCGCCCTGCGGTCTCGCGACGTACGCCAGCAGCACAGGTCCACGTTTCCTGACGACGCGCTCTCACGATATTACATTAGGCACTGCGGGCTGCACGTCGTGCCCACTCAACACGATCACGCTTGCGACAGGCGCGACATCATCGACGCTGTGCGTGTCATGCCCGATCGGGTCGCAGCGTAGCCTCACGCGGGCGACGTGCGAAGCGTGTCCGCCTGGGACGCACCGGCTGCATGCGACTGCTGGCTGCGCACTCTGTCCCTACGGCACGTACACAAGCTCGCTGACGGACGCCCAAAACACCCAATGCACTGGCTGCAGCCCCATGACGTATAGCAGCGGCGTTGGTACGCAGTCGAGATCGACACGACGGTTTCATGTGTGGGGGTAGGGTCCACGGCCTGCACACCGTGTCTACCGGGTACGTACGCCTTGAATCAGTGGGCAGCGTGCTTGCCGTGTTCGCCAGCGTGTCCCATCGGACGCAACGGCGGCGTCTGCTCGTACCACGGCAACTGCAGCTATGGCGGTTGCAGCTGCAGCGATGGGTTCGCGGGTGTTGCGTGCGAGACGCTCGCGCCAGGACTGACGTCGATTACTGCCGCCAACGCTTCGGGCGTCCTGTACTTTGCAACCCCCAACATGACGCTGCTCTTCGACAACGCGTCGTCCAACTCCGTGCTCCTGGCGCGCGACGGCGGCTACCTCGTACGACGCTTGCAACGACGTCGTTGTGTGAGCCAGTTTGTGTGTGTGGGGCTAGGGTACGCTGAGCGCCGTGGTTGCGCTAGCCGGGGGCAATGGCTCTGTCACCAATGGCGGGCTGCCAGCCGCGTGGGCGACCACCGTTACGTTTGCGGCGCAGCAGACATCGATGAGTCTCTCTCTACCCGTCGCGCCGATCAGCAGCGGGCAAGGCTGCACGTCGATCGTGCTCTCGTTGCGCAACCTCAACGCCGGCAGTGTCTCGAACGTGTCCCTTACGGACGGCGCTTCATTGACGCTGCTCGTGCAAGCCACGAGCGTCTCGACCACCGCGCTCGTGCAGGTGTTGTTGGATGCTGTGCTTGATATGACACGTCTGAGTGGCATAGGCGCCGTCGGCCGTCAACGGCTTCAACTCGACCGTGCTCGTGGCCTCGACACAGAGCTCGAGTCTTTCGATCCCGCTGGCGCTGCCAGTTGCGGCGGTCGTCGAGACGTACATTTACTTGGATACGAGCTTGGATCCGTCGTACACGCCGCTGCTGCCCGCGCTGCTCGCGGCCGTCCAGGTACGCGATCGATGCTTGCGACGATGCCATGTGCAATGTTGTCGTTAGCAAAACTACGAAGCGCAAGGCGTCGACTGGCGCTTCTACTCCAACCTCAACACGACGTTGTCGACCTTTGGCCACGCTGCGAGCGCGCTCCATGGCGCCGCGCAAGCCATCCAGGTCGTCGATGCTACGAGGTACGATGGCTCGTGCGTCGATGCAGGCCGGACACCATGACCATGCAGCCCGTTCAATGCGGCACCGCTCTTGGCCACCAACTTTTTAGCGTCAATCCCGTGGAGCTCGGGCGCTCGGCGCACGCTGCTTGTCGTGACGATGGCCCCGTCCATCAATGCGGCCACAACAACGTCGACCTCGCTGCGGACCGTAGACGCCTGCGTCCTATCGTTGACCGCGTCATGCTGTAAACCATGTAGGCGTGCGTCGCGGCCAACGTCGTGCCGTTATTTCTCGTGCCAGTGGCCAAGCAACCCACGTTTAGCAGCCTCGTCCAGAGCTTTGGCGCTGTCGTCGGCTTCAACTTCAGGTACGTACCTGCTGTCGTGCTGGCGTGTCCTAACAATGGCTCAGCTCATTTCCAACAAGCGCGTGGCAGGCTCTCCAGACGCCATGCACGGTAGGATGCTGCAAGCAAGGACGACGTTCACACATCTCTTCTAGCCGGTGGCGAGCATCGTCAGCACGCCTTCGAGCAGCCTGCTTCAGTCGGCGGTGTGGACTGTCAACGCCGTCACTCTCACCTTTCGGCGCGCAGTGCTCGGGTCGGATCCGGCGCAAATGACGTCGCTGGTGACGGTCCTCGGGTGTGTTCTTGTCGCTACAATTGGTTTCTGAAGCGTGACATGTAGCGTCGCCGTCCTCCGGATCACGCAAGTCACCTTTTTCCCATCGTGCACGAGCTCGGTCGATATGACGACTCTTCCGACGTCCATGTCGCTTGCTGGGTGGCTGCCGCCCATGACGACGCTTGCGTCCGCCGAGGCACTCTGGACGGCGCAGTCGAGTGCGAGCAGCTTGACGCTACTGAGCGCTATCAACCAAAGCCTCGTGCTGCAGTCGACGACGCTCGGCCAAAACGCGAGCTACAGCTCGTCCTTTGCCGTGCAGCTCGAGCTCGGGACGCCGGTCGTCCTAGTCGGCTACGTCAACACCAACATGGGGCCGACAACGTAACTCGGCGCAACTCGTCTCGAACAAAGCAGACAAGTTGTTGCTCATGCGTAGACACGCGTCCATCGAGCTTATCGTGAACGGCGCCATGCGCTTTCCAGTGAGCCTGCCGATGGCTGCGTCCAGCAGGTGATTTCCCATCCCCAACAGCAGCGGAACGTCGCTGTCGCTAGTGCATGGATGTGGCAGTTTTTTGCCCTCGTGGTTAATTTGCCGCAGACCACGAGCCAACTTCAGGTGGTTTTGAACGCCTCGCGGGTCCTTGGTGTCGCCAGCCTTGGCCTCTTCGTCGATGGCCCGTACTCGTGCAGGTAATACTGAGCCTCATCCCACCGCTAGTACGGTGCTTGAGGTGCGCGAGCGGCAACTACATGCGCGCCGGCGTCTGTTCGCGGTGTCCGACGGGGTCGGCGTGCGCGGGAGGCATCAAGCTCGCGTGTGCGCAGCAGACGTTTCGTTTGGAGCCGCCGCGACCTGCCGCTGGTACGAGATGATTGCGTAGGCAGACAACCACGCGACTGTATTTAGGCTGGACGTGCTCGGGTGGCTTTGCGACCCCGTGTCCTCTCGGCACGTATACCCTCGACGCGACAACGTGCCTCGTCTGCCCCGCCGGATCGGCGTGCCGTCAAGGCCTTCGGTACTTGCTTCTTCTACACCTCGACGCAGACCGAGTCGCTTTCGTAGCTCGACCTGCAGCGTCGGGACGTTTGCTTTGGCTGGCGCCCGCCACTGCTCGCGCTGCCTCCCCGGCACGTTTGCCAACGTCACGGGGTCCATGGACGTCGTCGCGGTCAGGTTCACGGAACGCTCTCCTAGGTCGAGTGCGTGCGTGGCGTGCCCGCCCGGGCAGACCTCCAACTACATGCGGGACCACTGTCTTCCGTGTGCGCCCGGCGGCTATGCCCATGCACCGGTAAAGAGCGTGCTAGGACGAGGATGTAATGGAAACAATGACGTTCAGGGCTCGTTTCCGTGCGTCGGGTGCCCCGCCAACTCGTTTGCGCCGTCGGGCCAGTCGACGTGCGCGGTCTGCCCTCTGGTGCGTTCTTGCCAATGCGATGCATGCTGCTGACACGCGTGGTGTAGGGCACGTGGACGCCGTCGGCCGGCGCGCAGCAGTGCGAACCTTGTCAACTCGGCGTCTGCTAACGCTCTTGCTTGGACTGTAAACGGTGTATAACGTCGCTTCATAAATCGGGTGCGCTGCTAAAGGTGCGGCGGCGCTGCGGAATCGGCGGTGGCAGCGTTGCGAGCTCGTATGGGTCGTTGTTGGCCTCCATCTACACAGTCTTATCCTCCGCATCCGCTGTCGTGCGCCTTGCATCTCTACCTCGGGGTCGCCTTGCCTTTCTACCTCGGGGTCGCCTGCGTCCGACCTAGAGGACGTGGCATGAGGCTTCGGGAATGAGCGACATCAGAATAGTACGTCGAGTCGCTGTGTTCGGGCGGTAGCTGGCGTCGGCGCCACACGGCCTTGACCTAGACAACATATATCGTTGGCCGAAGGTACATAAATCAGCCGTCGCACCGGCGAGCCTGTCTGCGTGTCGACCACGCACGGCAGCATTGCAATGTTGACCTTGAGCAGACGTGGCAGCGCGCTCTCGAGCGACTAGTACCCAGCGCACCGAGATGCAACGCGGACGTACGAGGTCGGGGTACCGCTTCAGCGCGACCGTGCCGAGGGCCTCGAGGAAGAGCGCGTACGAGATGCGGCGCTCGCCTTTCGGCTTGACTTTGGCGAACGTGATGTCGATGTCGACGTTGGCGAAGCGGGCACCAATGAGGCTGGGGCACTCGCGGCAAAACTTGGCAAAGTTGGTGCCATCTACTTGGCATCAGCCGAGATGCGTCATGCGATGTCGTACCCATGGTCGTCTCGGACGTGCCCGTGCGCCCAAAGCGGCAGTAGAAGAGGAAGACGCCACGCAGCAACGTGTGCGGATCGTTCGGATCACCTTCAAGCGTGGCATGGGGCGTGTGCATCATCTACCGACCATGAGGAGACGTGGGTTGGCAGCGCGGCCTACGGGCGATGGCGGCGGCGCGTCATGGACGACGGCGGACCGCGATCGGGGCTTCCGGCGCGGGCTCGGGTGAGGCTGCAGCGTTGGCTGGAGGCGGCGCGGGAGCTGCTGGTGCAGCCGCGTGAAGATGTTCTCCTTATTCATCCGAATACCGTCTGCCGTTTCGAGAAGCAGGCCGCCCCGATACAGTGTAATACTCTGCCGCACAAAGAAGGGTCGGCAGCTGCGCCGCAGTCTCTACCACCCCTACCACCCAGCGCCATCAACCATGAAGCATCCTGGGACCCAATGCCTGAGACCTGTACTAGTACATGCGATCAGTGCATGGGCCATCGCCCACCCCATTGACCCGCTCATCTCAATGCTTCGTTAGCCTTGTCCTCCTTGCCGTAGACACCTCCACGTCATGTACAGCTGTAGTAAAGCTATTCATTGCCATCGAGGCCGGGAAAGATGGACGCAAATGGGTTCCACGCGTCGTCGTCGTCATCAGCGACGTGATCGACGTGGAGGTGCACGCGCGCAATGGCTGCCTTCCCGGGACTCGTCCGCTTCTCGTCTCCGAGGACCTTGACGCGCGTCGAAATGTACGTGGCGAGCGCGGAAGGAGGCACGCTCTGACGGCGCATGAGCGGCGACGGCGGGCCTTTCGCTTGCCATGCGACTTGGGCTTTGGCGACGACGCGCACCGCGCTCTCGAGCTCTGTCGCCGCCGCGTCGACGGCCTTGACCAGCCCCACGCGTGTACTGACCGACTTGGGGACAGCGTCGAGGAGCGCCTGCAGCTCGTCGTGGAGCATGTAGGCAAACTTGATGCGGTCCGTGAGGGCATACGGATCGTCGGGCGGCGCCGGTTTCCGGGCCTCGAGGTCGAGGAACTGCACTTGGCGCTGCAACTGCTGCAGTGAAGCGCGCACCTTGTCGGCTTGCGCCGCCGCGTCCGAGAGCGCGCGCGAGACGACCGGCGCTTTGGTTGTCGTCACTGCCGGCGCGTCCAAGTTGGGTAGCGTTGCGATGTGTGCATCGAGGAGCGAGCGCATCGCAGCCTCGAGCGTCTACGCTCCGTCTTCGCGGCGCTCCCATACTATATGGAGGAAGCGTACCTTGTCGGGGTACTTTTTGAGAGCGACGAGGCCGATCGCCTCGACGAAGAGAGCGTACGAGACGCGCCGGTCGCCGCGCGGCTTGACCTTGGCAAACGTCAAGTCAATGTCGACGGACCCGAAGTTGCGGCCGACGAGCCCTGGACACGCGCGGCAAAACCGCGCAAATCCAACGCCATCTACTCGCGCTTGAGGGCGAGTACAGTCGGAGGAGGAGGAGGATGCACCCATGGTGGCCGGCTCCATGCGGCGCGGGCTCGCCCGGCTGCTCGCATAGTGCTCAAAGACAGCTCGTAGCAGCGTGTGAGGGTCGTTCGGGTCGCCGACGAGGGCAATGCGCACCGCTGCGCTGGACGACGAAGTTGCCTACGTTGACGGGTGTCGCAGTGCACGAGATGATACGGCATCGTACGGGCTTGGGCGGCGAGAGGTGGAGCACCGTGAGCGAGTACGACCGGAGCGGCGCGGCGGCCTTGCGCGGGCTCACGTGGAGTCGCGTGAACACGTCATGTCGGTCGTCGCCCGACATCATCTAAGTATAGCGAAGGTCGACTGCGACGTTTTCTTCTTCTTCGTGTTGATTTAACTTAGACGAGGCTACATGAGGACGCAACTGCTCTGACTTGCCGCCGCCTTTTTGACTTCGGTAAGGCCAAGCTGCGTCTGCGCGAGCGAGTCCTCGACGTGTGTGTGAGCGTCGTTGATCGCGTTCTGCTGCTCACCGACAATGACCGCGAGGTCTCGGAAAATCTCGTTGACCTGCACGACGCTCTGCTGGATCCGGTCAATGTCTTTGGCCCGCTCTTCGATGAGCGCTTCGTTGTGCGCGATCTCATTGTCGAGCTGCTTGAACTCGATGACTTGGCCGTTCATGGACGCATGCAGCGTGCCCGAGGACGCAGCCGCCTCAGCCTCGAGGTTGTGCACGTGGCGCATCTGCGCGTTCGCGACTTGCTGCACGACCTTTTCGAGCTGGCTCGAGATCGCATCAAAGTCCTTGAGCAGCTTTCGCCGCCCCACGTCGCCGGCCGCGGTCCGCGGCAACTGCGGCATGAGCTTTGTGATTTCGTCCTGGATGAGGCAGGCGTACTTGATGCGGTCTTCCAGATCTTGCTGGACGTCCAGCGACGATGAGACCGTCGCGGCCTGCCGCTTGACCTCCGTCACCTGCCGCTGGAACTGCTCGAGCTTGGAGCAGAGCTTGTCCAGCACGCCGCCCGATGACTTGCTGGCGCTCGTCACGGGAACGCTGCGCCCCGCGGCCATCGGCGGCGCGGTCCCGGCAAAGTCGGCGAAGCTCATCTCGACGGAGCGCCTTGGTTCCGAATATGAGAATGCATCGAGTTGGCGAAGACGTCGACCCTTTTAAGTTCGAAGAGAAAGGACGAGGCTGAACACACGCAACATTAAATGCCCCGCGCAACATTCCTCGCTAGCAACAGCCTGCACGCCCACGCCGTCTTCACATTTGGCACAGTAGACTCGCTTTCGTACCGCATCGCAAAGCAGTACGCGAAAGGAAGGCGAACGCCAAGCAGCATCACGGGCCGAGGTTGCGTGGAATGAGCTCCTGGATCGTGTCCTGCAAAGTACGCCGCCTGTTGTATCAAGTGCTCGACAAAGTGCGATATGGACCGTATCCGAAGTTGCCTTTGGCAAAGGGTCGAGCAGCTGCTGCTCATGGCGCTCCCGCAATGCGCCGTCCATTTAGTTTAAAATACGTCGACGGTAGCGTCTACTGGTCTGCGTCGTATGCCTCGATGGCCGCACCGCAGCGGGCGTAGTACTGCGGGATCATCTGCTGCACTTGCCAATTGGCAGGCAGCAGCATGCGCTGTACCATGTCGACGGGGTCCATGACCGGGACAGCATCCGAGTACTCGACAAAGAGCTGGCACATGAGCCGGTCGGACGAGCTCGGGAGCAGCGTGAAGCGCTCGCGCATGCGCTTCCGCGGCGCGCCAATCACCTTGGGCCAATAGTACCACTCGATGACGAGCGTGTCGTCTACATGCAGCCGTGTCGTCGCATGTGGCAAAGATGGCGGCAGTACCTTGGTTCTCGCGCCACGCGCGCGTGCCGCAGAGGAGCCACTCGGTGCCAATGGACGAGAGACCGCCGATCGAGAGCAGCTGCGTGTGGACTTGGGGCATGGCCGAATTCTCGTGCTCGAGCTGCAAGACAATCCATGGCCCGCAGAGCGCGTCGTCCCAGCGCACCTACATACGCAGCATGAGCTCTCTTTGCCACGTCGTATTCATGGACCTGGATGGTATTCGGACCAAGGCTCGAGCACGTCCAGTAGAGCGAGCTGTAGTCGAGCGCCGTCGCGACCACAAGGCTCGGGTGCTTGACGCTTGACTCGCGCCGCCACGTGCCCATGAGGAGGCTGTCACTATGGATGACGTTGCCCGAGTACCATTGCGCCTACACACCGTGGATGCTGCAACAACACCGACGTATATGGCGAGACGTACGTGTTGCATGTTTTCGACAAAGGCAATGTAGACAGGCAGCCACGTCCCGATCGTGGCCGTCGGGTGCCAGTCAGCGTCGAGCTGCACGAGCTGGAGCCACTGCGAGAGCGACGTGTGGCCGAGCGCGCCTTTGATTTGCGCCGCAATCGCCACCAAAAGCTCCTCAAACGACGCGAGAAAGTCGGGCATCGGAGGCGCGCGCAGGTGCTGCCGCACGAAATGCACGAAGTCTTGGCGGAAGAGGCCCGCGAGGATCGCGTTGAACGCATCGAAGAACGGCGAGTCGCGCTGCACGATGGACGTGACCTGCACGTTCATGGTCGCGAGGCAGAGGTCCCAGAACGCCAGCGCGTCGACGATCGCGCGGTCGCGGTCCGAGGGTGACGCGGTGCGCGGCCGCTTCGTCGCTTGGCTCGACTCGGGCGGCGGCGACCGGGTACGACGGGCGCCTGCACCCAATGGATTGTGAGCGAAAAAAAGTGTCGGACAAGGGCAAGTGGCACCGTAGGACGACAACGCAGAGGTCTGGTCGCTGGCCACTCGCCTGCTGCTATTCGTGTCTTCGTCGTCCGACGCCTGCAGCGACGGCGCCGCGTCTATAAAACATGATCGGTCGTACATGCGAGGAAGAGATGGCAGACATACCGGCCGCTAGCGCCTTGGAGCTGCGGCGACTCGAGCAGACGGTAAACTGCGGCGACGAGAGCACGTCGATGCACTCGAGTTCGTCCGCGCCCGCTTGTTCAAAGATGTACACCTGCCAACGTTAGTACGAGGACCGAGAAACCGGGTAGAAGGTACCATGAGCACATGCTTGGTCGTGCAGTTGAAGCGGTTGGAGCGCCAGCCGTAGTGCCAGCACTGGCGATTGCCGTTGTACTCGAATCGCAGCACGTCCGTGGGCAGCTCGATCACTGTGATCGGCTCGCCTTCCATCCAGCTGCCAAGCGGTTGCTCGGCGTCTTGAGGTCGGCTTCGATGAGCGTTGCGTGGACGCGCGCGCCAATCGGGATCGCCGGCACGATCTGCGCCTCGGGCGCGACCTCAAAGCGGCTGTAGCTCACGACGCGGTCGGCCGTGTCG
>NW_012156396.1:1038155-1082217 GCF_000151545.1 Saprolegnia parasitica CBS 223.65 | reverse complement strand
ACGATCTGCGCCTCGGGCGCGACCTCAAAGCGGCTGTAGCTCACGACGCGGTCGGCCGTGTCGGGGCGCGCCGCGTGCTCGACGACGACCGACATGCCGCAGAACGAGTTGGGGCGGTGCGACCCGCAGCAGTGCGGGAAGCAGCGGAGGTTCTTATGCCCCGTGTTCTTATTGTTGCTACACCAGTCGCATCCCATGAAACAAGAACCGCCGTCAGAGTCCATACCGCGTGTACGATTCGCAGAAGAGCGGAAGCGCGCAATCGTTGTGCACGAAGCGGGATGCGGCCGAGTGCAGCGACGAGGAAGGGGCGACCATCTTCGCGACAGGGACGGGAATGCAACTGCGGACGCGCCAATGAAGGCCTCCACCGATCTTCCGTCGCGCCCCGTATCCGGACACCGGCCGCCTTTATCCCATACATTCGTTATCCGGACACGGCAAAGTCGGACAGGCGGGTGTTCAGCGCCGAGCGTTCAGTCGCGTGTTTCAGCATAAGGCCAGATAAGGTCAGCACACCGCGTGAAATTCGGACGTTTGGCGTGCATATGCCCGCTCATATGGTCCAAATCCTAATTAGGACCAGGCGCGAACGGTCCCGAAGCCGTAAGCAAGTGTACCTGCGCGCCAACATGTCCACGCTGGGTTGGCGAGGTAGTACCTGGTACGCTCGGCGTGCACGCGGCCACTCAAATCGACGGCCAAATTTTCTGTCGCGCCATCTGCAGAACAGCAGGAGCAGCGTGGCGCGCGCTCCAAAGGATGGGCGTGCTGAACCCAAAGCCTGGGCTGTGACGTGGACGGCACCGCGCCGTGTCCGACCTCGCCGAGTCCGACCTCGTCCCAAGGCTGGGTCCGACGTTCGTCAGGACGGTCCGAGCTTCAACTGCCGACACTTGAGGCTGCAGCACCGCGCCGCTTGGGCAGTGGACATGGCGGTAGCTGCTGGGTCTACCAGAAGAAGCCGACGCTACTCTAGGCCCAACGATGGCTGAGACAGCCCTTGCTTCTGTTGACGTAAATGCTTGATGACGGCCCCATCACCACTGTTGTCGGAGCGTACGGATACGGCCTTCAGATCAGGCAGTCTGTCCTACCTCGCCAATCGCAGCCTGATTTACCGACGCGACCAGATAACGGCTGGATTCCACGAATCAAATGAAATAGATCGTGAATGCTGGCACTGGATTGGCTGTGCGAGAGCAAAGATCTGCTGCATCTGGTCATTTGGCCTTTCTGCAGGATGCGCTTTCTCGGGTCGACCACATCAAGCGTCCGCTACCGCTTCAAGAAGGAGACCGCTGGCGGCGTCCACGGCTACATCGAGGTAGCATCAGCGCTTCGACGGCGCTCAGGCTCGGGTAGGTTGCTCGCGATGCACAAGGCGCGACGATCCATGCCCGCCTCGACGTGACCGAGCTCGATGTCCAAGCGCTGCAGGCCTTCGACGCCAACTGCGATGGCGCCATTGAGGCCTTCAAGTGGCACATCCACACGCACTGGCACCAGACGACGACCTCCTCGTACGTAGGCTGCGCCAATGCATCAAGCCTCATCCGCTAGTCTAGGTTCTTGGGCGGCTGCTCGTTGGCGATCGCTGGCAACCACTACGACCCCGACTTTGCGTGCGGACCCAACTCGGAGCACTACAAGGACACCAAGTGCGCTGGCGTCGTCTACAACTGTAGCGCTGCGGCGTACGCAGCAAACCCCCGCGCTTGCGAACGCGGCGATTTGTCGGGCAAGCTCGGCGACATGCTGGTAGCTCGTCGCCACAAGACTGTCAATTGTATGCACTGGTGGCTAGGTCAAGAAGGGACACATCGAGCATTTGTGGCGGGACCCGCACTACCCCGCGACTCACGAAGAGCAGCCAGAATGGAACATGATCCTGCACGCCGTGTGCGCCAACAAGGCGACGCCGCGCGTGGCCTGTGCGATTGCCGCTGTCGATGCCAAGGATCCGACTGGAGCGCGACGTTGGCGTCCTGGACCACCGTCGGCGTGCTTTTGGCGCTGCTGCTCGCGTTGTATCGCCAGCGCCATCCCCTGCTGCTCAAGTACTACCCCACCAACGTGGTTGTGGCCACGGCTGTGGCGATCCTTGGGCTTCTCGTGTACCAGTACGTTCTTATCAACACGGCGCTCTAAGATCGTAGATCATCTATGTACGCGTATGCAACTCGGTTCTTTCTTGTCGTCGTCGTCTTCTATGGACATGCTCACGGCTGCTTGGGCAGCCAGCTACGGAAGATGTCGTAGCAAGCAAACTGGATGCCCATGTTGGGCATCGCCCGCACGAGCGTCGGCGTGAGTCCGCGGTAGTAGCTCTTGATGCCCTCGGATTTTGCGAGCTTGATGTAGCAGTCGAGCGTGTGGCGGTACAGGCGCGGGTTGCCGCCGATACCTTGCATCTGCATACGACGGCGCACCGTGTCGTTGGGGTACGTAAGCAGCGTCGCAATCATGCCGGCGCCGCCGCCGCAGATCATTTTGCCGGCAAAGTCCGCCTTCGGGTCGATGCCTTCGGGGAGGAAGCTGCGGAGGAGGTCGTAGGAGCCAAACTTGATGCCCTCGTACGGCACGCTGCCGAGCAAGGTCGGGCCCATGCCGCGGAAGAGCGCACGCACGCCCTCTTCCTTGACGATGATGACAAAGGCCGAGAGCATGCCCGAGTGGCGCGGCAGCGACTCGATCGTCCCCGAGAGGCGCGTGCGAATAAAGTCGAGCGGGTACGTCAAGATACACGCCGTCATGCCTGCCCAGCCGCCCGCGAAGAAGCCGACTTGGCTTGGCGCAATCGGCATGATCGTCTGCGTCGAGAGGATGCTTCGGTAGATGTCGCTCCACCCAAACAAGATGGCTTTGTGCGGCAGGATGCGCACGCACGCTGCAAAGTTGCCGCGCCAGAAGCCAAGGAAGCCCTCGGTCTGGAAAATGAGACGCGTCGTGGCGACCATGCCTTGGTTGCTCGCGCCGGTCTGGCACACGATCTTGACGCGCTCGAAGGGCGCAACGACGCTCTTGGAGATGACGCCCGCCATGCCACCGGCGCCCATGAGACCCAGGTTCACCTGCTTGCGCTTCGGCGTCTCGGCCATGGGGTCGACGGCGTGGGGCCAATCCGGATTTGACGCCAGCTGGTGGGTTGACTTCAACCGGCGTTGGCTAACCTTTAACGCATACGGGTAAACGGTTTAACGTGAGCATCACGCCACAGGTTGGATGTACTTGTACACGGCGTGGTTCCGGCATGCCTTGCTTGGTACCTACCATGCGACGAGAGTCCACGAGATGCAGTCGCTTGTACCTCGCATCTCAGAACCAGTCCCTGGCCGGTGCGAGACGCGACGTCTTTAACGATTTGGTTTAACTTTAACCGAATTCGGTTTTCCTCCAAACCTCTCGTATCCGATACTGTTCATGATCGGTTTGCAGAGGGTACATCTCCCGCGGAATGATGGACCGGTACCTCGTGCCGGTACAGACGACGTGCGAGCGCATCGTGCCCGGGAAGCCCAAGCCAAGCGCGCGCCTGCGCCAGACGAGGATCGAGCACGGGACCAAGGTCGAGGTCGTGGAGGAGATCCAGTCGCTGGCCCACATCATGGACGTCTGCGACGAGCAGGAGCTGCCGATGCTGCTGCAGGAGCTCGACCAGCGCTTCATCTCGCTCGAGCTCCTCGAAGAGACCGAGATCGGACAGTCGCTCGTGCGTATCTACCGGCGCACCGAGTCTGCGAACGTCCGCGAAGTCGCGCGCTGCCTCCTGCGCAAGTGGAAGAAGACGGCGCTCGACGGCCTCCAGCGCCGGCAGAAGCGCGTCGAGGTCTTTGGCCGCAATATGATCCATTAACTCTTCCTTAATTCTATAAATTACGTCTCTTTCAATGCTGTTTACACGAGCTTGAGACATTGACGCTAGAAGAGCCCGTCATGGCGCCGCAAGCATTATCGAAGCGTACGTGTTGCTCGCTCCCTGTCCATCTCGTACGTTTTCGGGTAAATGACCCAGGCAAGGACGATGCTCTACCACAGTGCTGTCGCGGAAGCCCATGATCATGATGCTCGAGCCAACGACTCGATGGCGCGAGGTCGACAAGGACGAGCTTCCCGCACCAACAATCTCGCAAACCAAACAATTCATCGTGGATGGTCCAGTCCATTGGTACATCCGACGGCGGTCCATCACGACGCTTCCAAACGACTGCAGGCAGTGACTCTAACCTTGGCCCAACTTGGGTTTGCGGCATGACGTGGTTGGCTGCAGGGTTGGGGCGAGATAAGAAAGAGGTATCGCAAGGCCAATGGATTGACTAGAGCAGTGGAGTGCCGCTGGGTTCGTTGGTCTTCGCCATGGTGTCCGACATCAAGTCTGACGAGACCCGCTCGTCGAGCTATACACGATCCTCGTGTATAAATAGCGGCTTCCCCTAGACCTGCACGCAACTGGGCGGCCGGATTGCAAGAAATGGTGCTGTCGAGGTCAGCAGCAATGGTGGTTCCGTTTGATTCGACGCCAACGCGGCGTGCACCGTGTGGCCAGGGCCTGGCGCTGGCGCTCCTCAACCTCGCCTTTGCGACTGTCGTCGCCGTGAGCACCTATTACCTCAACTTGCTCGCGAACACGCACGTGGGCTTGGGCCTCAACGTCGAGACGTTTACGAGCAACCAGTTTAATATTCCCGTCAACGTCTTGCTCCAAGGCTCGGTGACCTTCCCGCTCGCAACGGCGTTGCCCTTAAATGCGACGCTATCGCTGAGCACGCTCTTGTACAAGAGCTGCAGCAAGAAGGACGTTGCGTGCGCGTCTGCGTTTCTTCCAGAGACCAACCATCTCTGGAGTGCGGTCGCCAAGACGTTTGCTAACATCTCCAAGTTTGAGCAGCCGCGCTTTCAGGACCCGACCCAAGTGATCACGATCCAGCACATCAACAACCTCGCGGGGTGGAACAAGCCGACAGTGCAGTTTTCCATTGACGGCCACGACATGGCGATTACGTGCATGGTGCGCCGCGCGAGCTTTTACCTCGCGTCGTCCACTGCGTCGTCGGCCGTGATCGACTCGATTGCGTTTTGCTCGCAGCGCAAATTTGATCCGAAGTGGATTTGTGAAAACCAAGTCGCGACCGACGCGCCCTCGCACGCGATCCAAGTGAGCCGCGGAAAGGCCAGCTACCTTGGCGTGGCGCCGCGTCATGACATCTACATGAACCCGGGGTTCCTCGCCACGTTCATGGGTGGCCCACTCGGCGCGGTGCGGCTCGGGCCCGTGCCGGCGATCGACGAGTTTGAAGGCGGTATTCTCCAGATTATGGCGCCATGGGACATCGTACCCTTTGGCGACTGCGCCACCTTGAACCCGTCGACGGGGCTTGGGTGGCTCATGCAAATGGCAGGATTCGTAACCATGTTCTGGAAGAGCGATGCGCTCATGCTCACCAACTCCATCGTGCTCTGGCTCATGACGCTCTACTTGGTGCTGCTCCAAGTGCTCTTCCTCCGACATAGCGTCATCTGCAGCGTGCCCGTGTACATGGCCAAGAACGTGGTCGGTCTTGTGATCCTCTTTGTGGGTTTCTGGGGCAACACCAACCTCCAGACGCTCACAACGTATTTGCACCAGACGCCGAGCTTCAACTTGGGCTACTACATCTACTGTGGTCCGGCACAACTGGCGTCGATCGTTGGTATCATGACGGGCACGTTGATTCAGATGTGGTTCAACCCGCGCCTCGTGACCCAGACGTGGCTCCTTCTAGTGTTCAGTCTGGTCAACTGGTTTCTGGTGTTTGCGCTCGAGGCATTCGTGTTTCCAGGCATGAGCAGCTCGGTGCCAGGACCGTGTGGGCTGGCCACGTCGACCGGCTGCCTCCAATGCACCGCCATCAAACGCAACTACTATCTCTCCGCTGTCGCCTCGAGCGGCGTCGTTCTCGTTGCCATCGGCTGCGTCTACCTCGTCTCGCTCAAGCAGCGCAAGACGAGCCAAGTGGTGCCGTCAGCGCACTCTGTGCTGACGTACCTCCGAGTCCCCGACTTGCGATCGACCGTGACGTCGCTCGAAGGATGCCTCCAGCGCAACAATGCAGTGTCCGACGACGTTGGCATCGACGCTGGCATCCTCCTCGCGAAGAACATGCTCCAGGTTTCCGACGCGGTGCTCACGCGCACGTCCAACGTCCAGTACGAGCTCATCTACCGCTTGATCCCGACAGCCTTTCTCAAGCGATTCTACAGCTCGACCGTCGGGTCAATGCTCGTGGTGCACATTGAAAAGCGCGCGCTGACCCACGTCTCGAGCTACAAGTACCTCCACGAGATGGGCATCGGTGGCGGCGACGGCCTCTCGGGGTATTTTGTCTAGCACATTGTATGATCCAGGAGACCCAAGCGGCGTTGTCGCTAGCACGCTCGCGCGCTACTTATATATGAACGTGTTTCGCGTTATCTTTGTTGTTACAAAGAGTTCGCATACGTAGAGACTACTTGATTGAAAAATTTACATCGAACAAATGAATCTGTTGTACTTTCAACTTGTTTTGAGAGTTCCACGCTCCGTCATGCTGAAGCAGTCAATGGAGCTCCACCTCGCCAATTGATTAGACGACGCCAACGGTCGCCCGCATACTCTAGTACGAGGGGCTTCGGCGCTCGTGGGACCTCGCATCACAACCTGCAAGTACCCCCTCGGGCTTTGAGGTGGGCAATGTCGATGGCCTCTCGGGGACTAGGTCTTGTAACGAACGACACGTCGGAATTCACGCGTCACAACTCAGTGGCAGCGTCGTCTTCGCACCTCGACTCGTCGAGCATGGGCTCAATCGGGCAGTCGAGCATACTAGTGCTTGAGTTGATATTTCCATTTCGCCAGGAACCCCAAGGCACTGGTACCGAGGCAATGCTGTCGATGGCGCACGTTTCGTGACTCTGATGAGACAATGAAGCACGATCTATCCAAGTTGGCAAGATATGCGCAAGGACAGCTATGGTTAAATGGAACAAATGAAGGACCCCTTTTCGAGGCAACAGACAGATGGGTGGCTTCTCGTTGGGCGCTAGTTGACTACAAGATTACACTGCCTCGCGGCAAAAATAGCTCCAACTACCACTAAATGTCCTTGTTGAGAAGACCATGCCGACGCAGGTCGTCCCGTTCGAGTTCGCGCCCCGCCCCGCGCGTGCCGTGGGCCATGGCATGGCGCTCTCGCTGCTCTACTTGGCCTTTGCGTCCACCGTCGCCGTTAGCACGTACTACTTGAATGCGATCGCAAACACGCCCATTTTCCTCGGCCACCAGTGCGAGAGCTTTACAAGCAACCAATTCAACATCCCAGTCAGAACACTCCTTCGCGCTTCAATACCCTTTCCGCTGTCGACCAACATGACACCCAACGCGACCCTCTCTCTCAGCGACCTCCTCTACAAAAAGTGTGGTGTACGGGACGAGGCCTGTGCGAAGTCGTTTCGACCTCGGTCCAACGAGATCTGGTACCTGGTGGCCAAAGCGTTTGCTCTGATCCCCAACTTTGACCAGCCGCGCTTCCAGAATGCCACCCAGACTGCCACGATTCAACACATCAACAACCTCAGTGGCTGGAACAAGGCAACGGCGCAGTTTTCCATTGACGACCACGACATGGCCATCACGTGCATGGTGCGCCGCGTAAGCTTCTACCTTGCGTCGGCACCCGCATCCTCGGCGGTGATCGACTCGATTGCCTTTTGTTCGCAGCGCAAATTTGATCCGAATTGGATTTGCGAAAACGAAGTGGTGTGGACGTCGCCACGTATGCAATCCAAGTGAGCCGCGGAACGACCAGCTACCTTGGCGTGGCAGCGCGCAAAGAGGTCTACTTGAACCCAGGACACATCGCTACATTCACGGATGGTCCGCTCGGCGCGGTGCGCTTTCGAACAGTCCGTGCGATCGACGAGTACCAAGGCGGCATTCTCCAGATACGAGCACCATGGGACGTCCTTCCGGCATGCAGCTGTATAGGAACGCTGGACGTAGCCACGGGTCTTGGCTGGCTTGAGCAGATCCAAGGCATGGTCATAATGACGTGGGAGTGCGACTAGCTCATGCTAACGAACGCGATCATACTTTGGATGCTCGCCGTCGATTTTGCGTCACTTCAGTGGGTCTACCTTCGGCGCAGCACCATTTGCCTCGGTCCTGTCTACATGTCGAAGAGCGTTGTCGGCCTCGTAATCCTCTTTGTGGGTTTCTGGGGCAACGCCAACCTCCAGACGCTCACCACATTCCTTCACCACAAGCCTGGATTCGATCTGGGCTACTACGTCTACTGCGGTCCCGCTCAATTGGCGTCGATTGTTGGTATCATGACGAGCACGTTGATTCAGATGTGGTTCAACCCGCGTCTCGTGACCCAGACGTGGCTCCTTCTAGTGTTCAGTCTGGTCAACTGGTTTCTGGTGTTCGCGCTCGAGGCATTCGTGTTTCCAGGCGTGAGCCGCTCGGTGCCAGGACCTTGCGGCCTACGCACGTCGACCAACTGCCTTCTCTACAACAAGATCGCGCAGACGTACTACTACTCGGCGATCGCGTCGGGTGGCGTCGTGCTGCTTGCGATCGCTGCCATGTATTTCCACGCGCTCATATGGTCGAAGGGCGCGGGCATGGTCCCAGGACACACTCTGTTCTTCAATACCTCGCTGTGAAGGACTTGGCGTCTGTCGTAACGTCGGTCCACAGCAGCATCCTCTTCACTGACAACGAAGACTCGGTTGGGATCGACGCCGGCGTTCTCCTCATCAAAGACATGATCCAAGTTTCCAGCACGGCGATGACGAGAACCTCCAACGTACAGTACGACCTGTTCTTTCGGCTGCTTCCCACCGCCCGCCTGAAGGCGTACTACAGCTCTGGTGTCGGCAGTGTGCTCGTTGTGCATATCAGACAGCGGACGATTTCGCGTCGGTCCAGCTACACACCGCTGTACACATTGCTCTCTGGGACGACCGACGTTAAGACCGACGAAGCGGGGTATCTCGTGTAATAGAGCCGTGTTCGAGTGCAATTCGTTTCGCCGTGGCTGAGAGTCCACCACCCGTTCAACAGAAACAGACTGCATTCTAACGTCGATAGAATGAGCCACGGTGTCTGCCATTTCATGCACGCGTCTCTCGTAGAGAGCCAACATTGCGAGAGAGATGAACACAAATACATGTCACGCCTAGTGACGGCATCAGTTTTTTGGGGTTTCTCGCCAACGCAAAACGGAGCCCGTTTCGAGACGCAGGTGCGTTTCGTGCATTCCCAAGCGATATGCCCCGCGTGGCGCCGTCGTTAGATGCACGACGAGGTCCGAGGCTGCAGCTGCGTTTGTATTGGCGCCCTGGCGTATTCCTCGCGGTGATGTACCTTGTCTTTGCCTTGATCGTTGCGGGGACGACCTACTTGCTCTCTGGCATCGCCAACACGCCCGTCTACCTCGGCCTTGTCCAAGAAGGCTTCACCTCCAACCTCTACAACGTACCCATCAATGTCCTCCTCGAAGGGTCTGGCAACGTCGCGGCCACGTCGACCCGCGCATCGCTCAGCGACCTTCTCTACAAGGCGTGTCGCGACCATACGTGTGCCAGTGGCTTTACAGCGGCATCCAACGAGCTATGGGCGCTGGTCGGGTCAGCGTTCGCGTTGATTCCCGAGTTTGACCAGCCGCATTTCCAGAATTCCAGCCACATTGTCGTGTTCCAGCACATCAACAACCTCAGCGGCTGGAACAAGGCGTCGGCCCAGTTTCACATATCTGGTCACGACATGGCGATCACATGCATGGTGCGCCGCGCCAGCTTTGTCTACGCTGGGCACTCGCACCCTATCGTCGACTCGTTGGCCTTTTGCTCGCAGCGACCGTACGACCCGCAGTGGGTCTGCGAGACGGACGTCGATGTGAGCGTCAACACGTATGCGATCCAGGTCCGGAACGGCGTCGCCGCGTACATTGGTGTCACGCCGCGGGGCGAGGTCTACTTCAACCCTAACCACGTCGCAACCTTTCGCGGCAGCGCGCTCGGTGCCGTGGCGCTGAGCACGGTGCCGTCTATCAACGAGTACCACCGCGGGTTCGTGCAAGCCAGTGCCGCGTGGGACGTGCTCGTCGCGGCCCGCTGCAAGAGCCTCGACCGCAGCACGTACCTCGGGTGGCTACTGCAGTGCCAGGGCTACGTCACAATGACGTGGCAGTGCGACTCGCTCATGCCGACGAACGCAGCCGTCCTGCTTGCCATCGTGCTCTACCTCGTGCTGGTCCAGATTGTGTTTCTGCGTCAAAGCCACATCTGCTGCGTGCCCGTTGACATGTCCAAACATGTGATTGGCGTCGCGATCCTCGTCGTCGCGTTTGCTGGCAACGAAAACCTCCAGGCGCTCACGACGTACTTGTACCAGAACCCGAGCTACGGCAGTGTGTACTACTACGCGTTCTGCGGTCCCGCACAACTGGCATCGATCGTCGGCATCATGACGGGGACGCTCGTCCAGATGTGGTTCAACCCGCGACTGGTGACCGAGACGTGGCTCCTTCTCGTGTTCAGTCTTCTCAACTGGATTCTGGTCTTTGTCCTCGAAGCCTACGTGTTTCCAGGCATGAGCACCAACGTGCCGGCTCGTTGTGCGCTCGTGACGACGTCCAACTGCATCGTGTTCAGCGCCGTGCTGAAAATGCACTTTGTCTCGGCCGGCGTCGCCATGGGTGTCGTTGCGCTGGCGATCGTCGCCGTGTACGTGCACTCGGCCTGCCGCTTTAGTCCTCCGACACCACCAACGTCCGTGCTCACGTATTTTAACGCTGCACAGTACGAGCAGTTTCTCACGTCATCGGCGGGCTGCGTCGGCGAGCGAGGCGCCGACAATGGTGTGCTCCTCATCAAAAGCATGCTGCGCGTGGCACCCGATACGTTGACGCGCACGACGAACGCACCGTACGTGCTGCTGCACATGCTGCTGCCAACGAAGCTCGTGAAGCGACTGTACAGCGACACCATCGGCTCGCTGCACGTCGTGCATCTCCAAGAAAACGCCATCGGCCGCACCAGCGGCTACAAAGTGCTCGACAAGATCGAGGCGTCCAGCGACACGCCGCCGTGTTGCGTCTGAGAGGGCCGAAATACACGTCATCTTATCCAAGAATAGCGAGGTCGCGTGATGTGATAGTACTATAAGCGTCTCTGCGTGTCGTCACCAACACATCGTCCATGTTGGCGTCTCTCTCGCAGGTACTTACCGCCGCAAACGTTCTTCTAACCACATTTCTACGACGCTATCGTCGTGTCGACGCTGGTGCGACGTGCTACGCAGACCCAAACGCTGCGGCGCCAACCGCTGGTCCATCCTTGTCGATCAATATGTCGGTAAGCAAGATGGCGATCCTCTCACTCTCGGTGCAGATAACGTTGGCGACTATATATACCCCGAATCTGCGAAAGGCCTTTTCGGTCATTGGGAAAGTAGTCAAAGATTGACGAGATGGCTCCGGACAAGAACCGACGGGAGAGCCGCCTCGTGTCGGCGGCCGCGTTTGTGCGCAAGCGGCTGCCGTTCGGAATGGGCATGGCGCTCTCGCTGCTCTATATGGGCTTTGCGGGCGTCGTCGCCGTCACGACGTATACGCTCACGTCGATCGCCAACCAGCCGGTCTTCACGGGGCTCATCGTCCAGGCCTTTGACTACAACCGGTTTGACGTGCCCGTGACGACGCTTCTTCAAGGCGCGAGCGTCGTGGTGTCGAGTCCATCGACGCTCTCGAGCACGGAGGCGACGTGGTCCGTGAGTGACCTCCACTACAAGGAGTGCGGCGTCAACGACGCAGCGTGCGCCAATGCGTTCGTGGCCCAAACCAACATGGTGTGGAGCACGATCGGCCACGCGTTGGAGCAGATTCCGGCCTTTGACGAGCCGATTTTTCAAGACAGAAACCAACTCATCAAGTTCAAGCACATCAACAACCTCAGTGGGTTCAACAAACCGTCGGTGCAGTTTTACATCGATGGGCACGCCAAGGCCGTCACGTGTCTCGTCCGGCGCGCGAAAATCACGTACGTCGACGTGGCGAATCTCAAGCCCGCGATCGACTGCCTCGCGTACTGCTCCGTGAGCGCGTATGACCCCAAGTGGATGTGCGAGAACGAAGTGTCGATGGAGACCAACACGTATGCAATCCAGATGCGCAACGGACGCGCTGTGTATCTCGGCGTCGCCAAGCGCAGTCAGTTTTACTTTTACGCGGGTAAAACCACGCTTCTAACGGCGGCTTGAACGGGACGCTGAGCCTTGTGACGGTCGCGACGACCGACGAGTACCAATCGGGCATTCTCCAAGCCAATGCGCCGTGGGACA
The DNA here is from genome assembly GCF_000151545.1 of Saprolegnia parasitica CBS 223.65. Lineage (NCBI taxonomy): Eukaryota > Oomycota > Saprolegniomycetes > Saprolegniales > Saprolegniaceae > Saprolegnia > Saprolegnia parasitica. Next base: position 1,069,853 of record NW_012156396.1, on the reverse strand, counting down.
TTGTGCCGGCGTCGCAGTGCGGCACCTACAACTTTGCGACCAACCTTGGGTGGCTCCTCCAGATCCAGGGCGCCGTCACGATGATCTGGCAGTGCGACTCGCTCATGCTCACGAACGCGATCGTGCTCTTCTTCGTCGCGCTCGCCATGTGCCTCATGCAAGCGGTCTTCCTGCGCCACTCGCGCGTCTGCTACGTGCCCGTGTACCTTTCCAAGAACGTGCTGGGGCTCGTGATTTTGTTTGTGGCGTACTATGGCAACGCCAACCTCCAGACGCTGACCACGTATCTGATTCTGAACCCTGCGGACGCGATTCCCGCGCGATGGTACATCCTCTGCGGGCCCGCGCAAATGGCGTCGATCGTTGGCATCATGACGGGCACGTTGATTCAAATCTGGTTCAACCCACGCGTCGTGACCCAGACGTGGCTCGTGCTCTTCTTCAGCGTCGCCAACTGGATCATCGTGTTTTATCTGGAAGGCTTTGTGTACCCGTACCAGAACAGTATGGTGGCCAATCCGTGCGGCCTCGCAACGTCGACCAACTGCTTCCTTTTCGACGCGATTCCGCGTACGTACTACCAGTCGGCGATCATCGCTGGGGGCGTCGTCGTCTTCGCCATCCTCGTCATCTGCGCGCACTCGCGCCTCTGGTCGGGCTCCCACGAGCTTCTGCCTACCAGCTCCGTACTCCAGTACTTGAATATCTCGAACGTGCACGATCTGGCGACCTCGACGCACGGCTGCGTGGGCCTCTCGGCCAAGGGCACGCCGGCCCTCGACGCTGGCGTCCTCATCATCAAGAACATGCTGCGAGTCTCCAACACCCACATGACGCGCACGAGCAACGTCCAGTACGAGCTCATCTACCGTTTGATCCCGACAACCTTTCTCAAGCGACTCTACAGCTCGACCGTCGGGTCCATGCTCGTCTTTGACATGGAGAACCAGACGATCACGCGCCGGTCGAGCTACAAATTTCTGCACGAAATGGACATTGGACACATGGACAATGTCACGGGGTTTCTTGATTAACTTGACTAACTTCAGCATGTATTAATAATAATGTACTAAAAATATCCTTTTTCTTATTGATTCTTATGGCTGGATGACGTGGCAGTTTCCTCGCGCTGTAAAAATAGAGCGACCAATCCTGTCCCTCGATAAAATCGAATTTCGCGCTCGGCCAAAAAACATACCCGTATTTGTATGATACCACGTGCGCTTGGTGTGCTGGAGAGGTCATCAGTCATCAATAATCATCGACTACCTCGTGCCTTCTCGTGCTGTCTTAATGACGCAGAAGGGCAACCATGTATATATTAGATGACGGAACTAGTACGCATAAGGCTATTTAGCGCCGCTTTAGGAGCTCGAAGACGAGGTCGACGTTAGTGCGGCCCATTTCTTCGAAGGCGTTCGTCTTGGTGACCGCGTCAAAGTTGTTGAGCATAAAGGCAATGCAGCGGTCGCGAAGGATCGTCGCCGAGTGCATGTCGGCGGCGTGGAGGATACTGGCGGCATTTTCGATGCAGAGCGAGCTCAGCATTTTGCTCTCGCAGATTTTTTTGAGTCGGTCCACGCCGTACTAGACAAATTCTCCACATTTCAACCACATAGCATATTGACTCGACGTACGCGATCAGCAGTCACAAAGAGCTCCATGGCCGTCTCGACGTCGACCGTCACGTGGTCCGTGTAGAGATATTCAAGGAAGGCCAGGAAGATGACCTTGCGCACGTCGGGGACGACGACCTCGCGCGCGCGGCTCTCGAGCATCTAGACGCAGACGCCATATCAGATACTGAGAGATGGACGTCAGAGACGCACCTCGCCCGTGAGCATGGCCTTAAAGTAGCTGCAGCGCACACAGAGAATCTTGTGGGCATAAATCGGCACGCCCTCGACTAGACAGCATCAATCAGAAGACGCGCGACAGACGATGCAGACACTACCAAGAAAGGTGATATCGCTCATCGTTTGGTTGTTGACAAGGTCGCGGAGGTCGTTGACGAGGCATGGCGGCGGAATATCGAGCTCGACTTCCTCGCCAAAGCGAAATTCCTTGAAGTCATTGAGGCGGCTCGAGCCGTCGTAGCCGCCAAAGATCGCGAGACTGTCGTCGTAGACGCACCCGACATGGCAGAAACGTTGTCCGGGCGGCGGTCCGTTAAAGGCCATAGGCTGCCACACGTTGTTTTCTAGCTCAACTTCAGGTCCATTGAACATGAATTTGTCAAGGCACCGAGGTTGAGTTCGTGGAAGTCGTTCATGGCGCTGCCCGTCGAGCCACCAAAGATGTACATCGAGTTGCCGTGCGTGACGGCCACGTGGCTGTCGCGAGGAATTGGCGCCGGGCCTTCAACGGGCAGCATCGACCACGACCGCAATGCTACGGCAGCATGAGTCTACTGTTGCAAGCCTCTCCAGCCCACCAAAGTTGAAGACGTGCACGTCGTTGAGGTGCCGGGAGCCATCGTGGCCGCCAAAGAGGATGCACGTCGACTTGTGCGTCACGAGTGACGCGCGGTACCGCGGGCGCGGGAACCGCCCAGTGGCCGCGACTTGGGACCAGACGCAGGTTTCTACGCAGTCGCAAGGATGACGGACGGCGTGTCATGGGCTACGCACCAAAATTGAACTCGTAAAAGTCGTTGCGGTAGCTGCCGTCGTAGCCGCCAAAGCAAAAGAGCGATTTGTCTGCACAGCCACATCGCATTCGGTAGCGCAGAAGCGATCACATACCGTAGACGACGGCTGCGTGGCTGTGGCGCGGACTCGGGGGCATGCCGGACGCAACCGCCACGGGGCTCCACTTTTGCGTGACTAGACAGAGTGAAAGGTATAGCGTCGTGATGTCGCATACCAAAGTTGAATTCGATGAAGTCGTTCACGCGCGAGCTCCCGTCAAAGCCCGCAAAGACGTAGAACGAGTCCTTGTACACGACGGCGACGTGGCGGTCGCGCGGAGTCGGTGGGATCCCGATCGCGAGCACTTGCGCCCACACCTTGCGCTTGAAGTTGTACTCGAAAAAGTCGTTGACGCGGTTCGAGCCGTCGTAGCCGCCAAAGATGTACATCGAGTCCTTGTGCACCGCGCAGACGTGCAGCGACCGGTGGCACGGCGCTGCCGACGGGTTCTGGCACGGAACCGTGATCCACGAGCGCGCGGACGAGATCGGGCTCCCGCTCGCTTGCGGGCGGCTGTTGTACGTCAGGACGGGCGGCGGAGGGTACGTGGTCGTCGGCGTTGCGGTGGCCATGGCGTCGACGGCGGTCGGGTTGTGCGCCTCGAGAGAGTAGTCGGCGGCCGTAAGAGGTGCTGTGCTGTACTGAGCAGCGCCAGCATGGGTCATATGGCGTGGTTGGCTCGACATAGACAGCGGCAGTTGCGCCCAATTTTTCTCGAACTGCGTCGGTGGTATCTTTGCGGCCGAGTACCCTTCCATGGATTTGTCCGGATACGGAGCCCGCGCTTCCAGATTCAGCGACTGCTGTCGGCGCTGGTATAAGGAGGCAGCGGCGCCCCTCCCGTCGCCTTGCTGTAGAGTCCATCCCTGGGTCTGGTGCAACGCCCTGGTCTATCCTACTGTACTGTACATCTACGGTAGGGGCTCTCAGCAGCCTTTTGAGCCAATGGCCTTGCCTTGAAAACCCATTTCTTCAAAATACGATCTCTTATTGGCTGAAAATACTCTTTTTCACCGGATTAATATTCAATCTGCACAGTGGAAATCAAGCGCATCAAGAGACCAACTATACGACGCCACTTAGAGCAGCAATGCTCATATTGAACGTCATTGCATCAGGTCCTTCGACCGATGACACCAGTTGAAAGCAAGTACTCTGAGCCGCGTGGGGAGCACCTTCTTTTTCGATTCTTTGAGTTTTTCACATTTCACGCGTTTTCCACGGTAAATTCCGGATACGCGTGGATGGCGCCCTTTGACGGTAGATTGGATCTTTTGCCGTCATGCTGCAGCGCTGCGAGCTGCTCTCGGGGCCGCAGACGTACCTCGTGCAGGCCGTGCTCTTCGCCATTGCGCTCGCGTCGCTCTGGTACAAGCGCCACGTGGAGCGTCCGAAGCGGTCGCTGGAGATCTGGGCCTTGGACGTCGGGAAGCAAGGCATTGGGGTGCGTGTCGCTTGCAGCCGCCGCAGCGACGCGGCCTCATCTCTCTTCTCTTCTCTAGGCCGTCGTGGGACACTTTACCAACATCTTGATCGCAATCTCCTTGCCGCCCGTCACAGACCAAGTACGTCGCGCCTCCGTTGGTGCTTGATTGATTGTGGAACTTAGTGCATCTGGTACTTCCTTAATTTCGTGACCGACTGCTCGCTGGGCATGCTCATTGCACTCTCGCTGCTCAAGTTCCAGCAAGAACTCGCCGTGTCCTTGAACTGGCACGCGATCCACGACAGCGGCGACTACGGCAACCCGCCCTCGTACCGGTACGCGCGCGATCCATCGTGCTTGTGTGCTCATGGTTCTTGTCCACTGCAGGATTTGGGGCATCCAGCTCGCCGCGTGGCTTAGCATCATTGTCTTCTCCAAGGGCATCGTGACGTCGGTCTTGATTGCATCCGCCGGTCCACTCGGCGCGATCGGCAATGCGCTCTTTAGCCCGCTGGCCATGCACCCGATGTCGGAGCTCATCGTCGTCATGATCATTTGCCCCAGCTTTCTCAACGTCATGCAGTTCTGGGTACGCCTGTGTGCGACCCTCGATGCCTTGTCCAACACGCATGTCTGTAGATCCAGGACAGCTTCTTGAAGCGGGACACGTCGCCGTACGGTCGCACTACGAGCTCGAAAATGAAGGCTGCCGGCATGGACCCGTCGTTGCAGATCAGCTTGCTTTAATAACCACCACTTAGACAACTGCATGTACATAAACAAAGGCGCGTCGTCGATCGTCACGCAGAGTGGATCGTCAATCCTCGCTTGCTGGTTTCTTCGAGGCGAGTGTCCCCGTAGTAGGCTTTGCTTGTGGAGAGACTGCACACGAGGTTGCACGGTCTGGCAGAGCCTGCTCCGTGCGCCCAGATCTGGAAACGAACCCAATTTCCATTTCGCCCAATTTAGGCATTTGCGACGAATCTAAGTGCCAGTGCCGAAGATTCTTGCGACGCGCGTGGGCTCGAAATGGAGCTATCGAGCCTCTGTGCGCCACGGCGCCGGTCGGGCAGCGGGATCGTCTTGGTGCCACCGCGTGCCACGTAGGCGGCGGCGTCGGCGGCGGCGTCGTCTGCGGTCACCCAACGGGCACGCTGCCATCACCATAGGCATTGGCACTGATTGGCCCACTCTCCCACGTTTATGCGACGTGATTGGCCCGAGAATATGCGACAAGGCGAAGTTTCGCTTGAACTTCGAGGCGCGTGCGGCTGTCTGTTTACGGATTATAGGCGCGTTTGTATGCAAGTGCGAACTTCGACGGGATTGCCCGGACCCTTTGGTGCCAAATGGTTGCCGAGTAATGATGACGACGAGACTGCAAATGGTGGCTGCGACGACGCCTGACCCGCTGTCACTTGACAACGCAAGTCGCTTCGCCCACAGGCCTCGGTCGCCCATACCTCGTAGTATGACGGCCCCGTCACCACACAAGGCGGACCCTGAGACGTCCACTGCACCGTCGCTCGCCTCGCACCATGAAGGCCGCTCGTTGCACGCGAGCCCAGCCTGGTGGGCCGAGCACGTCACCGCGGTGCGCGAGCTCGTGACCATCAAGCCGCCTCAGCTGACGATCGAAGAGAAGAGCTTTATCGCGGGTGCGTTCGCTGGCATCATCTCACGCACGGCGACCGCACCCATGGACCGCGTCAAAGTGGCGCTCCAGGCCGGCAACGCGCACGGCCACATGTGCCAAGAGTCGATTTCGTCCATCTCGCGCCAGATCTACGCGTCGGGCGGCTGGACAGCCTTCTTCCGCGGCAATGGCGCCAACTCGATCAAGGTGACGCCCGAGTCCGCAGTCAAGTTTTGGGCCTTCTCGTTCATCTCGAGCCACTTTCCAAACCACGACCAGAACCGACCGCTCAACGGAATGGAAAAGCTCATTGCGGGCAGTGCGGCTGGTGCAACGGCGCAGCTGGCGATCTACCCGCTCGAGATGGCCAAGACGTACCTCTGCCTCGCCAAGCCCGGCGACTACAACGGTATCGCCCACTGCCTCTCGAGCATTGTGCAGAAGGACGGCGTCGCGGGCCTCTATCGCGGCCTCACGCCGTCGCTGCTTGGGATTGTACCGTACGCTGGCGTCGACCTCGCGCTCTTCTTCACGATGAAGGAGGCGTACATCAACAAGTACGACCACGCGCCAAGCGTCGGGCACGTGCTGCTCTTTGGCGCGGCTTCGAGCACGTGCGGTCAGATCGTGTCGTACCCGCTTCAGGTCGTGCGCACAAAGCTCCAGGCGCAGGGGATGAAGGGCCGGCACGTCGTGTACAGCGGCATGCGCGATTGCCTCGTCAAGATCGTGCAGGCCCACGGCATTTGGGGGCTGTACCGAGGTATTTTGCCCAACTTTATGAAGTCCGTGCCGGCGATTAGCATCAGCTATGCGGTCTTCGAGTCGGTCAAGAACGCGCTCTAGAGAACGCTCGTTCGAGTGATCATGAATATAGTAATATTAGGTAGCTGCATGCTCGAGTCTTCTCGCCTTGGTCGTCTCTCCCAGGAAGAGAATCGTGACTTCCAAGCAGCAGCAGCCAACAAAGCAAGCGACGTATCGTCCGACTTGTGATCTAGCGCTTGAAGTCGGCCCCATGCCATGGACATGTCGCATACCACGCATGATGCGCTGGAAATCAAGTGGTGCTGGCATAATAAAGTATCAGGTTGATTATGGTTGATACCCGTTGATATTCGCTCCTCGCTCAATCCAGCAAAAAGGCCTACGCCATGCTCGTAAACTGGCGGGGCGAGCAGGGCACCATCGCCCTGTCGTCTTCATTGTGTTTGGACTCTTCGTCCTCGGCGCTACCGAGGGACCAGGACGAGCGGAGCTGCAGCTGGGCGCGGCTCGTCACCGAGTAAGACGACTCGGGCACGCTGTCCGAGTGCCGCGTCGGTGGCACCGCGCGTTGTTGCGACGCGAGCACGTTCTGTCGCAAGATGGTCACCCACGCGTCGCACTCGGCTTGGCCGTCCGCGTGGAAGGTCAGAGCTGCGTACATCTTGTGCGCAAGCGTTTTTGTTGACGTCGTCGTCGCGGGATACGTCACGCCCTTAATCTTGTGTGCTGGCGTCGCCGCTTGCAGCGTAAACTGACTCGGCCGGTCGCTTCGCACGACGACGTTTTCGAGCGCGAAAAAGCCCATCGGATCAACGTCGTCTTGCCCAAGAAAGAAGTACAAGCAGTGCGTCGAGAGGATAAAATACGCCCACTTGCCGTTGAACTTGGACGGTTTGAGCCAGCCCGCCATCGCCGGGTTCTACGCACGGTCTGTATCCGCGACTCGTATCGAGAGAAGGATGACGGCACCGAGAAGAGATTGCCATTGTCGTTGCGGTCGCGGACCGTGAGCAGTGGTTGCCTCTAATACGATGAACGCCCAAGGTCATGTCATTGCGAAGGCATCCGGCGCGCACCTTGATGCTATCGTAGATCGCTTCGAGGATCGGCGCCGGTACGTCGGCGCCGCCCTTGTCGATGCCGCGGTTGTTGCGCAAAAACTCGTCGCGGGTCATGCGTGGACGCTTGCGCATCGACGGGTTGTGCGCGTCCGTGTTGAGCATGATGGTCGAGAAGGCCTACGCCGCTGTCAATTCGACGTGTCGCGATTGCTGTGCGTACGAGGATGTGGGCTGCGTCGTGGTGCAAGAAGACACTCGGATTGGCTGCCACATAGGCCAGCGCGAACGCCTCCATCATACGGTCGATCTTTTGGCTCTCGCCCGGCAGCCGAAACGCGCCAATGTAGGTGCGAAGACAGGCCTCAAAGGGCTTCTCGACGAACGAAAAGCCTAGGTCCAGAACCTTACCACGATCGCTCGACCATCAATCAATGCGTACACTGAGAAAATTCCCGGAGCACGCGCAAGCAGAAGGCGTCGTCGCTGCCGAGGTACTCGCCGATTTTGTCCTTGTCGAGGCCTTTGGTGTGCCGAAGGAAGAGTGCGACGCAGCGCTCGATGGAGCCATTTGCATCGGCCAGCGACCGCACGCTGACGCCGCGCATGATACCGGATGCGATCGCCTGCGCAATGGCTTTGGTCGGGTTGACGTTGAAGCCGCGGATGACGGCGTCGCGCTGGCACTCCATATCGATCGCGAGCAAGGCCGAGGACGACGTCTCGTGTTGCGACAGCGTGAGGCGGCGCCGGAGTTGGAGCTTGGGGCTGTACTGCAAGTTGCGCAAAATCTGCGAAATCCCAAAGACGAGAAGACTGCGCACTTCGGTGCGCAGCGCGTCAAACGTGCGCGCTATGGACGTCGCGCCGTCGGCGAGGCACGTGAGTGTGAACCACGTGAGGCTCCGCAGTGCATCTATCATCAACCCGACGTCCACACACATATCAAATCCAAACTCACACCGCTCGAGTTGACGAACGCTGCTGAAATGACACTGCTGAGCTCAATGCTCTGCATATCGCTGCACTCGAAAGCGTCTTCGTGCAGTGGCAAGAGCAAGATGACGCGTGGTGGGTCGTCGACCCGCAATAAATACTCTTTGGTCCCGCTCTCGCCGACCTAGACATGTGTCTTCTTCGTCGGAAGTGTTCAACGACTTGGTACCTCTTGGATCGTAATGCCTTCGTGCACCATGGTCTGGAACCGATTCCAGAGGTCGCCGTGGATCGACCGCTTCCGGAGCGTCTGGCGTATCCCGTCGTCCATGCGCACGACCCCAAACTCGCTGAGCTGTTTCTTGGCGTACGAAGAAGCTGCTCCGAGATGTTGGGGCCGTACTTGGCCAGTGCCTACGACGCCACGTCAGAGCAATGTCCCTTGGTCAGTGTACAGACGTTGTCCATGAGAAATGCTGTCTGGAGCGCCAAGAGCCATTGCGCGCGCTCGCCCCGCAGCAGCTGATCGGGCGTGAAGCGGAACGCGCGGCGCGTTCCCCGGGGATTGACCACTACACGGCGCTTTGAGCTAACTTATCATTGCAATTGCAGACGTACATTCGATCTGGTCGCTGCGGCGAAAGTCGGTGCTGTACGTGTCGATGATGAGGACGCGGTTGGGCTTCTGGCTCGGCGGTGGCTTGGTCAGCGGGAGCTTGGGCGGGTGGTAGAGCTCGAGGTTGCGCCCACGCAGCACGCAGTAGTAGCTGCGCCAGCCAAAGAGCATCTTCTTGAGGAGGACGCCCTCGTGCACGAAGTGGTCGTCCATCGTAAATGCAACTGCGCATTTACAAGCGCAATCGCCAACAGCCAATCATGTGGCGTTGCTGGACGCGCGATGCCCAATCCGATGACGCCGTTGTAAAATTAGATCCGTCAACCCCCGTTGTACTAGCAAGATGATGCAGGTCCAGCGCAACGACTTAGACGACCTCCTCAAGCAGGGCCTGGGGTCGCCCGAGATATGGCACAACCTCAGCGAGGAGCTCCAAGGTGTCAAGATCCTCGAACACCCGCGCGTGCAAAAGAAGGTGCTCGTGAAAGCCATCCGGATGCAGACCCTGGCCATGCGCTGCATGTCGGGCGAGTTTGACCGGCTCCGCGACCGCATCGACGTCGTCGAGAAGGAGGCGCGTCAAAGCCAGAAGCAGATTGAGAAGGCAAATGCCAAGGCGCACGCGCTCGAGGCCCTCGTCGAGGCCCAAAAGCTCCGCGTCGGCGAGCTCGAAGGCAAGATTGTCCAGCAAGCCAAGCGCATTGATCTACTGCAGGGCCTCGACAGTCAGATCAAGGTACCGCAGATATTCGACAAGATGGAGCCAGACGTATCCTCGTCTAGGTGGTCCGCGACGAGGTCCGCGTCGTGGACTTGGCCGTCGAGAGCCAAAAGGCGGTGCTGACACAATTCGTCGCCAAGGTCGAGAACGACGTGTCAAGTGTCAAGCTCGAGATCGTTGCCGCGAAAGAAAGCCTTGTGCAACTCGAAGAGAAGGTCAACGAAGAGGAGGAAGAGGTCGTCTTGACGACGGACGTGGTCATGTACAACAACCGGCCGCTCACGCACTGGTTCGAACTCTACCACGAAGACAACAAGCGCCGAGAAGACATTTTGCGGGACACGAGCGACAAGTTTGCTCGCCAGAGCAAGGGCATCCAAGACATGATGTTTGAGGCGCGCAAGTCGCTCGACGACAACACAAGTATCCAATTAGGATATCAAAAAACGACGGCCAAGGACACCTTTGTAGGTGCGGTCGAGGAAGTGCAGCGGGCACTCTTGGAGAAGGCCGACCGCGTTAAAGTCGACCTCATCATCGAAAGTAAGTACGAAGAGATCATCGAGCAGCTGCAAAAGGCCATGTCGGCCATCAACGAGGACGAGGTTGACCTTGCTCGTGGCGACGAAAGCCTAACCGCGCGTAGGACGAGTTCAAGCGCAACTGCCGCGACTTGCAGGACCTCGTACAAAACCTCTCGGCGAGCAAAGCCGACAAAAAGTGGGAAATGGTAGATTCAATATGGGATCTCAAACGCTTGATGTAGAGATTTACTTGAAGTCAAGGAGCAAGTGCTGTATGACTCGCGCGTGCGCCAACAAGTGCGTCCCTCCTCCTCAGACTTCGTTGGTCTCAATGTATGCATGTGATAACGTAGGTCGAGAACCTCCGCGCGTTCATCGATCTCAAGATGAACAAGGAAGACGTCTTCTCGGCACTGAAATCCAAAGCCGACCGTGACGAAATGCAACTCTTGCTCAAGACGCTCTCCGACAGGTACATGCGAATCGTTGAATCCTTCGAGTTGATATGTATGTCGCGAGCGTAGTATGTTTGTCGCCGTCACCAAGGCCAGCGCCATGGGCCAAGAGCCCGACGCCGCGATGCTTACAAAACACTCGATCCACCGGCGGTCGGGGCCGCTGCCGAGGTACTGCTTTGCACCTCAGCGCCGTTTAAATCACACGTGGTAGCTTGGAGAAGGAGCGCTGCTTGGCGTGCAACTCAGTGCTGGCTGCACCAAACTATGGCGGCGGCTTTCAGGGCCACGCGCCGGGCTACGAGAAGCCCCAAAAGCTTCTGCCCAAACAACCACTTCCGAGCTTAAACTACGACAGCTATCTTGTTGGCATGGACGGCCACGTCTACCAAGGCGACGTCGATAAGGCCCCCACAAGTGCGACCAAGTTCCAATCCAACCAGCACCTATCGACCAAGTACGCCATGTCCCCTTCTTTTTACACCCCTACCAAACAAATGCATAGGCGATCCGAGGTCGAGGCACGACCGCGGTCCAGCCATGGCTGCTGAGCAGCACCATGTCGCCGTTACCAAGCCTTTCGTCTTATAGACAGCGTAGACCCTCCTCCAAGCATGAGGTCTCCCACTTTTATGTACAAACGCCGTTTAAATGCAACCAAACCCACGAACTGTTGATTGGCGAGTTGAACAGCAGTGGCAGCCGTCCAGTGACAGACCTGCTTCGCTACTTGGCGTTTCAAAACGCCAGGAAAATGCCACTTAAAAAAGGCCGACGCCGACATTTCAATGCGGATCCGCAGATTTCTGCAATACAAATTCTCATTTAACCCTTTCGCGACAACGGGCAACGCTCTCGGCAACTCGACTCGAGTGTCCAAGCCACATGATGTGTGGTAGTTAAACACACTCTGGAAGCAACTTTTGGAGTCACAAGACAACGGCAACGACAACCTGTGCAACATGAAACGAGCGCATTTGAACCTTCGCCGTCGACCTATTCTTAGCAAAGTGTACCACACGCCTTGAGTCCATGCGAGCCAGCCCCGTAGGTCCGGTGGCCGTTTGGCTGAGCCCCTCGAAACATGACCTCGCGACCTCCTCGACGCCGATGCAACAGACGTCGTTATCTGTCTCGTCCAAGAAGACGCGCGTGCAGCCCATTGAAACAAGTCTTCCAAACATCCCGTCGCTGGGTTTTGGCTTCATCCTCTCTCTCGTCTACCTCGGGTTCGCGACGCTCGTGGCCGTCAGCACCTACTACCTCAACGGGATTGCCAACACGCCAGTCTACTTTGGCGTCGTCATGCAAGCCTTCGACTACAACCAGTGGGACGTACCCGTCAACACGCTTCTCCAAGGCTCTGGCTTTGTGCACACCAACTACACTGCAGCGCCCGTCGACGGCACGGTCTCCGTTAGCGACCTGCTCTACAAGACGTGTGGCAAGAACGACCAAGGCTGCGCGGCCACATTTCTCGGCGCGTCCAACCAGATCTGGTCCGCGATCGGCAAGGCGTTTGCGCTCATCCCGAACTTTGACCAGCCGCTCTTCCAGGACAAAACCCAGAACGTCAAGTTCAAGCACATCAACAACCTCAGCGGCTGGAACAAGGCCGTCGCGATGTTTTACATTGACGGCCACGACATGGCGATTACGTGCACGGTGCGGCGCACGAGCTTTTACCTGAGCCAGCAAGACGAGTCGACCGCCATCGTCGACAGCCTCGCGTACTGCTCGCAGCAAAAGTTCGACCCCAAGTGGATGTGCGAGGCCGAGGTCGCGCTGGACGTCAACACGTACGCGATCCAGGTCAACAAGGCCGTGCCGACGTACATTGGCGTCTGCAAGCGCGGCGAGGTGTACCTGAACGCGGGGCACACGGCGCAGGTGACGGGCGGTCTCAGTGGCAGTCAGTTTCTCCGGACCGTGCCTGCGATCGACGAGTACCAGGGCGGGATCGTGCAGGCGAGCGCGCCATGGGACGTGCTGGGCGTGACGCAGTGCTACAACTACAACTTTCAGACAAATCTCGGCATGCTGCTGCAGATCCAGGGCGTCGTGACCATGATCTGGAAGTGCGACTCGCTCATGGTGACGAATTCCATTGTGCTCTGGGCGATGTCCATCTACTTGGTCGCGCTGCAGCTGATTTTCCTGCGGCGCAGCGTCATCTGCAGCGTGCCCGTGTACATGTCCAAGAACGTCGTCGGTCTCGCGATTCTCTTCGTCGCGTTCTACGGCAACGCCAATCCTCAAGCGCTCAGCACGTTTCTGATCCAGAACCCGATCGGCAACTTTCCATCCCGGTTCTACTCGCTGCTGGGGCCTATCCAAGTCGCGTCGATCGTCGGCATCATGACGGGCACGCTGATCCAGATCTGGTTCAACCCGCTCGTCGTCACGCAGACGTGGCTGGTCATGCTCTTTAGCATCATCAACTGGATCGTGGTCTTCGTGCTCGAGGGATTTGTGTTTCCGTACAAGAACGAGAACGTTCCGGCGCGCTGTGGCCTCGCGACATCGACGAGCTGCTTCATCTACAGCGAGGTGTCCCGCACCTACTACCTCTCGGCCGTCATTTCCGGCGCGATCATCATTGTGGCCGTTCTTGTCATTTACGTCCACGCCAAGAAGGTGCCGAGTGCTGTGATCATTCCGCCCTCTCACTCGGCGCTCGTATACCTCAACGTGCCCGACTTTAGCACGATTGCCACGACGATGCGCGGTTGCGCGCTAGTCTACGGCGACGGGTCCGTCGGGATTGACGAAGGCATCTTGCTCATCAAGAACATGCTCCATGTCTCGGACACGGTCATGACGCGCAGCTCTAACGTCCAGTACGAGCTCATTTATCGCTTCACGCCGCCGTTTTCGCCGCTTGTTCAGCGAGGCTGTGGGCTCGATCCTCATTTACGAGGTCCGCGACGGCAAGATCATGCGTGAGTTCCAGCACATGTTCCTCCATGAAATGGACACTGGCCGCATGGACGGCATGACCGGGTACCTCACGTAGCACCCGTCTCGTTGAGCTTGGACGACTTGTCCACCCCTGCATACTAATGTACAATTAATTCATGTTTAAAACTTGCCTATCATCTACACAGTAGCGTTTTGCGTTTAGCGACATTGCCACATCGTACCGTTGTTGTGGATCTAGAAAACTAGGCTTTTTCATAACTTTAGGATGCTAATGTCTTCATCAATCGACCTCAGTGCATCGCTGACACACGAACGTGCCATGGTAGAGGCACGCGACGTACAGGACGTACCTTTCGACCCGCATGTAACCTTGGTCGTCCGCAGTTGATTCCCATGTGTCGAGTTGCTCATACTGCAAGAGAGGCGCAGAGGACGCCGACGGTCGCGTTCACAACGGCGCTTTTGGCGGTCTGATGAAAACCTCGAGTCGCGTTGTTGACGCCTTTCGTCCATGGAAGGCCTGCTTGTTGGTGTTGAAACGCTTGTCAGAAAATACCACGAGTCGGAGATGCCCAGCGCTCGCCGTATCCGGGTCGCGACCGAACTCACTCGGCGCCGCCGGGTGCGCGGCCAAGGCATGGCGCTCTCGCTCCTGTGTCTCCTCTTCGCGACGCTCCTCGCCGTGTGCACCTACGTTCTTAGCAGGATGGCCAACACGCCTGTCTTTATGGGTCTCAACATCGAGACATTTACGAGCAACCAGTTCAACATCCCCATCAACGCTCTTCTCCAAGCTTCCGACAGCGTCCTCCTCTCGATCAAGAACGCAAGCGTCGACGCGAGCATCTCGCTCAGTGATTTGCACTACAAAGAGTGCGCTATGCAGGACAAGGCGTGCGCGAGAGCGTTCCTCCCTCGGTCCAACGACATCTGGCGCCTCGTGGCCAGATCTTTTGCGCTGATTCCCAATTTTGACCAGCCACGTTTTCAGAACGCCACGCAGACAATCAAGATCCAGCACATCAACAACCTCAGCGGCTGGAACAAAGCGACAGCGCAGTTTTCACTTGCCGAGCACGATGTCGCCATCACGTGCATGCCCCGCCGAGCCAGCTTTTACCCTGCTGCGAGCCCCGCTTCGAGCGCAACCGTGGACACGCTCGCCTTCTGCTCGCAACGCAAATTTGATCCGGATTGGATTTGCGAAAATGACGTGCCGCTGGACGCCAACACGTATGCAATCCAAGTGAGCCACGGCCAGGCCACGTACATTGGCGTCGCAGCGCGTCGACAAGTCTATCTAAACCCTGGACACGTTGCTACGTTTACAGGCGGCCTGCACGGCGACATGCGGCTGGGGCCGGTCGAGGCGATCGACGAGTACGACGGCGGCATCGTGCAAGTACTGGCACCGTGGGACGTGCTTCCCTTTGGCAGCTGCGCGACGCTCAATACGGCCACGGGCTTGGGCTGGCTCATGGACATGCAAGGCTATGTGACGCTGCTCTGGACTTGCGAATCGATCTTCTTTCAGAGCGCGCTCGTCCTCTGGCTGCTGACTGTCTACTTGGTGCTGCTCCAGTTTGTGTTCTTGCGACATAGCGTCATCTGCTGCGTGCCCGTCTACTTGTCCAAGAACGTCATTGGCCCCGTGATTTTGCTCTTGAGTTTCTACGGGGACCGCAGTCTCCAGACGCTGAGCACGTACATGTACCAGAACCCAAGTTTTGGGAAAGCGTACTTGGTGTACATCGGCCCCGCACAGCTCGCATCGATCGTCGGCATCATGACGGGCACGCTGATTCAGATCTGGTTCAACCCGCGTCTCGTGACCCAGACGTGGCTGCTCCTGGTGGCCAGTGTCGTCAACTGGGTTCTGGTCTTTTGCCTCGAAGCATTTGTGGTCGCCCCCGAAAGCAACGCCGTGCCGAGCACGTGTCGGCTCGCGACCTCCATCAACTGCTTTGCGTTTGACGCGATTCCTCGCCTTTACTGGCTCTCGCCGCTCGTCTCGGGCAGCGTCGTTTTCGTTGCGATTGGATGCGTCTACCTCAACGCCAAGTCCATTCCGTACACCGTGCGCGTGCCTCGGACCAACTCGGTGCTGCAGTACCTCGGCGTGTCCAACCTCTCGTCTGTCACCACGTCGATCGAAGGGTGCACATCGACCAACGTGAACGGCGACGTTGTCCTCGACCGCGGGCTTCTCTTGGTCAAAAACATGCTCCACGTCTCGGACGCCTACGTCACGCGCACCTGCAACGTGCAGTACGAACTCTTCTATCGCCTGCTTCCATCTGCTCGACTCCAGCGCATCTTCAGTCAGCTTATCGGGTCGGTCCTCGTCGTCCACGTCCATCGCAAACGGATCCAGCAAACGTCGAGCTACAAGCATTTGCACGAGTTGAACATCAGTGGCATGCCTCATACCCCGGGGTACCTCTCGTAACCATACGACGCGCCGCCGAGTCTCGCTCGACAGCGCGCGAGAAGCGTCTGCTTGCTGCTCCCTGCGTAGCGTGTGTTTGTATCAAGTTGATAGATTGCAACGATATTGTTTTAGAAAATAGATATTTTGAAATTCGGGAGTGGTGTGGACTACGTGGTGCCAAGTATATTTCTGCACTCGCCGCCCTGCGCAACCTTCGCCCACGTACTGGGACTGTAGTTGAACCCCGTAGATTCTTGCCTCCTTGACGAGGCGAAGTCTAAAACATCCCAGACCGGCAGACCGACCAGCTACGGTATGTTTTCTACGGGTACTGGCCCGACCAAAAAGACTTGACAGAGTAGTACGTGGGTTGTTCATTGAAGCATGTCGATTCGCTGACGTCATAAATAGATCGTGTCCCTGCGTTCACGCATCGCTCGTTGCATACCGCTGCAGCACCGATACGAGGTCTCTCGCCGTCGGGCGCTGGTGCGCGTCCGTGGCGATGCAGCGCAGAATCAGCTCGGCGAGCCATGGAGCGCAGTCGGGTGGCAGCGTCGGCGTGATCGCGCCGCTGACGACGAGGCTGATGATGGCCGTGTCGACGAGGGGCTGGCCGGTCCGGGACTTGATGTCGGCGTACGGAATGCGATGCGTCACCATCTCGGAGAGCACCATGCCGAACGAATAGACGTCGGCGGCGACCGTGTACTGGTTCTCGCTCAGCACCTCGGGCGCCATCCAGCGGTACGTGCCAACGCCGACCGTCATCGTGTCGTGGCTGGACGCGAGCCGCGCGACGCCAAAGTCGCCGAGCTTGGCGCCCTTGACCGCGTCCAGGAGGACGTTGCGGGACTTGAGGTCGCGGTGGATGATCTTGAGGTTGTGCAGATACAATAGTGCTTTGGCCACGCTCAGCGCCGCGTCCACTTTGCTGGCAAGTGGGTACGTGGCCGGCGTGCTTTGCACGAGCAGATCGCGCAGGTCGCCTTTGTCCATGTACTCGATGAGGAAGCAGAGTGCGTGGTTCGGTACGGTGAACGAGACACCGATGAGCTCGATGATGTGGCCATGGTGCAGTCTACTGCGCCTGTGAGAATCAAAGATATAATATCGAGGCGTGGACCTGGAGAGCATAAGAATCTCGTCGACCATCGCGTACAGGTCCGTCGGCACGTCGCAGCGCTCGGGCAGGAGCGCTTTGATGGCCACCTTTTGGCCTTTGTAGGTCCCGAGAAAGACTTGGCCGTTGGCGCCTTTAGCGATCGAGCGCTGCCACGTGACGTGGCCGTGCACGGAGAGCGCCAGCAGCTGCGCCATCGTGTCGGCCGGCAGCAGCTCGAGCGTCGAGTCGCGTAGCGATGCAAACTCGAGGGTGGACGACTCGAGATCCGAGGTCGGCGAGTCGGTCTCTTGCGAAGCATCGTCGAGTAGAAGTGGCATGGGCGGGGACGGACGCCGGTGCCAGCGCACAAAGAGGCCGATCGTGAGGAGGACTCCGAATATAGCACCAGCCACGACGACGAGAGTCGAGTCGGTCGCGCCGAGGGTGAGCGTCGGCGTTGTGGTCGGCGGCGGCGGCGCATACAACTTCTCGCAGGTGCGAAATAGGAGCGACGTGTCACGCGAGTCGTTGGCCTTGGTGCGCGACGTCATGAGCTGCAGAAAGGTGTACATGGTCGTGACGTTGCCGCCGCAGTCGTTGGCGAACGCGGTCTGGCGAATCGTCGTGTTGAGGCTCTTGCACGACGCGCACGTGTCGCTCGTCGGCGTGCCCCACTCGGCCGAGTCGTACTCGTAGCACGAGTAAAAGTGGCGAGCGAACGCCTTGAACTGGCGCTTGCAGTTGGGCGCGCAGATCTTGGTGAACTGCGGCCAGCGCTCAAACTGGTCGATGGTCGCGAGCGCCGGGAGGCCGCAGCCGCGACATTGGAGCCCGATCTGCGCGTAGCGGTCGAGCAGCGTGAGGCACGCTGGGTCCTTGCAGAAGACGTCGATGTCGGACGCTGTCACGTTGTCCTGCAGGTGCAGCACGACAGGGCTCGAGCACGCATTCTCGTCCGCGGCCGCAATGAGCCCGCCGCAGGTCGCCGCCACCTCGTCGGTGCACATGACGAAGTTCGAACTTGCTACGTTTGCCCTGATTGAGATCCGAGAAACCTGATTTTGGCCTAATCACAGTGCGAAGTCCTAATCTAGAACCACTTCAGTCCTATACCGTTAGTATTCCAACCTGGTTTGTCCCAGAGTGGTTTTGCCCAAGTCCGCCACACTGTCAGTCCGCTGACTTGCGCACCTCGGCCATGCGCCTCTGCAGCCGCAAAGTAGCCGATGTGCATTGCATGAGAATGGCAGAAGCATTGTGAGGCGTCTTGGCTTGTCGAGTGGCACCTCTAGTCGTGCGACAAGGGCTGGGCTGGGGCTGAGACGATCGAACCTCCATGTACGCAAGTCGATAAATAGGTTAAGTTATGGGACCGCGAGCACGAGCTGCTGGTGCAGAATGGCAGCGACCTGCCTTGCCGTCGGCCGGGCGTTGGCGTCGGCGGCGATGCACGCCAGCGTGAGGTCGCGGGCCCACGGCGGGCAGTCGTCGGGCAGCGTCGGCGTGATCGCACCGTTGATGACCATGTTGATGATCGCCGTGTCGACGAGCGGCAGGCCGTTCTTCGACATCAGGTCCGAGTACGGAATGCGGTGCGTCAATAGCTCCGAGAGCACCATGCCGAACGAGAAGACGTCGGCGGCGACCGTGTACTGGTTCTCGCTCAAGAGCTCCGGCGCCATCCAGCGGTACGTGCCGACGCCGGCCGTCATCGTGAGCGTCTTGGACGTGTGGCGCGAGACGCCAAAGTCGGTGAGCTTGGTGCCTTTGCCCGAGTCGAGGAGCACGTTGCGCGACTTGAGGTCGCGGTGGATGACCGTGTTCTCGTGGAGGTAGACAAGGCCTTGGGCGACGCTCCACGCGCACTGGAGCTTCTCGAGCCACGGAAAGAGCGCCGCGGGGTCGCTCGCTGAAAGCACCAAAAGGTCGCGGAGGTCGCCGCGGTCCATGAATTCCACTAGAAACGAGAGCCGCGCGAGGGGCGACGTCTGAAGAAAGCACACACCGTAGAACGCGACAACGAACGGGCTGTCGAGTCTAGTCGAGAGTGATTTATATGAGGTTGCCACTCGTACTAGAGTGGTGCTGTACCGGGAGAGCATTTTGATCTCGTCGACCATGGCTTGAGTCTCATGCTGGCTCGTCCGGCCTGGAAGAAGACACTTGATCGCGACGCGTTCGCCATTGTACTTGCCGAGGTAGACTTCACCATGCGCGCCTTTGGCGAGGAGCCGCGTCCGAACGACGCTGGCGTCATCGACCCGCAGCCGGTCAAGGAACAACACGTCTGCTGGCCGCAACACCTCGCCGGACGCCCGGCCGTCGGTTGTCGGCGCACTTCCAGTGCGCGTCGTGGACCGTCCGCCCGACGAGCGCGTCAAGAGCCGGTTTTGGTCGACCTCGGCGGGCCTGTCTTCGCGGCGCCAGCGCCAAAAGCAGCCAACAACGAGGGCCATCGCGCCGAGGCCACCGAGCACAATCACAACCAACAAGAGCGAGCTTGCGGGCTTCTTATGGGCGTCGACCATGCGCGGGGGGACCATCGAGATGTTGGCGTACTTGGCACACGTCCCAATGAGGTGGTTCATGTCAAAGGGCGCGTTTTGGCTCGAGAGCTGGCGCTCGGCGAGCATGCGGCGGATAAAGTCGACGAGGCCGCCGCACGTCGCGACGAACGAGACGTCACTAATGGACTCGTTGACCTTGTGACAGCCAGTGCAGGCGACGCGAACCGGCGGCGCGTCGGGCGGCGCCTTCTCGTCCAGGGATTGGCAGTTGTACCACTGGTTGGCAAACTCAATGTACTGTGGCCGGCACGTGGGCGCACACATGTACTGGAACTGCGGCCACCCATCCATGTCGGCCAGCTCATAGAAGACGGAGAGCTCAATGTCGTTGCATTGGTCGCGCGCGGCGATGAGGGCCTTGAGCTTCTCGCCGCAGCTCGGGTCGCTGCAAAAGACGTTGAGCGACGACTCGTTCATCGCAAGCGTGCCCAGCTGGAAAATCGAGTTGGCGCTGCAGCTCATGTTGACGGCAGCGCCCACGATTCGATGGCAGGTATCGATGTGGGTCGCGTTCGGCGGGCTCGTCGTCGGGGCCATCGACATGGCCTCTTCGGACCCACTTCCGTGGGAGTCGCCAAGCGCATGCACAGCCAGCAGCAGCGGCAGCACGCAGGCGAGCCGCAGGAGGCGCGGGGAGAAGGCGGCGGCTGGCATAAGCTAGGGTGATCGCCGAATGTCCATCGACGGGAGCGAAAACAAGAGTGTACGACGCCGATTCCTTGCAGCCGACTACATACTGTAATATTTAATATTTACCCACAATCGATTGTAATCTCCAGCGATGCCCAGCTAAGACCAGTTTATAAAACCTCTCATATGGGATACCCGGAGCCTCGCTCGTTGTCCGACTCTCTGCGCACATTACACACCAGCGCCTCAGTCCTTCCATCGCGTAACTTCGAACTTCGATTGGTTTCTCCCACTGGGGCAAACCCCGGCAAGCCGCATGGCAAGGGTACGGGTACATCGCCGATCCCAGGCGGACCGACGCACTCAACTGTCTCTCGGTCACGCTGGGTGCAGCAGTAGCGACCTGCGACTGCCGTGTGCACGTGGTTCCATTGCACTCGAGCTTGGTGTCAAGATTGCGACAGAGTCAAATTTGGGACGACGTACTCTGATACTCGTAGTACGTTGCAAGCTGCTGTGTCATGGACAGGTGGTGGCGCCTTCAACCAACGCGCATGCACTTTGAGAGACTGGCAGCTTAGAGTGGCCAAGACGCGCGCACCGAGCGACGCAGTGGCCATCGAGTTTCAGAGGTTTTACGAGAAAAAGTGCAAAGTGCCATTTTCAACCAGCAGAAAGTCGCGATGTTCACGCGGCGCGACCGGTCGTCGTCGGGAAAGATGCCCACGTGGATGTATAGCCCGACGGGCGAGACGCCACCGCGGAGCAACAAGAGCTCGTCGAGCTCGCGCGGTGGCAGCTTTGACGCGATGAACCCGCCGTGGATGTCGTCCGAGGCGGACCCGCTCCTGCCCGACAAAGACACGTACGCGGAGATTGGCCTCGCGCGCCGCAAGCTTCTCGGGCCCACGTGCGTGCGCGGGCTCACCGACATCATCTTCTTCGTGCTCTTCGTGCTCTACTGGGTCGGCATGATCGCGCTCGGCATCGTCGCCTTTGTCCAGGACGGCCTCACGCACAAGATGCAATACTTGACCGAACCCATGGACTACCACGGCGTCAGCTGCGGCCTCAACGCATCCGTGTACTACCCGCTCTGGCAGAGCAACCCGGACTTCGGCGTCTGCGTCGCGTCCTGCCCGCACGCCGGCGACGAGGTCCGCCTTCACGTGCCGTGGGCTCAATTGAACGACTCGACGATCACGGCGCCGGGTGCGCGGCCGGCCAACTCGACGGCCAAGGACCGGGTCGTGGTCTTTAGCGCATACGAGACGGTCGCCAACAACTTTGTGTGCGCGCCCAACGGCACGGACGCGTTCAAGGACCTCCCGCACGTCTCACAGCTCAACGACGCGATCGGACAGTACATTGGCGGCATCCGCGAGGTCTTCCATGCACGACAAAGGCGCTCTCTCAGTACTTATCGCGTCGTGTAGAACTGGAAGCAACTGCTCTCGGCGTGCGGCATCGCGGTCGGCCTCGCCTGCGTCTACCTCATCGTGCTCCGCTTCTTTGGCTGCCTCGTCCTCGGCCTCTCGGTGGTCGGCGTCCAAGTGGCGCTCATCCTTGCCGCTGTCCAGGCGTGGCTCTTCTCGGCCAACAGCGACGCCTTTGACCGCGCGACGCAAAACGCGTTCTTGGTGCTCGCCGTGCTCTTGCTCTGCGGCGCGATCCTCTTCTTCTTCATCGTCGTCCTCATGGTGCAGCGTACGTCCTCTTTCTTGTTTTCATGATGTTTCGTGATTTTTCGTGATTTTCCGTCCTGTTGTAGGGCTCGTCCTTGCGGGCAAATTCATGGTGTTTGGGACGCGCGTGCTGTACCAGCTCCCGAAATTGCTGCTTTTGCCCTTCTTCCACACGTTTCTGCTCTTCCTCGTCTTCATTTGGGGCCTCGCGGTCACGGTCTGCCTCTTTGGCGCCGGTGAGACGGTCCAGGTCGAGGAGACTCTGCGTCTTCCCGGGTCCACCGAGACAGGTACTCTATTCGAGTCGTATACGCTTTCGAAACAGTATTATGTATCTAGTGACCGTGCTCGTCGCGTCGTTCCAGCGCAGTCCGATGCTCCGGTGGTTCTTCCTCTACCATGCCTTTGGCATCTACTGGGCGATCACGACGATCTTGAGTCTGACCGAGATGACGACTGCGATGGCGGTCTCGCTCTGGTACTTTGCGCCGACCGACAAGGCGACGAAAGAAAAGGCGTTCGAGGTCGACGACCCGGTCAAGTACGCACTCGAGGGCATTGCCGGCAACCATGTCGGCACGGCTGCGCTCAGCGCACTCGTTGTCGCGCCGATCCGCTACGTGCGCAACTTTTTCATGTACATTGAAGACGTGCAGGACAACGAGAGCCTCGGGAGCGGCGTCGCGAATGTTTTCTCGACGCTCTTTTGCGTGCGTGTCGTTTTCTTGTGGACAAGTTGTCATCGAGTACGATCTGTGTAGTGCTGCATCTGGTGCTTCAAGTCGTTTGTGATCTTCATCTCGAAAGAAGCGTCGTTTGTGACAGCGATGCAAGGCTCGAGCTTCTACAGTGCGGCCAAGGTCACCTCTACCAGTCGCATATATCGGATCGATTCTAGAAATGCGTAGGTCGCCCACTCGCTCATTACATCGCACCTTTTGCGCATCGGGTCGATCAACCGCATTGGCAACGCCAGTGTCCTCCTCGTATGCGGTATTCTCACGCTGGCGGCGTCATCCTCGTTGTATTATGTAGGGCAAGGTGATCATTTGCTCGGGTGCGTGCCTCGCCGCGTACATCTTGATGGAAGCCGATGACACGTGGACCAACATGGCGATCCCGATGCTCTCGATCGCGCTCTTCTCGTATGCGATTGCACATACCTTCATGTCGGTACGTCCTCTTGCATTCTCCGTGCGTCATTGCGACTCGATTGACGATGTTGTCTTAGCTCTATGAGACAACGATCAACGTGCTTCTTCTGAGCTTTACGCTGGACGAAGTCACGCACGGCGGTCGCGGCAAGGCGCAGTTTGCCGAGCCCGACTTCACCAAGTACGGCATGCTACCTGCTCTTCAATGCCTGATAGATTGATATTCATTGGGTCTCGTAGGGCGGTCAACGACAATTTGCGTCCCAAGTGGCAGATCGTCTTATAAGACCTTGAGCACAGGAGAGCCATATGAAGCATGCTCGCGAGAACGAGTCAACGTCATACATACTAGTAGTACGACGCGGTGATGGCTGTTTAAAGGCGGCAGTTGTGGCGCAGGGCGTTTCAAAAATGCTTTCCTTTTTGTAAATTTAGCCAGTGCATTCCCATTCCAGGATCCACGGCGCGTGACGGATGTGGTCCAACGTCGCCGGCTTTCTGCGGCGCAAGGCCAACGAGCTACGCTTTGGGAAGCGGCCGCCGCGTCGGCGGCACCGCGTCGTCGCGCGACGCAAGTACGGGCATCTGCGTGAGTTTCTCTACGTCCTCTTCTACAACCTCCAGCTCCTCTGCTACCTCTTCTTCATTCCACTTCGGCTCGGGTTTGTGTTTGACCCGTTTCTGAGCCACGCGAGTCCGCATATGGACGCGAACGACGGGCTCTTCTATGCCATCGACGTGGCCACGGACGCCTTTGGCCTCGTCAACTTTTACTACCTCTCGCGCTACCACCGCGGCATGTACAACCGCCCCATGAGCTTCTCGCAGCACTCGTCGCACAGGACGACGGCCACGTCGCGCGCACCGGGGCGCCTCGCGTCCATGGCAGCCCGCGCCAACAGCGAAAAGGCCATCAGCAAGCCCGAGTCGGGTCCGATTGCCGCGCGTCACTTGCACTTTATGGGCACGCTGTCGGGGCGCACGCTCGCGCACATCTCACGCTTCCAGCTGTTGCTCGAAGCCGCCGCGCTCATCCCATTCGAGTTTGTGTGCTACGCCGCATTCGGCATCAACGGCCTTCACCTCGCGCGCATCCCCAAGCTCCTCCGCCTGCACAACGGCCGGCGCTGCCTCGCCGCGCTCAAGACCGTGCTCTCGCGCTATCCTTGCTTTGCGCGGCTCAACAACACGCCCGTGTCGTTTCTTGTCATGCTCATGGTCACGCACCTCTCGCTCTTCCACCTCGTGAGCGCTGCGTACATGCTCTTAGCGCACGTCGAGTGCGGCGTGCACTTGGACCAATGCCAAGGTGGTGGTGGCACCAGTGGCCATCGGCAGCTCAGCGGCGGCGGGCCGACGCTTGCCGAGGGGGCGCCAACGTGCTGGGTGCTCCAAGGCCAGCTGCAAGGGGGCCACATCTGGGACCAGTACATCCGAACGCTGGTGACTGTTGCGTTTGGCGACGCGTTCGCCTACACGTTTGCCGAAGGGTGTTTTGGCATCGTGATCCAACTCCTCCGCGCGCTCATGAGTTGCGCGCTCATCGGCGGCTTCGAGCTCGTCTTTGGCCATTACAATTCGCGCCGAAGCACGTACGTGGCCTTGCTCGAAGACGCGCGCACGGTGCGTCCTTGCCATAGCAAGTTCCTTGGACTAAGTCTCTCTTTGTGTGTAGTATACGCAATCACGCAAGCTGCCCGAGAAGCTCCGCATCAAAATCCTCGGGTATTTCGACTACTTTTGGCGCGTCCAGCTCGGGATTCTGGAAAACAACGTGGTCGCGTCGCTGCCGGCGCACTTTCAAATGCAGTGCACGCAGGTGCTCAAGGCATCGCTGATTAGCAAGGTACCATCTTGTGCGATTCTTGTGGAAAAATGGTCTCTAAAACGAGGGGTAGGTCTATTTTCTCGCCAAAGAAAGCCCGAATGTGATCCAGAACCTCGCGTCGCTTCTGACGTCGCAAGTGTTTATGCCCATGGACTGGATCACCAAGACAGTGCACGTGCGTGAAATGTACCTCATTGCGCGCGGCAAGGTCTTCCTCGTCGACGACAGCCAGAAAATCATCTCGAAACTCACCCAAGGCGACGCCTTTGGCGAGATCACGCTCTTTGTCGAAGACGCGTTTGCATACAAGGCGCTGGCCGAGACCTTTTGCGAGCTCTACCAGCTCAACACAGACGTCTTCCACACGGTCATTGACGCCTACTACACCGAGACATCGGTCGCGCTACAGCGCAAGGCCGAGTGGCAAGAGGCCATCGAGGCGCGCGACCACCAGATGCTCAAGACGCAAAAGCTGCTCAACCAAGGCGAGACGCTGCTGAGTGTCATGCGCCACGCGCACTCGAAAGAGGGACGGTGGGTACTGCCGCATTCAAAGTTTCGCAGTCGCTGGTCCATGCTGCACCTCTGCAGTCTCATCTACATGGCCGTCGAGATTCCGTACAAGCTCATTTTTCAGACCAAAGACGACGTCGATAGCTCGATTGGCATCACGCTCGTGTTCACCGCGAGCGTCCTCAACGAGCTCTTTTACGTCCTGGCAATCACGTTCCACGCGCGGTACTTTGCCTTCCTCGACACGTCGTCGGTCGTGACGACCGCGCCCGTGACGGACGCCGACTTGATCTTCGCGCACTACAAGGAGTCGAACGCGTGGCGCTACGACCTCGTTGCGATCCTTCCGATCGCGATCATCGGCGATGCGATGCCCTATGAATGGTACACCCCTTCCTCCTTCTTGGATGAAGGAATTTATCCGAGTGTAGGGGCGCGTTCGTCGTCTACCTTCGGCTCTTTCGACTCTTGCGGCTCGTGCGCCTGCGCCAGCTGCAAGACGTGCTCTCGGGCGTCCTCGAAGAGCACCGTATTTCGTCGGCGCTGCAAACGGTTGTGTACCTCTCGCTTGGTGTCCTCCTCGTCACGCACGTCGCGGGCTGTCTCTGGTTTTTGATCGCCAACATCCAGACGCCACATGCAGCTGCGGAGGCGAAGCTCTGGACCTCGGACGAGATCACACGCGCGCGCTGCTCGCACGACGGCGCCGTATTCGCCAACTGCACGTGGTTTCTATACGACCAAGTGCACCACCCGCACAACTCCGAGTACGCGCGGGCGCTGCTCTGGTCGGTCGTGTCGCTCACCACCGTTGGGTTTGGCCCGATTTTCCCCTACTCGACGGCCGAGTACACGTACGCGTGTCTGTGGTTTTACATTTCGTGCCTCATCAACTTTGGCGTCATTGGCGCCATCTCGAGCGCGATCGCGCAAATGATGGCCAACGAGAATCGAAGCCAGGACCGACTGACGCAAATCAACCGGTTCATGCGGTACCGCAACGTGTCGCCGCTTGTGCAGCACCAAGTGCGGCGGTACTATAAGAACCAGTGGGTGCGCGAGAAGGGCGTCAACGAAGAAGCTTTCCTCAGCATCTTACCCGACAACCTCCAGCACGAGATCCTCACGTTCTTGCACGCGCAGACGTTTGAGCGCATGGCGATCTTTGACGGCGTCAGCGACGAGTGCAAGCAGATCATTGCGACCATTATCCGCCACGAGACGTACCAAGCCGGCGATGTCATTGCCCACCAAGGCGACATGGGCGCCGACTTGTACGTGGTGCGGTCCGGTACCGTCGAAGTCTTTGAGAAGACGACGCCGATTCAAGTGCTGCACGCGGGGGCGTGCTTTGGCGAGGCCAACTTTGTGCTCGAGATGCCGTATGCGATGAGCATTCGCGCCATGACGGCGACCGAGCTCAGCGTTCTGCGCCGCCACGAATTCGAGCAAATCATCAAGTTTTACCCCGAAGAGTGGGAAATCATCTACGACCAAGGCATCGACGTCCATGAAAGTGTCGACGCGGCGTGGTCGACGATCAAAGCCAACCTGGCGCGCGACAAGATCGTATGTGCTCAGCGTTAAATTGACGAGGCAACTCACTTCGTCTTGTATGCAGGTGAGCTTTGCGAAAAGCACCACGTCGCTCTTTGTGATGCCGCCGCGCGACGCCGGCGTCATCCCGCCTCAGAGCCGCGTCCGGCGACTCTGGGAAGCCATGGTCGTGCTCCTCATGGTCTACAACGCGCTCCAAATCATCTTTCGGATCTCGTTCCTGCGGCGCCCCAGCGACGCGACGCACACGCTGTTGACGGTCGTCGACTACCTCTGCGACGTCGTCTTCCTCGTGGACATCTACCTCAAGTACAACCACTTTGCGTACAACAACGAAAGCGGCGGAGATCTCTCGCGGGCCGAGAGCCGGCACTACTATCGATCGCGCTACTTGTTGTATGATGTCGCGGCGAGTGCCCCTATTTACTATGTCGGTGATCCGTTCGCGATGACGCTCTGTCGCCTTCCTCGGCTTCTCCGGTGTCTGCAGCTGCCCGAGCTCATTGACGCGCTTCAGACTGGACTGCAAGAGCGGTTCGTCTCGGCGCGCGTCACGGCCGTGCTCCGTCTCTTCAAGCTGCTCATGATCCTGACGATCTTTGCGCACTACACAGGCGCGTTCTTCTTCATCATCTCCAACCCCGGCGGGTATCTACCGCACACGGAGCATTTGCTGGTCGAGAACGAGATCATGGAGTGGCACCTCAAAGACCCCGTGATCAAAAGCCATCATGTACTTGCGCACGTTCTATTGGGCCATCACGGGCGTACGTTTAGCTTCTGAGTCGTCTTCTGATTCTGATTCTGACTCTGATTCGTTCAGGTCACGGCCACCGACTACCGAGATATCGATCCGATCACAAACATTCCATCGTACTACACGTCGATCGCGTGCTTTGCAGGCTTCTTCTTTGTCGGCCAAGTCATTGGGCGACTCACGTCGATCATCGCCAACATGGACAAGGTTGGTCCACTTTGCCGTTTCCAAATTTCTCAAATTCAGGCGATCGTGTAGGAAGCCCACGACTTTGAGCTGCGCATCGAAAACTACAACGAGTATGGCCGGTCCCAAAAGTTGCCCAAGTTTCTCCTCGAACGCGGACACGAGTACTTTGAGTTTCAGTTTGAGTGCACACGGGGCATGGAAGCCGATGCCATCTTTGCCGACCTTCCGCACTCGCTCCGGCTCAAGCTCTACTACGACCTGTACGGAAAGCGCCTCCGCGACATCGCGCTTTTCTACTCGTTCGACTCGGGTACATGTCGGCGTTGCCACAACAGTAAATCATGTTTGGGGTGTAGCAACGTTGGCGGCGATTGCCGAGCGGCTCTTCCCGGTGCTCTTCTTGCCCCACGACAACATTCTCATCGAGGGCGGCACCGGCGTCTCGCTCTTCATCATGAACCAAGGTCGCGCCGAGCAGTATGTCCGCGCCTGTAACCTCGTGGTCGCGGCCGTGCCCGAGGGCAGTGTCTTTGGTGAAGTCGCCTTCTTCATCCCTGACGTCACGCACCTCACGTCCGTGCGCGCCTCAACGTGCTGCGAGGTCTTTCGGCTCGAGCATGCCGATTGGCTCGCGCTCTGGCCGACGGAGCGCCGAAGTGAGCTCGAGGCCGACATCTTCCCGCACGTGGCCGCGAAACACGCGTATCTCAAAGTCGCGCTTAGCAACATTTTGACCAACCTCACGTACATTGAGGGCATCTCGAGCCCCAACGCCAAGGTCCGGAAGCACATGGTGAGCAACAACCTCCGCCGGGTCTCGTCGTACGGCCAGCGCCGGCTCAACATCATGCGCACGACGCTGGGGTTCAAAAAGTCCAACACCGGTCGGGTGCTCCCCGTCATCAATGACAATACGGCCACGATCGCGACCGCCGGTCGTCCAAGTCGCGAGAATGGCAAGGGCCGGAGCTTCCGTGAGCGCAGCATGAGCGTCATCCAGCAAAAGATCCAGGCGGTCAAAACCACAAACGAGCTCCGGAAAAAACTGATCGCCGACCAACGCAGGCGGGAGCAGCGCACAGCGGTGTTGATGCGCAGCCTCACGCGCGAGGAGGGTGATCTGGACGACGTGGACGAAGATGAACTCGACGACCTCGACGACCTCGACAACGACGATGCGACCCATGGGGGAACGAACAGCAAGGCCGTCCCTGGGCTCCTCATGCCTCGCAGCTCGTGGATCGAGTCGCGCGACAAGGTGCTCGAAACTGGCTCGACGCCAGAGGTGACGCCGCGCATTGAAGACATTCTCTTGGACAAGCATCAAGCCGGCAACCACTTCGACCACCTCGACGTACTTCGCAGAGCCTCGCTGCGGCTCGAGACGCCGCACAAGTCGTCCGAGGCGGCGCGCGTCTCAATTTGGGCCGAAGTCAAGATGCCGCCGTGGTGGACGCATCCGCACTCGATCTTTCGGGCGTCGTGGGACCAGCTGCTCTTTGCCATCACGCTCTATTACGCGATCGCGCTCCCGCTGCGCGCGTGCTTTGTGCAAGACGTTCTCCTCCACGAAGTGTACGGCGTCGACGCGTGGATGTACGCCGAGTACGTCTTGGACGTTATTTGCCTCGTCGACGTCGTCTTGCGCTGGGGCTTCTTCTGCCGCATGATTCACGGCGAGCTCGAGTCCGACACGGCCTTGCTTCGGGCCGAGTACTTTCACAAGGACGGGTACGTCTACGACGCAATCGCAGCCGTGCCCTGTGAAGTCCTCGCTCTCGTTATGCCCTCCAGTGTCTGGGGCGAGACGTACTCGTTGGTGCACGCCGTGTCTCTTCTCCGCCTCAACAAGCTCGCGCGGCTCGTGCACATCCCCGCGTACAGCGCCAAAGCCCGCGACCTCCTCATGCTGCGCTTCAAGTCGATCTCGTGGCTCGGCCTCTTTCTGTCTTTTCTTAACATCTGGGGCATCTTCCTCCTCTGCGGGCACTGGATTGCCTGCATTTGGTTCTATGTGAGTCTCCATAGCCCGCTGCCAGTGCCATCGATTCAAGTGATGGCCGGACACGTCTCGTTTGTGGAGCCATTGAGCGTCGCGTACCTCCGAACATTCTACTTTGCAGCGACAACGCTCACGTCGGTTGCCTTTGGCGACTCGCGCGCCACGACGCCGTTCGAGACCGTCATGGTCATCTTCTTAATCTTTGTCGGCTTGCTCGCCTACGGCATTCTCACCGGCGGTCTCTCGGAGATTTTTGAGGAGGAGTTCAAGAATCTGGTGACATTCGAGGACCACCTCGGCGTCGTCTCGACGTTCCTCGTGCACCGCCAGTTTCCTCGGCCGGTCGTCCTCCAGATCATGGAGTACTTTCGCATGCTCTGGGAGCGCAGTGAAGGCATCGTCGAGAACCAAGCGCTTGCGCCGCTCTCGAGCGCGATCCGCGAGGACATTGCCGTGTACGTCAAGCGCGACCTGATCACCAAAGTCAAGCTCTTTGCCGAGTGCGACCAGGACTTTACACGCGCGATCGTCGCCGTGCTCCAAGCCGAGTTTTACGTCGCCAAGGACGTCATCATCCGCGAAGGTTGGATGTTTTGATGTCACCACCTTCAACTTATAGCTTGTGGTTAGGGGACTACGAGCGCTCCATGTACTTTATTCACATGGGCTTTGTCCTCGTGACGAACAACGCCAAGAGCTACGAGGTCGTGAAGCAGAAAGGCGACTACTTTGGCGAGCGCAGTCTCTTGCACAACACACCACGCAGCGCCACGTGCTCTGCGATTTCCAACTGCGAAATGTACATCCTCGAGCACGCGGCGTACGAGTATACGCTCGAGCGCTTCCCCGAGTACCGAGCGCGGAACCTCAAAACCTGGTGCTCGGTGCCGGCCCTGCCGACGGCATCGGGGACCGAGGACGTTGCCGGACCCTCCTCGGCCATGGTGCCCGAGATGCCGTCGGTTGCGGAAGAGCCGCCGCTCAAGCAAGCCGGGCACGGGGAGGTTGGCTCGAGTGAAAAGATGCGCCGGCTCTCCAACATGAGCCAGCTGCACTCGTTGTCGCGGCGACCGACGCGTCACGATGGAAGTCCGATCTCGGTCCTGACAGGCGCAACGTCGCTCAAGAAGCTCGTGCCACTTGGACCTCGTGTCCGAGGTGTCCGAGGTGCCCGAGGCGGGCATGCCTCGATCGTCGTCGGCCTCGAGACTCGTACGGCAAGAGCTGATGCAGCGCGCCGGTCGCTGTCCTAGCCCGACAAACAGCGGGTGGTCGCGAGTACCACCGCCCGAAGCCGCCGAAGCAGCTGACCGGTCGATGACGCCGATTGAATCGCTCGTCGCGCCATCGAACGGCGTAGTCCGCGCCAACGCAGTGGCAGCGGCTCGCCACTTGCTGCGCCGCCGCACCGAGCCCCGACTTTCGGCACGGCCATGCCCACCAGTGCTATCGCGGTCGCGGACCGAGTCGCACATTGGGCTCGTCGATCGGTGCAGTCGCCACCTCTTGCGTAAATAGTAAGCAACGT
>NW_012156396.1:1035846-1037991 GCF_000151545.1 Saprolegnia parasitica CBS 223.65 | reverse complement strand
AGACAACGTGGTTCTTGACAAGGAGCGTCGAGAGCGTCGGCTTTTCTTGCAGCGGCTTGAGCACGGACGCCGCTTGGTTTTTTGGCAAACGAGTAAAAGAGCACGCCGAGGACCACGACGCACGTCGCAACCCCGCGCTTGGCGTCAAAGCACTGCGACTCTTGGTGGCTACACAGTCCACATGAGTCACCAAATCTAAAACGGCGCTATGTACCTGCAGTAGAGGACCGAGCTCAGCGCAAAGACGCAGACAGCGCGAAGACTCTAAACCACCGATCGAGTCGACTGCGGGACATCGTGGATGTACCTGCATGATACCGGTCGTCACGGCGCCGCAGGAGCCCAGCATCATAAAGTACGTCAAGCCGTGCGCGAGCTGCGACATGGTGTACCAAAAAAGCGCCGCGAGAATGTGCTACGTCCACGACGAGATTCACATCGAGGCGGAAGTGAGCACGACGTACAACGGGGTTGCCGTTGGCGTCCATTACTGGCTTGGTGATCATGTGATTCCACTGCGGCAATACAAAGAACATTTGGTACACCGAGATCATCGAGACGCAGATGATGCCCATGCGGAGGCAGAGCACCTTGGGCTCGGGCCGCTCGGGCAGCTTGAGCATGTACTCGCCAGCCACTACACTTTCATGATGATCCAGAATACGCGGCAGGCGAATGTGAACCAACCATAGTTGCCCCCGTAAAAGCCTGCACCAATGAGCGTGTTGACGCAGCCCATGAGCACCACGCCGGCATCGCCTACAGGAGGAGGTAATGATCATGGTCAAATAAAAGGAGATCGTACGGCCGCCATTCGACTGCCCGAGCGCCGAGAAGGCAAGGCCAAACGTGACCATGGCGATGCCCAGCCATTCGTTCTACCCATGGACGATAAGTCATAGCAAGAAAGAAGCGTCGTACCCGGCCCACGTGCTTCCCGAGAAAGGCTTTCGAGAGGAGCGCCGACCAGCACACGACGGACGAGTAGACGACTTGGTAGACGCCGCTGCCCGCCATGGAGAGACCAATGTTGGCAAAGATGCAGCCGGCAAAGTCGAGAAAGACGTTGAGAAGCAGCATCGCATGCACGAGCGGGAGCGCGCCGTTCAAGTACCCGCGGTGACCGCCCTTGGTCTGCTTCTCCACCATGGCGACAACGTCCGGAAGGTGGACGTCGGTAGGCTGGCGGCGCGTGAGTTCGGTCGCCTCGCGGCTCTTGGGCGCGTCAACGGTTTCGATCAGCGACGCGACGTCGTCGTCGTGCTTCTTGCCAAGGGCATCGGTCGTCGGCGCCTCGGCTGGCGGCGTCGGGATCACGCCCACAAGCATCATGCCAAGGTAGTTGCAGAGCGGGAGGAGCATCGCCTTTTGGGCTACGACAGGTGAAGTATGGGCCTCGTGGCCATGCGACGACGACGTACCGCCAGCGCCCTGGTAGAAGATGAACTGGGCCGCGCAGGTCGAGAAGACGCCCGTGAAGAGGAAGATGGCTTGCACGCAGATGAGGCCGTAGCCGGACGAGCTCTTCATCATGCTCAGTACGGGGTCGATTCCAACGTGGAGACGGCGCGTCGTTGTATTTTAATGATTGAACTCGCGGATTGCGATACATAGCTGCAGATAAAATAAAACTGCCGCATTCAATGAACCGCCGGTCCTGTCTCTGCAGTCCCTCTGCCACGAACTCAGATCTGATAGCTCGCCTGATGGAACCGCCATATCCGAGACGTCGCTGTCGGCCAAGGCGACGACGACCTCTTGCCGACGACCATTGCTAGGAACCTGCCTGGGATGTTGCCGCGTAAGATGCGTGGTGGCCATCGTGGGTGCACTTGGACGCCCCGCAGCCAGCCACGTCATGTGTGTGCTAACGTTATTGGAAATTTCAACCGCTTGGACCAAGCCGATACCAAGGCAGCAGCAAAATGGTTGAACGAGCCTTGGTTGACACCGGCTATTACATGCGTGGTGTCCAGGACACACCTATGAGTGGGAGCCGTAGGCGTCCAGGAAGCTCTGGGTAGCGTCTGGCGACGTGAGGCGGAGGACGTGCACGTGCGCGTGGGCGGCGAACGCTCGGGGCCAGTCGACGGTGCGCCGGCGATGGTACTTGAGAAAGAGATGGTGGAAGAGCGACTCGGTCGA
>NW_012156396.1:1029081-1035247 GCF_000151545.1 Saprolegnia parasitica CBS 223.65 | reverse complement strand
GCCCTAACAGACAACTTGTCTTCGCGACTAGCGACAATATCGTCGTACCCGTGAAGAGCGTAATGACCGAGACGCGGTAGTTTGAAAATCGGCCGGCGACTGAAACTGGTAGAACGGCGACGCTTCGTCAATGATGTGGATGAGCGTGACCGGGATGCGGATCGACGGCCACTCGGGGCTGATGAGGGGCACGTCCTGCATCTGGCGCAGTCCCGTCTTGGAGTTGGTGAGGTTCACGCCGAGCCTAGTCCATCATCGGATTACATAATAAAAGAAAACATGTCGCAGGAGACCGGAACGAGCCCTCGCGGATGTCGCCGTGGTGCCGCGTGTTGGCGGCGCGAAGCACGAGCACGCGCTGGCCGTGGATCGTCGTGATCGCAATGTGCTTGGAGAAATGAATGTGGGCGCGGGGCCGCGCAAACTTGGACCACGCAATGCCTACACGTATCTCTAAAAATCAACTTGATACGATAGGAATCGGACAGGACCTGTAAAAATGGTCGTAAAGATGAGCCCAAAGGACGACTCGAGGACAACGAAAAAGTTGTTGATCTTCGAGTCGGGCTGCGGCCCAATGACCCCATACCCGATCGTCGCGAGCGTGTGCGCGCTTAGGTACAAGCAGACTTCAAACGGCGAGTTGGCCGCTGCAATGCTCGGGGTGACCAGGACGCCGTCAAACTACAACCAAAGTCAACATCAACGATACAGTGTCGTCGTCGTCGTACGTCAATGAGGTACAGAGCTGCAAACGCCACGTTCATGACGACAAAGCCAACGACGATGAGCGCGATGATGCGCGGCCACTTCATGTGCAGCGCGCTGTAGTAGAAGCTCTGGAACGAGTACGAGAAAGGCACGTGTTGCGGCGAGATGCGGAGGAAGCGCGGCGTGTTGGGGATCTCGACCGAGTGCACGCTGGACGCGTCTGAAAAATCGAGATCTTTCTCGTCGTCGTCGTCACCGTCATCGTCGTCGTCATGCTCCTCGACGTGGCTGTTGGTCGTCGTGTGGGCCCAGAGAAGACCAGACGTCGAGTCGGTCGACGCCATCGTATCGCCTGCAACTTGGTGCTGGAGCAGCTGCCATTGCTCGACGGGCATGGACGCACCATGGTGCGACGGCTGCCGACGCCTCGTTTTGGTCACACGCTGCGTCCCGACGTCGCGCTGCAAGAGCGGCTCGAACAGCGGCTCCATGTCCGTGGGCCGAAGCGGTTGCCGCAGCCGGCGCGAGCTTCGCTTGTGCGACGACGACGCCCACGCCATGCGCGGCGTCGGGCTCAGCACCGACCCCGTATGATGCGGATGCGGAGGGTGAGTGTGCTTGGCGCTTCTCATCGCCGTTGGCGTCGGCACGGGCGACGGGCGAGGCGTGTACTGCGCCGCGTACGCGTCGTCGATCGGCGCCGAGTGCACTTTGCTGAGCTCGTCAAAGTCGATGACGACCGCGTCGTCGGAAAAGTGCAGCATTTCGCCAAAGCGGAAGCCCCACTGCAGCATCTCGACCGAGTAGATTTGGCGTTCCATGACGGTATCCTGGAGCGTCGAGTCGACGCCCGTCATGCCGACCTGCAGCACAAACTCGGACGACGCTAGCGTCGACTGCGTCAAGCCGAAGAGCGGACTGTCCTCGTCAATCACGTGCACGAGCGCGAGGACCATGCGAAACGTAATGATGTTGGACTGCAGCAGCGGCAGCTTGTAGTAGCGGAGCCGCGGCGGCCCACTCGCGTCGTCCTTCTCGATGCGGATGAGCGTGAACGAGAACGACGCGTCCATGATGACGTCGCGGGCCACGTCTTGGGACTGCGTCGCGTTCGCGACGCGCACGACGAGCGCGAGTCGCTCGGTACCGTACGGGTGCACGACGGCCACTTGGCTAAAGGCGATCTTGCCCTTCGGCTTGGCAAACTTCGCAAACATGAGGCCCGTGAGCGCGGCGATCGAGAGGAGTGAGATGAACGCTTCGGCGATCGCGACGTAGTTGGCGCAGCGCTCGATCGGAAAGAGGATGCCAAACCCGATCGTCGAGAACGTCGTGTACGAGAGGTTAAAGTCGTCCGAGAAGGTCGCTGCGTTGCCGCACACGTAGTACAAGAGCACGCCAAAGACGAAGATGCTCGCAAAGTACATGGCCGCGAGCGCCGGCATGAGCGAGACCCAGCTCAAGTTCAGAAGGATGTAGATCCCGTCCTTGTACGCGCGGCGCGGGTTCGCAATCGTCTTGAGCCGCGGAAAGAACTCGCCGCTCGCGCGGATCGCCGACGATGAAAAGAAAGGCGCGCCGGCCTCTTCGTGGACGACGACGCCGGGCCAGTCGTGCGCCCATGCGTGGTGCAGCGACGCGTCAGCCGCCGACGCCTTGGCCGCGCCGTTCGTGCGCTGGAACCGCTTCTTGGATGGCATCTCCGAGGATGAGGCCAGTCGTCGCCAAGTTCCACTGCCACCGCGTCGGCCAATGAAAACGGCCAGTGCAACCGGACACAAGGCCAGAGAGCTAGTCGACCATCCTTGGCCCGGGAGTCGCTATAGCCTTGCGAACGTCTTCTCGCTGCAACGATGGCAGCATGTGATGGCGGCAATGCGATTGGATCCAGTCTCGCGGCGACGACGCGGGCACTGGATGCAAGTGCAACTTCATACAAGGTGGCGTCCCACGTATACTTCAACATTGACCACTGCAACCAGGCTGGCGCTTTCAAGCTCCTCGCGCATTGTAGGCCAGAACCAAGTCTCTTCTGCTCCATCCACGAGAAACCAAGGTGTTAAAAATTGATTGCTGCATTCGGAAGTCCTACACGAAGTGTCGTCGGCGCGCTTACCAGCGGTTGCCGAAGCCGCGGCCGCCACCACGGCCGCCGCCACGACCACCGCGGAAGCCGCCGCCGCCGCCAAACGAGCTAATGCCCTCGAGCTCGCGCGGCACTTCCTGGCCCGCCTCGCGCAGAATCTTGATGAGGTCCTGCACCATCTTGCCATTGTCGGCCGTCACGTACGAGACCGCCGTGCCCTTCTGGCCGGCGCGGGCCGTACGACCAATGCGGTGGATGTAGTCTTCAATGTTCTTGGGCATGTCAAAGTTGATGACATAGCGAATGTCCTTGATGTCCAAGCCGCGCGAAGCCACGTCCGTGGCCACGAGGATCTGCGCCTTGCCGGCCTTGAACTCCTTGAGCACCCAATCGCGCTCCTCCTGCGACTTGTCGCCGTGGATCGCACGCGTCACGAAGCGCGTGGCGCGCAAGTTGCGCGTGAGCTCGTCGGCGCCGCGCTTGGTTTCACAAAAGACGATGATCTTGCCGCCGTCCGCAATGTCCTTGAGCAGGTCCGACAAGGCGCCATACTTCTCGTGGTCCGACATGACCTTGACGATCTGCGTGATGTTCTTGTTGGCCGTGAGCTCGAGCGAACCGACGGTGACTTGGATAAAGTCGTGCAAGAAGTCATGGGCGAGCGTCACAATCTCCTTCGGCCACGTCGCCGACCACATGAGCGTCTGGCGATCCGGGCGGATCTGGCTGACAATCTTGCGAAGCTGCGGCTCGAAACCCATGTCGAGCATGCGGTCGGCTTCGTCGAGCACAAGGTACGTGACGCGGCGCAGGTTGGTCTTGTTCTGGCCAAGCAAATCAATCATGCGACCGGGCGTGCTATCGAGAGCATTAGGGACAATGGGTCGACGAGCAACGTTGTACCAAATGCAAATCTCGACACCGCGCGCGAGGTCGTCGCACTGCTGGCGCTTGGGCACACCGCCATAGACGCACGTGTTCTTGATCTTGGAGCTGGCGCCAAACTTGTTGCATTCCTGTTGGATCTGCACGGCGAGCTCGCGCGTCGGCGCAATGACGAGCACAATCGGGCCGTCACCAGGCTGCAAGTAAGGCTAGTTCAAAAGGTTAGAGAATGACACCCACACATGTCCTCGAGGGCCGCAGAATATTGAAGAGGGCGCGAGAGCATTCGCAAGACAGCAGCTCGCGTGGCGACAGCAAAGCGCTGCACCACGGCCGTCGCCGTCATCGAAGACAGTTCTTCCAAGCTTTCGCACACATTGCAGTGCAAGCCGAACCGACCCCGACGCGACGAAGTGTCTCGAGCTCCCGGCGCCCTATCAAGTTGCGTGGTCCTGCACACTTGAGTGGCTCTTCCATGAGAAAGAGCAATACAAACGAGTGCGAGTGGCGAGGAGAGACAACTTACTTGAGCGTTGATGTGGACGATGGCGGGCAGCAAGAAGGCAAGCGTCTTACCCGAGCCCGTGGCCGAGATACCGACCATGTCACGACCGGACAAGGCCATGGGCCAGCCCTGGCTCTGAATCGGCGTCGGCGCCGGGAAACCGAGGCGAACAACTTCGTCGAGGACGTACTCTAGACACTTGCCTGTAAGCGCCTGACTTCAACCCATTTGAAACTGTACGGGGGAACGACGCTTCTTCGAACGACATGACCTGCTTCGGGACACCCTTGCCGTTCACTGTGACTTGGTGCTTGCGGCGCCACTCCTCGAGCTCCGACTCGGATCGGGCGCCGACGTTCGGGTGCTCGTAGTAGAAGTTCTTCTCAAACACGGGCAGCTTCGAGAGATCCCACTGGATGTTCGTGTTCAGGTTCGAGCCGAGGTCGCCCGAGCCGTAGCTGCCGCCGCCGCCAAAGCCACCGCCACCGCCGTAGCTGCCACCGCCGTAGCTAGAGCTGCCACCGCCGTAGCTGGAGCTGCCACCGCCGTAGCTGCCACCGCCACCATAGCTGGAGCTGCCTCCACGGCTGCTGTACGAGCTCTCGCGGCGCGAGGACGAGTCGCCGTAGCGGTCCGAGCCACCGTAGCTGCGCCCGCTGCTGTAGTTGTCGCTGCCGTACATGCTGGTCGAGTCGGAACTTGCGAAATGCTGGCCAACCGCTGGCCGGGAAATTCGAATCCTGTCTTTGGCTTGGTATATACGGTAAATAGTGTATGAGTGGCGACATCATGTGTGGGAGAGGGGCTCGCACCTCCTCGCACCGCCGGAAAGAGTCGAAATAGTGTACGATCAGACGGGTGCACGGCAATTAAATTTTGTAACATTGAATAAAAAACGCTCTGTATTTAATTTAAATGTATGCTGACAACGCATGTCGCATCAATCGGGACATTTTATCGCGTCGCATAATTTCAATTCAAATAATAATATTATTTTAAAGTATACTGTAGTTCTAGAATTGACCGGACGTTTAAACCGTTCAACCTGTTTTGCCTGCGTGGCGTGCAAACGACTAAACGACTATAATGAAATCGACTGAACTCGATACCCACAACCAGCAGGCAGCCCTGGACCTCTACACCCTACTACTGGTACACAGCTACGAGCATCACCGTGACGAAAGCAGTGCGTCATGGCGGCTGCAGGATACGAGCCACCTGCGAAAGTCTCGCGACTCAAAATAACTCTGACAGCATTTTTGGACGAGCCGGGATGCAGCCGACCGCGGAGGATGGGCACGTCGTGGCAGTTCAGCTTGTACGCCTCATCCATGACTCGTCGACCGCGTCACGTAGCTCCTCTAGGCGCAAATGCAGCTCAACGAAGCTACGGCGCCAGGGCTGGCGTGCTGGCAGGAGCGGCAGACTGCGCTCTTGGCACGACACAACGACGACGACACCCCTGCCAATGGTATATATCAAGGTCTGCCCCCGCGCACTGCTTATGCCATTGGGTATAGTCCGCGATGTGCTGCCAATGCACCTCGTTGTGCTGGTGCACGGCAACAACGGCCACCCGACTGACTTTGACGCGGTCGCGGCCGCGCTCGTCGCTCAGTTCCCGCCGGGCTCGATTGCGATTCTGCAAAGCCGCGTCAATATGCGCCAGAAGACGCGCGCAGGCATCGCGCAGTGCGGCCACCGTCTCGCGTTGGAGGTTCTCGACTGGCTCCTCACGTTCCGCGTGAGCGATGCGTCGCCGCGGCGTCTCTCGATGCTCGGGCACTCGTTCGGCGGCCTCTTGCTCGTCATTTTCTGCCCTTTATACAGGACAAACTGAAGGAGAAGGAACTTCAAAGGACTTGGTCGTGACTCTCTGCTCGGCGCGCCATGGTTCGCGCAACAAAGCGGGACCTGCATGGTGGTCGTACGACCTACTTGGCACTCTCGTCTAATTGAAGTAGTCGGATTTCTAGAAC
>NW_012156396.1:1018100-1028981 GCF_000151545.1 Saprolegnia parasitica CBS 223.65 | reverse complement strand
GAGCACGAGCTCGCGATCCGAAAGGAGTTGAAAGGTACTACGTCAACGTTGCTGTAGCGAGCCAATGCCATGTCCCTCAGAGGTCGTGGCGCAAGAGTCGTGCATGAACAACCTCGGCACGGTGTACCTCAAAGCCCGGGACCCGGAGGCAGCGATGAGCTGGTTCACGCAGGCGCGCGACCTCGCCATCGCACGGGCCAATGTCCCCGCGCAGTGCCTTATCCACTACAACCTCAGCCTCGCCCAGCAAGCGCTCGGAAACGCCGCCGACGCCGCTCAGCTCGCACTCGCCGTCTTCTCGACCCCGGTACAGATAGATGCCTCCCACGTCCACGCACCCCACGGCGACGACGACGTAGGAGCCGATCGAAGAGAGCTTGCGCGTCTCGGCCCTTCAAGGTACGCACTGTCGGGTACGAGTGGTCTCGTATGCTTGCGCTAGTGCTCGCAGCGACCGACGGTGTCCTGCACACGGGCGCCTTCCTCGAGCACGCAACACTGGCGTACGAGCGCGCCGAGGGGCTTGGCGACCCGACGCTCCTTGCGTCGTAGGACAAGATTGCGCTCTGGCACGGAGCTCATGGGCACGTAGCTGCGCGAGCGCGTTGGCCATCCACTATTTCGAGGCCCAGGCGTGGGAGGAGTCGGCCAAGTACTTTGACACGTGTCTTCGCATGGCCATCGCATCCAAGAATGTCAAGGCCGAAGCTGTTGCTCACTACCACGTCGGGTCGGCGCTCGCCGAGGCCGGTCAGCGCAAGGCGGCGGAGGCGCACTTCCTCCTCGGACTCGAGCAGGCCAAGGCGCTCGAGGCCAACGACCTTGCTGCGCTGCTCCAGGCCAAGATCGGCATCGAGTACCTCTACCACCACGATACGTTCGTCGCGAAAGCCGAGCTCAGCGTCGCGCTGCAGAAAGCGAGGTTCGCGGGTAGCCACGCCGTCGAGAGCTACGCACTCACGGGCCTCGGCCACGTGCACATGATGGAGTCGCTCGTTGCCGACGCGGCCGCCGTGTACGCAGCGGATCTGGCGCTCTCGCCAGCACGACCGTCCGTCGCAGCTGCGCGCGCAGAGCAACCTCGGCGTCGCCGCGCTCGTCGCCGGCGACCTCGACGAGGCGATGAGCCACTTTCGCGCCAACTCGGTAGGATCCTAGGTTCTGGCAACGATCCAACGATTGACGCGGCGGTGCGTAGCGCACGGCGGCGATTCTCGGCGATCGGAAGGAAATGGCGCGTGCGCATTATGGCATGGGCCTTGTCGCCAAGGAAAAGAAGCGGCGTGGCGAGGTTCGAAGCCGGTTCCATGCGGTACGGAATGCACTCCCTCGCATAGACGCTCTCGGCCGCGGACGAGCCCGTCCAGTTGTTTACGCGCCAGCGGTCGCTGGCCGTCGAAGCTGGCGCCCGCCACCTTGAGATCCTCGCGCTCAAGTACGCTGCGATACCAGTGTTGATCTGCAAACATAGCACGGTAGGGAGCTCGTGGCCATGTACGACATGACGCTTGCGTTCGAGAGGGCGCAGGACGAGTGCGAAGAGCTCATTGGGCTCGCCATCAACACACCAGGAGAGACCGTCCATCTCCTCGAGGCCTACCGGTCCCTCGCCAACGTGCTCTCGTCCCAGCTCAGCCTGCTCCAGCAGCGGGGCAGTCGCTTCCACGACACGATCAAGGTGCTCATGCACAAGCGCGAAGAGGCGTGCAACAACTACAAGCGGCTCGCGGACGCTTCGCACACCATCGCGTCGACAAGCGCGAGGGTGGTGCGCCAGGACGTCGACCATGTCGTCCGCGTCGCGTTCAAATAAAGTCCCACGGAATGCTTCGTCTATTCAGCGTCTTGGAGGAACGCTTCGATGGTCTCGAGGACGGCGAGGCTCGTGCCCTCGATTTTGAGGATCGCCGTCGGCACTTCGGCCCAGTCGTAAATGCACTCGTCGCTCGGGTCCGGGTTGATGCGAATGAGGTTGGCTTGACGGGTTGTGAGCGACCGCTGGTACTCCTTCTTGAGCACGTCGCGGACCACCATCTCGCACTCGTGTCGCACCGACGGCACCTACAGCATGCTCCACTCATCGACCACATCGCGGGGACACGAATGTACGCGCATGCCACAGCCCATCTCGATGACAACCATCTTCTTCTCCGGATGCTTGGCGAGCACCTAGCGCCAGATGCCGATGAAGCTGGGATGCATATCGAGTGAAACAACGAGTACGTCTTCCATGGCGGCCTCCCAGTCCACGTAGCGGTCCGAGTCGAGGTCATTGGAGAGCCACTTGCGGTCCGAGAACATGAGAATGTTGGGCCGCGCCGGGCCGTTGCACGTGCCGCACGAGAGGAGCCTAGCCATCATGTTCGAGTTGCGACGTGACGTGTGCCATTTAGGCGTCGTACGGGTCACGCTCAAAGCCTTCCGCGTACATCGTGTCGCGGTTGATCTGGAACCGAAAGGCCGGCGGGAGCTCCCAAATCGACGCCGAGCACGGCCCCGTCTTCTCGTCCTTGCCCGCGCACTGCCAGAGCTAGTCGTCACCAGTCAGCCATTGCTAGGCGACGTCAAGTCTACTTCAATGTTGCCGTGGATCTCATAAATCTCCGAAGGCGAAAAGACTGCGTAAAGTGATGATCGACCTACAGCGCCTGGTATGAGCGTCGCAAGCAGCTTCGTCGTATACGTTTGACGTGTAGATGAAGAACGGGTCGCCGGTCACGTCCGAGAAGTCCTTTGGCGCCATCTGTAGCGACTCCATCACGTCCTTGAGCTTCATATTCGACTTGGCCGAGACGCGCTGCTTCCATTTTTGCAGGATTTGGTACCTGCCATCGGGATAATGGCACTCGACTCGGCGGCAGGTCGCAGACGTACCCTCGGTGAGGTGTCGTGCTGCGGTACAGATTGAGGCAGTCGCCCCAAAAGCCGTAAAAAAGCTGGAGGTCTTCGTGGATCTACGGTGCAACAGGCTCGAGCAGGCTGTAGAAGCGGCGTCGTACCCAGTACGGGTCGCAGAGGTCTTGGTAGTCGACGCCCAGCGTGTTGTAGGCCTCGACCTTGGCAATGTCGCTAGACACAAGATCGTCGTTGGTCACAGAGAGGCGCGCCGTACTTGTAGACGGGCAGACCCGAATCCGCTAGAGGCCATGTCCTGCTAAGCCCATGGCACACGTCGCCGAGGAGGGTGTGTACCTGAGAAGCCTGCACCGGCAGCGATCATGATGAAATCGGCGTCGCGGATCAAGGCTATACGTGGCTGCATGAACATGCTGGTCATGCGCTCGTCCGACGCGTACCGGCAGCCTGGCGACACTTTTCGTCCATCCTCGCGGCGCCTCCTGTCTCGGACTTGGCTGTTTCACAAATGGCAGCAAGCGCGAGGCAGCGATTATCCGGCAGCTAATTGCACGCCACTGACACATACAAAACGACGCCACCAATAAATTACACGCACGACGGGATTGTTGCGTGAAACTAGACGGTCATGACGACTTCGTCGCCCGGACGCGGCTCGTCCGCTGCCGTGTTGCCAAACGGCCAGAGGAACTGGAGCAGCGCGTGCCAGAAGCTCTCTGGCTCGGCCAACGCCTTGGCACGGACGCTGGCATAGTCGAACACATCTGCGATCGCGGGCTGCGGCGGCGGGTCGCGCAGGACGATCGGACCTCGGTGGCTCGTCGGGGGGGGGGCGACGCGCTGGCGTGGCGCTGCCGGGCCCAAACGCTGGCGCTTCGTCTACGCCAAGTGGCCTCGACGATGACCCGCCCGCCTCGAGCTCGGCCACGCGCTTCCGCAGGGTCTAGGCACCGTTGGTATCAGCAGCATCCCACATGCAGAATCGCAAACTAGTACCTCGATCGTGTCCTTGTCCGTGCGGATCTGCGCCTTGAGCCCCATCATCTGCTCCTCCTGCACGACGATGTGCTCTTCG
Organism: Saprolegnia parasitica CBS 223.65; assembly: GCF_000151545.1. NCBI lineage: Eukaryota > Oomycota > Saprolegniomycetes > Saprolegniales > Saprolegniaceae > Saprolegnia > Saprolegnia parasitica. The sequence goes on along the minus strand of NW_012156396.1, from coordinate 1,025,050 downwards.
GCGTCATAGAGTTGTCGCTCGACGACAGCCTTCTCGGCGCGCAGCTTGCGGATGTAGTCGAGGACGGCCTCGTGCTCGCCGAGGAGATTCCGGTCGTTCACGTCGGTAACGAGCGCTTCCATTGACTCTTTGAGCTGCGCAATGAGTGCGTCCTTTTCCTCGAGCTGGTGGCGCACGTTGCCGCTGTCGAGGGACGGCGTGTTGGAGGCGGCTGGTGTCGTGGGTACAGAGGCCGGCGGAGCGCGGGCCCGTGGACTCGCAGTGAGCGCAGCCATGACGACGTCGCGGTCTTCTTCGTCTTGCTTCTCCGTACTACGCCCGACGTTGGTGTCGGGGCGCTTTGTGATTTTGCCTTTGGCAATGATGCGTGTGATCTCCTTCTTGGACGCGACCTCGACCGGGGCCTTGCCCTGGACGTAGCCCCGGGTTCCGACGAGGCTCAGGTCAGCGCCATAGTCCACGAGGAGCTGGACGCACTCGACCGAGTTGATGTGGCACGCCTCGTGGAGCGCCGTCGCGCCGTCTGCGTTTTGCTGGTTCAAGACAGGCATGTGTCCGTAGTGGCGCAAGAGCAGAGAAAGGACGTCGACGGCGTTGCTCGAGGCGGCCCAATGCAGTAGCGTGTTCTCATGCGGCGGGCCGTCCGTGGCCGTCGCGCCGTCGATGCCGGCCCGCAAGAGCTCCTCAACCTTAAGCACGTCGTTCATCGCGACGTGCTGCACAATGTACTGGCTAAAGACTTGGACCATGGCGCGATGGGGCAGGAGCCCGAGCGCAATGTCGTACGCGGTCTTGTTCGTGTACTTGGACGGCTTCTTGCTAGGTATGACCACAGCATCGGCGGCAAAGCCGGCCGAGAGAAGCGCGCGGACCGCGTCGGTCTTTTGGTGCACGACGGCGACGTGCAGCGGCGTGAGGCCCTCGGCGTTGCGAATTGCGTCGAGCTTCAAGACGTCCTTGCCGTGGTCGAGGAGCGCCTTGAGGACGTCGGCGCGGCCATGCTCTGCGGCGAGGAAGAGCCCATCGTGCGCCGCCTCGAGCTCCTGCTGCATGGCGAAATCTTGGTTGCCACGTTGCAAACGAGATGTCGTCGTCCGGATAAGTGCGGCGTATCCGGCATTTCACGAAGATCGCAACAAGCGTACATACACCGAAGTGGTCCAAGGGGCAGTAGTCGCCCTCTGAACCTCTGCCGTGGACTCGACACCGGATCAAGAGCACGGACGTCGCCATCCATTGCTACGTGTGCGCTGGTGTCGCAGCACGCTGGTAGCAAGGGAATAAAGCAATGTGTTATTCACTTGGCGGGCAGCGACGCAACAAATCGTCTTCTTCCACAGACGCGCTTGCCAGCAACGTTTCGGGCGAGGCCGGTGCGCTGGCCGGTTGCCTGACCATCGCTCTATATTAAGACCCGCCATCCACCACAGTGTCCAGGGCCGCCATCCATCGCAAGACTGGATTTGCCTGGAACCAACGATGGTCCAGCCAGTCGTCATCGTCGTCGTCGTCATAAGCTCGCGGCTGCTTGTGCATTGCAGCGAGCGTAGCTCCAGCGCCTTGCGAGGGCGACGGCGCTTCGGTTGAAGCGGTTGTCCGGATAGCGAGGCGGCGTAGTTTCGACAAAGAAGATCTTTCGCCGGTGGGCGCCGGATAACGAAACAAAATAAAATCGAAAAAGAACGTTTTTTGTGATTGGCCAAAAGTCGTTCCAGATGGAATTCCGAGGATTTTGACCAATGGCATCGCGCGCGTTGAAAGGTCGCCCTAAACCGTCGCCCATACAAAGGACGAGCGAAAGCCATTTTCCTTGTCGCTGGGCTCATGGCGGACGCGGAGGGCGTGCAGCAGGAGCTGCAGGACTACCTGCAGAAGAAGGGTATCAACACGCTCTTCATCAACATCGTCGAGTCGCTCCTGCTCTCCAAGCCCGACAACCCCGTGCTGCACATCATCCAGTACCTCCAGACCAACTTCCCAGAGCAGGCCACGGTGCGTGCGGCCGAAGCGCCCGCGATCGCGACCGGCCGTACGTAAGGCGTAGCATGGCTCGAATGACTCATGGCATGTAGACCATTCGGACGAGTCGGAAAGCGAAGACGAAGGCGAAGAAGATGCGGTCGGCGAGATGCAGGAAGCGCAGCCGGCGGCGCGGACGTTCCCGAAAGGCCGCAGAATATCCGTGTCGGCCGAAGCACTCGACCCTGACAAGTACGATCAATGCCACCGTGTCTTGGCTAAGCTAGCATGGTCGTAGCGCCAAGCCGTTGGACGCCGTCGTGCATCCGAAATCGGAAGAAGAGAGGAAGCGCATCTCCGATATCCTCGTGGACAACATCCTCTTCAAGTCCCTCGACGAGAAGCAATCCAAGGTATTACGCGAGGTATTGGGTCGCGACGCCGCTCATCCTCCATGACCAGATCCTCCTCGACGCGATGTTTCCCAAGGAGTTTGCTGTCGGCGACGTCATCATCAAGCAGGGCGACGATGGCGACAACTTTTATATCCTTGACACGGGCGTCTGCGAAGTCTACAAGGATGACAACCTCGTCCTCACGTGCACGGAAGCCATGTCGTTTGGCGAACTCGCGCTCATGTACAATGCGCCGCGCGCCGCCACGGTCAAGGTCAAGGAGAACGCGAAAGTGTGGGCGCTCGACCGCCAAACCTTCAAGGTACGTCGCCAGCGACTATGACCACATCTCATTCTCGTGTCACAGTACATTATCATGGAGACGACGATGAAGAAGCGCGACCAGTACAAGGGCTTTATCGAGAAGGTGCCGCTTCTCGAGTCCCTGAGCGAGTACGAGCGGCTCACGGTCGCGGACGCGCTCCGTGTTGCCACGTTCAACGACGGCGAGATCATCATCCGCCAGGGCGACGACGGCAACCTCTTTTATATTATCTCGGAAGGCACGGCCGTGTGCACCAAGCAAGTGTCGCCGTCGGACCCGGTCCAAGAGATTGGACTCCTCTCGACGGGCGCGTACTTTGGCGAGATTGCACTGCTCACGACGCGTCCGCGGCAGGCGACCGTGACGGCCAAGGGCCAAGTCAAATGCTTGACGCTGGACCGGAAAACGTTCAAGCGCGTCATGGGGCCGCTTGAGAACATCCTCAAGCGCAACCTCGCGCAGTACAACCTCGTCATGGCCAACACCATCTAAGCCACTGTAGCGGCGTGTATCTTCATACTTAAAACACAATCCAATACCAACACCCTTGTAGATTCGAGGGGTCTGTGCTTACTTGGTCGCTTCGTCGACCGGGTTCTCGTCCAAGACCTCGACGACGACGTTGTGGTTGGTGTAGACGCAAATGTCGGCGGCGATCTTCATCGAGCGACGGGCGACGTCTTCGGCCGACAGGTGCGGCTGGTCGATGAGCGCACGCGCAGCCGCAAGAGCGTATGTGCCACCCGACCCGATGCCAATGATGCCATCGTGGGGCTGGAGCACATCGCCGTTGCCCGTCAATGTGAACGACTGCTTGTTGTCCGTGACAATGAGCAGCGCCTACAAGATAGTTGGCAACAATCCTGCAGTCGGCTGGAGTGTACTTCGAGGGCGCGGAGGTACTTGTCGGTCCGCCACGCCTTGGCCAATTCGACGCACGCGCGCGTGAGCTGGCCTGGACAACGTGATTAGTGCAAGCAAATACGTCGATCCTGCATGGGCAGGCCCGCACCCGGGTACTCGTCGAGCTTGCTCTCCAAGCGCTCAATGAGCGTGAAGGCGTCGGCCGTCGAGCCGGCAAAGCCCGCGATGACGTTCTCGTTGATGCGGCGCACCTTTTGCGCGTTGGGCTTGACGATCGTGTGGCCCAGCGAGACTTGGCCGTCACCAATGACGCACTACGCGTCGCCTTAGCGATCCTGCGATCTTTGGTTCGTGACGTACCACTTTGCCATCCTTGCGCACGCAGAGGATTGTGGTGCCATGCATCGTCGGCGCGGACGAGAAGGCGCGCTTGGCGTCGAGGGCGGCGGCGCGCTGGAGGGCGATGGCAGCGCTGCGGAACATGGCGGACGTCGGCGGCTGGTGAAATCGGAAATGGAGCACCACACAGAGGGTTTTTAACCCTTGCCACCCCAACCCGTGACAATTAACATCGCACAACCTTTGTACCGATCCGGGGTAATTAACATGATGCGATATACCTTAAAAGAGAGATTAACGACATGCGCCCTTTTCAAGCCTAAAACCACCAGCCGCGATCAATGAGCCGCGATATCAAAATGACCAGCGAGCTCCATGCCTTTAGTGCTACCGGTACCAGTACAAGTGCATCCCGCTGCGAGAGCAATAGTATGTGCCGGGTGTAAACACGCTGCTTACTCCGGCGGCCATGGAAGTCATGCGAAGGTGTGCGACATATTATGTGCACCGACTTATCCGGACGATGTGGTTTCCGGTCCCAGAAATGCGCATTTGCATTCTTGGACGAGGGATGGTGCTAGCGTTCCTTCGCCCGCTGCGCCCTCTCGGCGGCCTGCGCCACGCGCGCTTCATGGCGACGCGGTCGTCCTACCAGCGCAACCTGGACGAGAAGAACAAGCGCATCATGCTCTACACGGCGTCGACGGCGCTGCTCTTCTTCGGCGCGGCCTACGCTGCAGTCCCGCTCTACAAGATCTTTTGCCAAATGACGGGCTTTGGCGGCACGACGCAGCGCAGCGACATCCTCACGGCCGAGAAGCTGAGCCCTGTCGAGGGAGCGCACCCGATCCGCGTCACCTTTGACGGCGGCGTCGCGGGCGCGATGCCCTGGAGCTTCCGGCCGATCCAGCGCGACCTCGTGATCGTGCCGGGCGAGACCGCGCTGGCCTTTTACACGGCCAAGAATCCGACCGAGAAGGCGATCACGGGCGTCGCCACGTACAACGTGCACCCGCCCAAGGCCGGGCTCTACTTCAACAAGATCCAGTGCTTCTGCTTTGAGGAGCAGCGGCTCAAGGCCAACGAGGAGATTGACATGCCCGTCTTCTTCTTCATCGACCCCGATATTGTCGACGACCCGTCGATGACCAACGTCTCCAACATCACGCTCTCGTACACGTTCTTCAAGACGGACGACGTCGACGAGGACGACGTCGAGTAAGAGATGCCCACGATAGACACCCAGCATGGAATAAGCGACTGCATTTGTGCATTTAAAACTCAGTCGCCCATGGTGCTGAACGCAGCGCTCGAGTGCGACGTGATGCTGCCGCGGCGCTCGGTCGACTCGCGCCGGCCACGGCCCTTGCGGCTGTCCCGTCGACTGTTGTTTCGGACAATCTCGCGTCGCGCCACCGGCTCGATGAGCTCCTGGTTCTCGCGCTCGGCCTCCTCGTCGAGTTCGCGCTCTGTGTGCTTCCACTCGTCGCGACACTGGTCCAGGTACTCTGGGAAGCGCTCCATGAGCAGATCAAAGTCGTCGAAGCAGAGGAGGAAGCACTCGCAGTCGCAGTTGGCGATCGCCGTGTACTCGCGGCCGCGGTCCTCAAAGAGTGCCCGCCCGCCAAAGAGGCTGCCTTGGAACTTCTCGAGCGGCGTCTTCTTGGCCGCGAGCACGGTCGCGCCGCCGACGTTGATGAAATAGAGCACCCGGCCCACGTCGCCCACCTCGTAGGTCGAGTAAATCTATCTATCAACGTATCAAGTGGTATTACCTGGTAGATGAGGTCGGCGTAGACAAACTGCTCGGTTTCGAGCATCGTGACGAGCGATCGGACAAAGACTTCGTGGGCATTCGCCAAGAACGAGAGGCTGAGCACCATGCTTCGCTTGACGTGCATCGCAATGTCTTCCTTCATCTTACGTGAGAGCGTCGAGAGGAGCTCCAACTCGGTCTGTCCTTGGCTCCGCTGCCACAGCGACCGAAACACGTGCGACGTTTGAATGAAAAAGTCGAACGGGACGCGACGGTACTTGAAGAAGGTCGAGATGTCGATCATTTTCTGCTCGAATTTCATGCGCATCGCAAGGTGCTCCTCCATCAAGCCCGAGAGCACGCCGGTGAGGAGCCCGAGCACGGTGATGGCAACCACGATGAAGACGACCGTGAGACTCGTTTCGGCCACGTTGGTGCTCACCACGTCGCCAAAGCTCTGGCTCGTGAGCGCCGACGTCGCGTAATAGAGCGCCACGAGGTACACGTTGAGACTCGTAAAGCGCACGTGGCTCGAGAGCGAGAGCGGGATGACTCGTGTCGGGCACAGCGGAGTCTTGTCCGTAGCGTTGACGTAGCCGGCCGCGACAAGCCACGACGGCGATGGCGTAGCCGTCAAGAGGTTGAAGGCCGAGAAGAACCACACGCACGCCATCCAGTGCGCGGCCAAGAAGAGCGGGACGAGGAACGAGCAAATGAATTTGACTAGCATCTCGTGGTGCCGCGTCGACGGGAACCGTCTTAGGAACCGCTGGAGCGTTGTCGTGAGCGCGGGGTAGTGTACCATGCGCACCATCTTGTTGAGCCGGAGGAGCGACGCAACTTGCCAGCGCGCGTGGTCGTCCACGTTCACAAGGAGCGCAAGGAGCTCGAGCGGAAGAAGCGCAAATACGTCCATGCCAAGACCGCCGTGGCGCCAGTACCGTCGCCGCACCAGGGCCCGCGACGCTTGGAGCTCGCCAGCCTTGAACTCGTAAAAGTAGGAGAAGCGCAAGATGATATCGACGAGGCAGAGACCGTCGAGGAGGTACTCGGCCGCAAACCACCCGATCGCGAGCGGCGACCACTCGAGCACAAAGCACGCACGGAACGGCAAGGCGCACGCAAAGTAGAGAGTCGTCGCAAGACACAAAAGGTCCCAGATCTCGCGGAAGCGCGAGTGGGGAATCCAGTACGGCAGTGGCGGCGGGTCATGGTGCCAGATCGTGAGCGTCTCGAGCGACAGCTGTGACGTCATGACGCCGGCCTCGTCGTTGGGTCCGCAGTTCGCTCCGAGTATGGACCCAGACGACTG
>NW_012156396.1:1002485-1018000 GCF_000151545.1 Saprolegnia parasitica CBS 223.65 | reverse complement strand
GCGATGGCGGCGTCTTGCTGCGCAAAGTTGACGGCCGTGCGCCACGATCCGGTGCTGGTGGTCTGCAGCTCGCGCAAGATGAGCGCTTTGATCTTGACCGGCGCGGGCTGGCCGCCGGGTCCGACGCCAAAATTGCGCGTAATGGCGGCAATCGCGCGCTGCATGGCCGCGACGGAGGCCCGCACGTCCTTCTTGATGCGCCACTCGACCTCACTGCGCGTCTCGTACGGCCACATCCCCTCCCACTCGGAGAGCGGTAGGCAGAGCACCTCGCTGCACTTGACGGCGCGGACGCTGTAGCTGTAGCGCATGTCGAGAAAGAAGCCATCCTCCCCAAAGACGACGCCGTCCTCCACCGGCGCGATGACGAGCCTGTGGGTCTTGAGGTACTTTTCGGCACGACCGCGCTTCATGATGAAAAAGTGGGACGCGACGTCGCCTTCCAGCACCATGTCGTCGCCCGGAAGGTACAGCTCTTGGCGCAGCTTGGCGGCAATGCTGTAGATGTGCGCTAAGGAATGAATTCTCAACCGAAGTATAGGAGATGTCATGATGACAGACCAGGTTGTAGACCGGAAAAGTACGGCACGTTGCGGACCCAAGTCGTGTAGAGGTCCTTGAAAAGGTCGAGATACAGGTGGTGCGGCAGGTCCCCGAACACCTCGTGTGCATCGAGGCCCTTGCTGCAGTCGTGCTGGAAGCGGAAGAAGAGTTTTCCGCGCTCGAGAAGAAAGCGCGGCAGGTTCTTGGACCGCGCGTAATGGGTGAAGCGCTCGATATGCAGCTCGAGCTCCCGCGTGTCCTATACAAATGACGTCTGCGATGTGATGACTAGGGTCGTCGGTACTTTGCTTGCGTTGTAGATGGACGTGGACGTTTGGCCAATGACGACGCCGAGGAAGAGGACTCCGACGATCGCAATGGCACAAAACCACAGCGTCTCGGCAAGCAGCGTGACTTCAATGTCCATAAAGTCAAACGAGCTCAGCTACGCGGTGACCGTTCAAAATGGATACCGACTTGATAGAAACGTACGACACCGAGGCCCCAGTAGAACGCGCGGAGGTACTGGATGCCAACCTCGTGGTGGTGCTCATGGACGACCTTGTCGTGGAGGTACCAAATGTGGTGCGGCTCGTGGCCGTGTGCGATCGCAGCCTCGACCTCGGTCGTCGAAACAAAGTACAAGCCCGCGCCTGCAATGTGCGAGCCGAGAACGAGCACAATAAAGAGCTTGAAGAGCTCGAGGTACTCGGCGATGCGGTCAGCGCTCACATGCTCGTGGATGTAATGCGAGATGTCTCCCCAGAGCGTGCGGAGGTCCAAGCAGCGCACGAGACGCGGGAGGCGGCACAGCGTCATCACTTCATAGTCCCCTGCGTAGTAGAGAGGAAGACTCCCGAGCACATCGAGCTTGAAGCTGCGCGATTGGAGGTAGTGCCACCGGATGCGCGACACCTCGGTCACCTACGCGCCGTCGTCACTCGTTCAAACGAATGCGAGAGAGTGATACCTGGTCCCCGTACCGGTCCGAGAAGGTGAGGTGGTTGAGCTTGATATACATGTCGAGGACGAAGAGGACGTCGGTCGCGTAGTCCAAGACGGAGAAGACGGACATGGTTGCTGGCGTTGGCGACATGAGAAACGCGATGCGGTACGCGATCGAGATGACATTGTAGAGCACAGCGATCAGCAGGACGCACTCCCAGACGCGGTAGACGTTCATGCCCGGGTCCACGTACATCGAGCGCCTCGTCGGGTCCGAGAAGAGACCCGTGCTGTTCGCACGGTGCATCGCGTGCCGAATCTACATCGCAACGTCGGCAAATGTCCTCGAGGCATCGAGGTGGCTACCTTGCGACGGTCGAGGTTGGCGCGAATGCTAGCGAGCCAAGCGAGCTCCTTCTTGATGATAAGGATCGACTGCGCCTCAATGTCCTCCATGGAGCCTTCTAGCTGCTTGGCGATGTCGTCAAAGTCGAGCTTGTGCAGCACGCTCACATCGATCGACGGGCTCACGACAGTGGCGGTCAGTGGGTATGGCGTTCGCGCGAGAAACTGCGCCTCGCCAATGCAAGCGCCTTCGTGGACGACCATAACCGCGGTCGGGACGCCGTTGATAGGGAGCGTGAGCTCGACGGCGCCGCGTGTGATGATGTAGAGCTCGTCGCCGACGTCGCCAGCGCGCACGAGCACCTCATCTTTCTTGTACGACCGGTGCGCCATGATGTCATAAATGTGCTTGAGTTCGTTCTTGTCAATGTCTTGGAGCAGCTGGATGCTCGCGACGGCTTTGGCATGCAGATACAACTGGATCGCTCGGCGGAGGTTGTCGGGCAGCGGCGCAAGCGCTGTGAGGATCTGCTGTTCGGTCGACGACGTCCACCGGTGCTTGAAGTAGCTGCTCACGTCCCGGTGCACGTGGCGCGAGACCCCTAGCACGATGCAATACATCACATATCCTTGTACATCGTCTACCTTCGGCGTGCATGAACCGATGCACAAGCTTGAGGTGCTCGTCTTTGGCTTCGGTCGACGCGTTCATGCGCGTGACGGCGTTGACAAGCGCGCCGATCGCGCCGTAGTTGAGGATGCTGCCAACGAAGATCCACGCAAACATGTAGATGCACTCGACCGTCGTGAACGGGAGGATCGAGCCAAACTGCACCGTCACGAGACTCACAACACTCCAGTAAAAGGCGCGGACATAGTCGTTCGAGACGCCAAAGACAACGTTGTCATAGAGGAGCCACGTGCAATTGTTGAAGACGCGCGCCATCTCGAGGCACTGGGTGCGCGTCAACTCCGTTGCCTCGAGCGCGTGCTGCGGAAGCATACTCGCGCTGTTCCAGGTCGCGAGGAGGTACCAGAGGCACGAGCTCATGTGGCACACGATCGGGAGACAACAAAAGAGGTACACGAGCACACACGTCGTGTCGTTGACTTGGAGCTTCTTAAGCACCCGGTTGATCGTCGGCAGCAAGTGGCGCATGCGAAGAAACCGGATCCACTCGCACATGTGCAGCACCAAGACGGCTTCCGCGTTGGCGAGTTTAAAGCTCAGTGGGAGGCAGTCGACGACGATCGCGAACGGGAGGTTCGAGATGTAGTCGAGGACCATGCCATGCTCCTTGTAGTAGAGGAAGATGCTGTCGCGATCGATGACGATGCGCTCGTCATGCACGAAGGCGAAGTAGCGCGACTGGAAGATCACGTCGCAGAAGAGGAAGACGTCGAGTGTTGTCCGCATCGAAAAAAGCGTGTACGAAAGGTCGTTGACGCGCGCAAAACAGAGCCGGTACGGAATGTCGATGGCAAAGAAGAGTAGCGCGATCATGATGCCCCACTCCCAGTGCTTGCGGAAGCGCGATGTTGGCATGAACCACGCGTTGGCTGCCGGAAACTTCTTCATCGCCACATGCGACGTCGGCGACCGCTGCGACGTGACGAGGGACTCGCGGACTCCGTCGACCATCGCGTCAAACGTTATCTGCTTGGCGTCCCATTTCAAGCAGACATCGTAGATGTCTTGGCGCGTCAGCGTGTACACCTCGCAGTACGTTTCTGCGCGGGCGCGGACCGTCGCCATGTGTTCGGGTACGAGCATAGAGAGACCAAAGTACTGGCCATCGAGGATCTAATTTAGTTGGTCGACGTCGATCCAGCGGGAATATCATGGGGCGATCATACGTAGCTCCGTACGTCGTCCGACTTGGCGTGCATGATCGCAATGCGTCCGCGGCCCATCAGATATAAGTGCTCGCAGCGCTCGTCGAATAAGACCCAGTCGCGGGGCGAGTAACTCTGCCGGCGCATCTCAAAGACGAGCCGGTTGATAATGTGGACGGGCTGCGCGCGCAGGATCGGTACCTATATGTACCAATGAAAGCCTCAGAGTATGTATACATGGAGGTCGTACGGATTTGAGAAGCCGGGCGCGAAGATGGTGGAGGAACGTGGATTGAATGTGCGACGGCAGCGACGCGACGATCGTGGCTTCTGGAATGCCGCGCTGCGCCGTCCAGAAATGCTCGTAAAACGCAAGCACTTTGGCTTTGATGTCGGCCGCGACGCGCTTGTCGACGAGAAACTAGCGTTGGACATTGCATCAGTTGATAGTTTGATCGTTCGCAAGACGACATTACCCCTTTGATGCCGTCGACCTTGTCGCTAAAGTGGTTGCGGCGGCTGTTTTGACACTCGAAGAGAAACACAAAGGCCGAGACGACGCCGACAAATGCAATGTATCGACCGACTTGGATCAGGACCACAAAGACACGCTCCACGTTGGTCTCCGGAATCAAGAAGCCGTAGCCCGCGACGACGAGCGAGTACACGTACGTGTGCAACAACTTGGGCCCTGCAACATAGACGTCATAGTTCGATCTCCCTCGTTTCCTTCTTGCGATATCGTACCAAGAATGTGGTTGCGGGCCGCCCACGACGTGCCGACGCCGCACGCGTTGCTCTCGTAGCCGCACTCGATGTGGTTGACAAGCATAAAGATGCACGCGTACCAGTGCATGGCCACGAAGTTGAGCGCGACGCACGTGAGGAGGAGCGACATGCCGGCGTTGTGGAAGCCTCGGAGGCGCTCGTTCTCGGCCAAGGACCGCTTGAGCGCGCGGGCGACCTTGGCTGCCTTCTCGACCCGCAGCAGCATTGGAAGGCACGTGACGTGGAGTAGATTGGGCGACCAAACGCTCACGAGCTGGAACGGAATCAGCGCGACGAGCTGCAACGCAATGTGTGCTTTACGGATTGCGCGGCCCGCGTCCCACGACGCGCTGAGGAGGAACTCGGGCTTCATGCTCGCTTCTTTTGATAAGAACGACGACCGGCGCCGAAGCGACTCTTGGCGCGTCATGCTGAACTTGACGATCGCGGCCTGCGCGTTGGTCGTGTGCCGCATCATCGAGAAGACGTCAATGGTCCGCGGCTTGACCTGGGCGAGCTTGCGCCGATCGACGAGCGAGTGCAGCAGACTGCAGATCGCAAGACCGTACGCCAGCACGTCACACGCTGCCAGAAGGTAGAGGGAGAGCCACCACGTGTTTGATTTCGAGACATGGCCGTCGTACGGATCGAAGAGAAAGCCGACGCGGTACGGCACGCTAAAGAGGATGTAGAGCTGATGCACCACCTCGATGCTTACGACGGCGCCGACGCCGAGCCGCTTCTGGAGCGCGACGAACGCATCGAGGACGCAGTTGTAGCGCGAGCGTCGGCGGCGCGAGCGGGTGCTGCCACCGCGGCTCGAGAAGGCGGTCGTGCTGGACGAACCAAGCCACGAAACGCGCCGGCCAACGAGGCGAGAGACGATTGTAGGCAGAAGGGACACGATGAGCCGCAGGCGCTCGTAGCGGAGCCGGAAGCGACTCGCCAAGGTCGCGGGCGAGCGCTTATCATGGAACGGCGCGACAGCCGTTGTCGCCTTTGCCCTTACCGGTAGCTTCTTGAAGCTCGGCGCCTTCTTGGGCGGCTCTCCCCACGCCGCCTGGCGCACCTGCGCCGGATGCACCCCTCGGCCCATGCGAGGATTTGGAGATGAAACCTCCCCCGAGCCGTTGCCAAGCTTTTTATCGCGACGTGTGATGTCACGCCACCAACCCAAGCCCCATGAGATGAATGGCGCTGATCCTTGCAAGATAGTAGTCCAGTACATCGCGTTGATGGGCATGGTTTATGGGGACCTTCTTGATGCGCGTCCTCTTGGTTCTAGTCTATCTTTTTTGTACTAGTAGTACTTTTAAACTATTACTAAACTACTAGTTCAGTTGTTCAGTCGATATATCGTATCGGTACTCCGTCCCCGAGTGAGCGGCATCGCATCTATGATGGGGCGTCTCTCCTCGTAGGCGGTCGACCCTATCGTCGACCGCTTGTGTCAGTCCTTTGCGAGACTATTAGCAAGGAGATTGCTAGACTACGTATGCGAACTCTTTGTATTAATAACAACGAAGATAACGCGAAACACGTTCATATTTATATTAAAACCGGTATTGTCCCCGCTTAGTTGTTTAGTCGTTTAGTTGGTGAGGTGCTGCTTCGAACTTCGTGTCAACGGACCAATGAAACGCGTGGAATTTGATTTCATGCTGGTGGTGTCGGGTCTCGGCCGGCGTGCGCTGCGTGGGCCGTTCGCCTCGCGCATGGCCGCGGCGCCCATGTCGTCCTACGTGTATGCCTCCGCGGAATCGCATTGCTTGGGCTCACGAGGTACATTTCGCTGTAGCACGAACGCCCCAGAGCCCAAGTACCAAGTGCGGACGGTCGACACGGTCATCTTTGAATCGAATGCCAAGTGGCCCCAGTACATTGGGAAGGGCAGTGCGATCCAGATGTACACGACGGCCGCGCTGAGCGCACAGATCCTTGTGACGCTTCCCGAGTCGGCATCCTTGCTCGAGGTTCGTGTCTTGCGCTTCGTATTGCTGGTGTGCTGACTTCTGCGTTTTAGAAAATCGCCACGGCCGGGCCGTTGGTTAGCTTGTCGGGTATTACCCCACATCTCTCATCGAGTTCTCTTGGTGTCTCATCGCAGCAATTTCATAGCGGTCATCTTCTTTGGCGCCAAGTACCTTGGTGAGCGCGTGATCACAAACGTGACGTCCTGCCGCACTATCGGCGAGCGCGGTGCGTCCCTTGCCTTCAACTAGTATTCTATACATCACGTAGACGAGTTTTTGAAGATTCAAGTCGCCGGCGGTCTTCGCCCCAAGACGTTCCAGTGCTACCCCAAGGGTAGGCCTTCTTGCGACGACGACCACATGAATGAACCCCGATGTACAGATATGAAGCTCGTCGCCAAGGATGAGAAGGGCATGTGCACCGTCAAGATCCAGCGCACGACGTTCTGGCTCGACACAAGCAAGGCCAATGTCCTCCAGGAGCAGTCGCTCAAGATCCTCATGGACGGGAAGCCCCTCCTCGTGCGCAAGGGCAAGGTCAAGAAAGCGGCGCGCGCATAAGCATGAACAGGATATAGATTGCACGCTCCAAACGTACGATGATGGTCTACTCGTCATCGTCGTCGCTCGACGAATCATCGTCCAAAAGATACATGCTCGTGGCTGCAAACCCGCTGGTCTTGGTTGGCGCCGGCTCGTCGTCGCTCTCGGACGCGTCGTCATCGTCCTCGTCATCCGACGCGGCGTGCGTCATCGGCGCCGCATGCACCGTGTTGAGCTTGGCCACCGCGTCGTAGCCGCAGTAGTGCTTGTTGTCCGTGCCGTCAAAGTACGCACCCGTGTACTGCGGCGGGTAGAAGAAGAGGGGCAGGATACCGTCCATGCAGTCGCGAATGAGCTCGGCGCCTGCGCGGTGGTGGTCGGGGCGGCCGCGACGGTCGGTCTTGTACCCCTTCTTCTCGGCGTACGCCTCACAGAGCGTCCATGGCGACCAGTCCTACACGTTGAAATGAGCATTGCGCCTACTCTGATAAGCACGTACGAGGGGCTCGTCAACGCCATCAAAGTGCTGGACCCGGGGCACGAGGTGCAAAATGTCTTCGAGGGCGCAATGCTCGGCCAAGTAGCGCACAGCCGAGTATGGCTCGCGGATCTAGAAGCAGCATCCATGGGGACGACGTTCCAGGAGATATAAAGCAAGTCCACCTGCGCGTACGGAAAGAGGCCGCAGAGCTCCTGCATGTGCTTGGGCACCCCGACAAACGGAAAGACGAGGCCAGGACAATCGCAAATGCAGATTTCGGGCGCCACGAAGATGGTTTGGAGACGCTTCGTGTGCCCCGGGGTGTGCGAGACCGACACGAGCTTCTTGCCCGCAAGCGCGTTGAGGACACTCGACTTGCCGACGTTCGGGTGGCCAATGAGACCGATCGTGGTCACTTGCTTGGCGGCAATCTCTTCGGCCGTCGGCTCGGGCCGCGCGTCCAGCAGCACGACCTTGTGCTTGACGTGGCGATGGACGTCCTTGTTGCAGCCAGCACAGAGACGCACGTCGCGGAAGAGGTCCGAGCATTCGGAGCAGACCGCGACGGGCTCGTCTTGGCCGCAGTAGTCGCACACATCGTCGAGCTGCTCGGGAGGCGTCTGCGCCTTCTTGGCCTTCTCGGCCTTGACCTTGCGCCGGGCGCGGCGTGCCGGCGTGTTGGTCGCGTGGATGCCAGCGTCCACGTCCTCGTCCTCATCGTCTTCATCGAGAACCGAGTAGATGATCTCCTGGGCGCGGTCCGCGGGAATGCCGCAGCCCACAAGGATGCCGATCGCGCCCTGCACCGCGGACGAGTCGCCTACCTTGAGCTTTTCACTAGCGTCGTGGCCCATCAGTTTGAGGCTTATGGCATACAAAAGCAATGCTATACCTCAAGACCTTTCGGCGGCCCGCGAGGTCGACTTGGTCGTGGATCGACTTGGAACGAGACGAGAAGAAGAGCAGCTGCGCCTTGGGAAAGCGCTTCTGGAGAAAGTCACGCCAGCACACGGTGAGCTCCCACGGGATCAAGTCGATCTTGTTGAGGACAATCATGAGCGGGCGCTGGAGCGTCTCGGTGATGTAGTCGTACACGGACGGCGGAATGTGCAAAAGCGGGTTGCGGATGTCGGCGACAATGACCATCTAGAATCGCATGGGTCAAACTCGTCGTCAGTCCGAGGTGGAGGCGTACGTGTGTCGACCGCTCGAAGACGCGCCAGAGCTCGCGCCACACTTCGAGGTTGTGCTCAAAGTGGTTGAGTTCTTCGGGCTCGTACTTGTTGTGGATGTTGGCGAGCCAGTTGTCGAACATGATGCTTTCATTGTCTTGCACTAATATAAGATCCGGTGTGAGTACATAAGGTAATCGTAGCTGGGACACCGTACCGCGCTCCTTGGACTGCTTGTAGTTCCACGCGGGGCGCTGCGGGAAGTTCAGCAGCGGGTCGAGGTTGAGCTCGGTCCACAGCAGCGGCTTGCTGCGCTTGGTCATGTCGAGCGGGTACTGGCCTTCCATGATGCGCAGCTGGATTTGCTCCTTCGTTTCCTTGACAAAGAACGACGAGAGCTGCTTCTCGAGCAGATCCTTGCTTTGGCGGCCGAGCGCGACCGTGAGCTTGAGATTGGCCGTGCGAATACCTTGCAGGTTGTCTGCGTCCAAGGCCTCTTCGCTGCCATCGACGAAATGCGCGTCGAGCGCGTCGATTTGGTCCTTGCGCGCCTTGACGCGCGCCTTCTTGTCGCGCATCTGCTGCTTCTTCTGCTTGCCGCTGAAGGCCGAGGCCGGGCCCTTGGACTTCTCGATGCGCTTGGCCTTGAGAGCGTCGATCTCGTCGCGCTTGCGCTGCATGAGCGTCGCCTCTTGGAGGCGCTTCGCCATGCCCTCCATGTTGCTCTTGATGATTGTCAAAATCCGGGAATCGCTTTGTTTCATTGGCCCACGCGCCAATCGAATTCCACGCTTGTCGTTTTAATCGCGTTGCATACAAACACCAAGGTATCGAGTCGACACGAGCAAAAAAAGAAAAAGCCGGCATCGCAGCCAATCGAAGCGCTCTATCGCCCGACTATTGCCCAATCCGATGCAAGCATGCCCAAGCAGCCACACGTCGCCACGCGCTGGGACACTTTGGAATTAAAGTGACTCGGTTTTTGTATATATTTAGCAAAAACGGCAAAATAATACACAAAGCGAGCCAAAACCAGAGCTGGGACCGTATCCGGATACGGGGCCGGCCGCAGTTCCATTCACGGCCGCCTCATGTCGTCGACCAAGGGGAAGAAGAAGGCCAGGTACGCCCAAGATGCAACTCATGGGCCCAAGTTGACACCTGTATGTGCACCTCTATAGTCCCGCTGCTCCTGCGAGCACGACCAAGTCCAGCTTGCCGCCGGGGTTCCAGGCCTCTTCTACGGCGACGCCGACGCCGGCGCCCTCCGCGGACGAGCATCAAGCGCGCATTCTTCGCCACCGCGCATTGTACATCTTCCGCTTCTACGTCGTACGCTCCGTTGCATCTGCAGCACGTGTATGATGTCTCGATTGTAGGGCCGCAATGTGGAGGTGACACTGCGCGACAAATCCAAGTACTCTGGCGTCTTGCACTGCATTGACCCGGACGAGTTTACCGTGGTTCTGAAGAACACACAGCGGTTGACGGAAGACCCGTCGTTGCCCTTCAACAGCGGCAGCACCTTTGTGATCCAGCACTTCCTGCTCGCGCACCTGACGTCGCAGGGCCGGTCCGAGTACCACCAGGACGCCGGCGTCGCCCAACGCCTTCCTTACAACTCGGGCACGTTCCAGACGGACACGGACATCTCGAACAACCTCAAGGCGCATCTCTTTGGGCGTGAGCTCCAAGCAGCGTCGTCTTGGCTAGATCCGACGCTCGACAGTGGCGACCTCGAGCGCGGCAGTAACAAGGTCGACAATCTTATCCATCGATTCCCTAGTTCTTATCCCATCGATCTAGAACTGGAACCAATTCGAGGTCAACGAAAAGCTCTTTGGCGTCACGTCGACGTACGACGAGAACATTTACACGACCAAGCTCGAGAAGGCCAAGATGACGCAAGCGCAGGTGCGCGCGGCCGAAAAGATGGCCCGCGAGATCGAGTCGCAGACGTCGTCCAACTTTCACCTCCTCGAAGAGCGCAATGCGGCGACCGGGCGCGACGAAATCGACGAGGAGACGCGGTATAGCTCCGTCGTCCGGTCTGGCCCCAACTCGACTGAGAAGCGTACAATCACCACGTAAAGACCTGGCATCTCACATGTGTGTAGCCTCGGCCTGGCAGCGTGGCTCGAACGCGTATGTGCCTCCGGCACTGCGGACCAAGCAGGACGCTGCTCCGAAAGCCAAGTCCCCCGCGCACGCTGCGGCGCCGGCCAAGTCGCCCGTCAATGCGCCTTCAACATCGCCAAAGGAGCCGGTCGAAAAACCCGAGTCGCCCAAGAAGCCCGAGTCGCCCAAGAAACCCGAACCGATCAAGAAGCCCGAATCGCCCAAGAAGCCTGCGTCGCCAACTGCGCCCGCACCAACGGCGGCCGCAGCGCCGGTACGTTCGCATCTCGTGTCACTCAATTCAACGTGCTTGGCTAGAAGGAAGAGCCCAAGGCGCCGGCCAAGAAGGGTCTCAACCCGCTCGCCAAAGAGTTCAAGCTCAACGCGTCGGCCGCGGCCTTTACACCCAGCCGGTCGTACGCGCCGCCGCCAGTGCAGCAACCGCCGCCAACGTACCCACCGCAGGACGGCTACTACGAGGGCGACGACGAGATGCCGCCATACGTCAACCAGTACGGCATGCCCATGATGATGCAGCCGCCCATGTATCCGCCGCCCATGTACAGCGGGAATGGCGGCTACGCGATGCCACCGCCGCCACCGTACCACGGGTACCACCCGCCGCCGTACGACAAGGACCACCGCCCGTACGCGCAGCCGCCGCTGCCGCGATAAGTGCGCTTCGTCGTTGGCGACTAAATACAAACCGTCGTTCTGTAACCTCCACGCACGCGTCCGAGTCGAGGAGGAAGCATGCTGCCAGCGATCCACCGCGGCAAGCTACCGCTCGAGAAGCCCAAGACCCCACTTCTTTGTAGTACTATTGACTAGATTAAAGTCGTCGCAAAGGAATGACGTGGCAGTGTGCTAGCTCCAAGCAACCAAGAGCGCACGCTCGCCGACGAGTACTGGGACCGCATCACCGCGATCGAGCGCGAGAACGACCGCCTTCGCCACGACGTTTTGCAGCTTCAAGCCGCGCAGGTCGACGATGCCAAGGTACAGAGGAGCTGTGTGCAGCTGCTGACGCCAGCATTATGTAGCTCCACGCACGTACGTCGTAAGGCGCACATGCATGACGATGCAGTCTCTTCACAGTAGCGACCGAGTGCCACGAGCTTCACGTGGCGCTGCACAACAAGGTGCAAGCCGACGCGATGATCCAAGAAAAGGACAAGCAAAAAGCAGCGGTCATCTTTGGTGAGGTTGAATGTTGACCTCGCCATGGGGTTCTAAGAGCACAGACAGATTGTCCGGCTGGGAAAGGCCGTCGAGGACGTTGTCGGCGATCTGCGGCAGCACAGCGCGACGATGGAGCAGCGCTTGACCAGTCTCGAGCGACGGCTCGGAGAACCCACGTCCACGTCGCTGGCCACCGAGGTGCGTCGTCATCACCTTCCCACCTCTCAGCGGCGAGATGCACAGTCGGCCCTGCGAGATCATGATCGTGCGCTGGACGAGCTCAAGACACTCGTGCTAACAACCCGCGGCGCTATGACGCAGCTCAAGTCCGACGCCGACGCCGAGCGGTGGAAGGTCTGAGATTGATGGTGCAGCATGTGCCATCGAGGATGATGATAGACGATGGAGATGGGCAGCAGTGGGACGAGTAGCCACCGTGTCGACGCCAGCGCGCTGGTCGAGCTCGAAGCTCGCGTCACGGGGCTCGTGGACCGCGTCGCGTCACGGGCCGCCATGGACGCCGGGGATGCGCGTCGCCACTTGGAAGAGCTCCGCGAAATGCAGAGCGCAACCGACGCCCGCCGCGCAAGCCAGCTCGCGCAAGACATGCGGCGACTCGCCGAGCACGTGGGCGGCCTCGAGCAGCTCCTCTTGCACGAGACCAAGACGATGACGGCCCATGTGCAGGCACGACGACCCTTCATCGCACAGACGTCGATGCGACACCTTCTGGTAGGCGATTGTGACGGAGAGCGACGCCAAGTTCCGCGCGGTTGTCGACGAGCTGGGCCACGAAGTGCGGCATCGCAACGCCGCGTACGTGCAACTCGACGACGAGCTCCGAGCGCAGGTCGCCGACTTGCGGGACGCCACGCGCGACGTCACGGCCAGCGTGCAGACGCGGCTTCGGGACCTGGAAGAGGTCCTGCCGCTCGAAATCCAAGCGCGGCAGAAAGGCCATGCGAGTCTAAAAAAACGCATCGACGGGCTCATCAAGGGTACGACCGGCAGCATCGAGACCATCAAGAAGGACGTCGAGAGAAGCGTGTCGGGCGTCATTGCGCGCACAAATGCCTGCATCGCGCACCAGATGCAGCTCGAGGCAGCGGTTGCGCGCCACGGCGACGATGCTCGGAGCGCCGTCCACGACTTCCAGCGCGATGTCCACGGCGCCATTGCAGCCGCGCTCGAGGCGACCGCCACCGAGCATGCGCAGCGGTACGATCACGTTGATACAATGCACCTGCATGATGGAGGGCTAGGCTCGTCGCTTGCATGGACGTCGTCGATACCGTCAAGGCGCTGCAAGCCAGCACGGACGAGCGCTTCGAGAGTGTGCGCCAAGGATGGGCCAGCTTGGAAGCGACCACTTTAGCCCTTTTGCGCGAACAGAACGCGGGCCAGACGCTCGCGATCGAGGAGCTGCATACGCGTCTTCTGGCACTATACACGGCCATGGACGGGCACCGGGCAGCCGGCGTCTCGCAGCACGCGGCGGCAAAGTCCGAGCTCGAGGCCCAGCTGCAGACCATCTCGACGGCGGTCGCGTCGTCCAGCACGAGCCATCAAGCGGCCATCGAGGCGCTGCAGTCGCAGCTGGACGCTCTGGCGCTTAAAGCATGTATGGACCAAGCCGCCGAGCATACGGTGCAGGTGGCTGCCGTCGCCGCCGTCCGAAGCGATCTCGATCGGCTCGCTCAGCAGCACATGGCGCAGTGCGACGCACTCCGAGAGAGCCTCTTGAGCGCCGAGAGGCAGCGACGCGACGACGTAAGGCGCATCGAGAGCCACTTGGCAAGTGACGCGGGTCGCGTCACCACGATCCAGGAGACGCTGGTGACCATGGCGTGGAACATTGAGCACCGCAGCATCGACGACACGGTCAGCGCGGTCCTCCATGCATGTGTCGTCGACGTCGAAGAGAAAGCGCTTGCGGCCGCTGTCGCCGCCCACCAGCAGGTGTGGCGCCCAACCCATCGCGCGGCGTCATGAGGTCCTCGTAGGATGTGCAGCTGCAACTGCAAGTCACCCGCAACAAGATGGAGGCGATGCGCATATCGCTGCATGCGTCTCTGCGCGATGACTACACGAATCTGCGCGCGTCCATTGCCGCCATCAACCAGACACTGGATGGCCTCGTGGGTCGAGCGCCGGTGGCGGCGTCGCACGAGGAAGGATTTCTTATTTAGAATAATTAATACGGGTCATAGCATCTTGACAGAGACAGTACGTCGCATGCTGCCGAGCGACGACGGCGGCGGCGGGTTCGAGGATGGTCGTGAAGACGATCGCATCTGAGGGTCTGTGATGGCGCGCGGCAGGTTGTGTGCGGCCATCGGGTCGCGCGGTGGCGTGATTGCCACGTACCAGCCCCACTGCGGCGACGCATTGTGCAGCGCCGCCTTGTGCTCGTCGGCCTCCGCCGCGAGCGCCGCCTCGGATTCTTCGGTGGCTGTATCGTCAACGTGCAGCGACTGCATCTGCGACGTGAGCTCGTCCTTGTCGGCCTCGTTCACGTGCGAATCGCACCAGCTCACCACGTGGTCGAGCCGCGGCTCGGACGCGCGCAGGTATGTGACGATCGAGACGGCAGTCGCGGCTGCGGCTGCAGCGGTGGCTGCGATCGGGTGTTCTTTGAGCCACTTCAAGCCCGACGATACCTCGGTGCCGGACGGGAAGAAGCCGTACGTCGGGTCGGCCATCGGACTCAAGTTTGGAAATGAAACTCAAGAACAGCTGGACCTGTACATCGCAGGAATTAGTGTGCGTCGCCGCGTTGAAGTGCCTGGACAGATTATGGAACGCATGCTTGACTTTGGCCGATGACGTAGTGTGGGTCCGCACGAGAGTTGGCTCGTATTAGCATCTCGCACGAGAGGGTTCCACGTCATCAAGCTCGCGGCTGCGGCTTCCATTCTTATAGCCTCTACAGTGTAGGATCTGAGCCACACAAGGTGCTCGCTCGCCTTGTGTCGAGTGCATGGAACCAGCTTGGACGCCAGTCGCATCGAAGTATGCGAGAAAGGCGAGGTGCACGTGCGAGCCGCTCGAGTACAAGTAGCTCAAGTGTCCACGCTGAGATTCCTCGAGGGACGACACACACTATTTCCGTCGCAACGTGATGTTCGCGTGGAAAAGACGAGCCGAACGCCGTCGCTGACGCGCGCCGCGTATCGACAGACCTCGCGTCTGATTGGCGCCCGAACGGTCGTTTCGATTTGGACGGTAACTTCAAGTTGAAGTGGCGCAAGATCGGCGCCGACTTCGAATTCGAACCATGGACGCGACCGACCCGAGGAGCGTGCGCTTCGCCGCGGGCGCCGCCGGCTCGACGCTCGCCGAGCTCTCGACGCTGCCCATGGACTTTGCCAAGGTCCAGCTGCAGACCGCCCGTGAAGGCCACTCATTGGGTACTCCCGCTGCGATACCCGCGCTATGGTGGGACGGCATGGAGGGCGATAGGTCTCGTGACGACGCTACGCGACGCCGTGGCCCGCGACGGCCCGCGCGTGCTTTGGCGCGGCGCCGTGCCAGCCGTGACGCGCCAAGTGGCCTACTACAGCGTCTCGATGGTGCTCTACACACCGCTCCGCGACTGGCAAGATCCTG
>NW_012156396.1:975731-1002385 GCF_000151545.1 Saprolegnia parasitica CBS 223.65 | reverse complement strand
ATCCTGCCCAGAGCGGCTTCGCCAATAAGATCTTGGCCGGCGGCATTGCTGGCGCGATCGGGATTAGCATAGCGAATCCGTACGATGTACTAGGTAGCGCGAGGATTGAATTGAACGGTGCTGTAGGCTCGACGTCGTCAAGGTCATGCTACAGGTATGTTGTGCGTACGTGTCTCGTCTGGAGAACCGACGACGCAGGCCGACCGCACGTCCCATGGCTCCGCGCGGTACACGGGCATGTTGGATGCAGGGCGCGCGCTGTTCGCACAAGAAGGCGTCCGGGGCTTCTTTCGCGTACAGTTCTTTCCATCGACCGTCGACACCCATGTCCTCGTCGTCGTAGGGCGTTGTTCCCAACATGCAGCGCTGCTTCATCGTCAACGGCATGGAGTTTGGCACGTACGACCAGTGGTATGCAGCGCGTTCTGCCTCTGCCACGTGGTCGATGCCCGTGTTGTAGCAAGACATACTTGATCGAGTCTGGCCTCGCGACGCCGGGCCTCGGGGCCACCATGGGCGCGAGTCTTCTCGCGGGTTTCGCGGGTGCGCTCGCCTCGAGCCCGTACGTTTCTTGCGCATCTCGCTCGATGGCGATCTTCTCCTCCTCGTGCTAGTCTGGACGTGGTCAAGACGACGCTCATGTCCCAGCCGCCCGATCGCCGCCGAACCCTCGGCGTTCTCGACTGCGCGCGGAGCATTGCTCGCACGCAAGGCATGCGCGCGTTTTACAAGGGATTTGTGCCCTACTGGCTGCGCGAGGCGCCGTGGTGCTGCATTTTCTTCCTTACGTTTGAAGCGACGCGCGCGGCGATGCTCCCCGCTAGGTAATCCTATTACGAGACTCGTTTTATGGGTTGGTCTCGATGCTCTTGGCGTCATCATCAACGTGCTGGAAGAACGACGACGACGCGTCGCTGTCGAGAGGAGGCGGTGCATTGGCCCACTGCCCGACGCAGCCACGGGCGAGCATCGTGTCCCGGATGCGGTCGCGTAGCATTCGATTCAGCGACGTACTGGCAGGTAGCGCGTACAAGGCCGACTCGGGCGGCGTACCCATGGCGGCATGGGACATGAGCCGCGCGAGGAGATCGTCGCCCATCGCTCCGTAGACCTAAGATTGATACAATCTTGATACTTTTGTTTGAAACGACGAACCTTTTGCGCGAGGGGCATGACCGAGATGAGCATGTGCGCCATCGTGTCGAGCTGCTGCGTGAGCGACGCGCGCTTCTTGGTCATGACCGCGACCTGCTGGATTGCCTCTTCCTTCTCCAGCAAGATCGCATTCAGTCGGTCCACGAGCTCCGAGAGCTGCAAGCGAAGGTGATTCCGGTCCTACCGCCCGCGTCATTTTGCATCATACGATGCGGTCTATCGTACGAGCTCGACGCGGCGGAGACGTGTCTTGGCTTCGAGCGTCGCGTGCGTTTGCACTTGAACGTCGTCGCGAAGGCGTTGCACGAGCAGCACAGCTGGGTCGAGGGGCTCGGGTGCATCTGCTCTGGCCTACACAGTCCCGCATGCATGCATGACGGAGCGTCGCATCCTACCTCGCCCGGTTCATTCGGTGGCAGAGCAACCTCGGCGACTCTCGCCGTCGCTTCCTACAGCTCGTGCCTCGTTCGTGGCTCTGCACATCAAGATATGCGTCGTACGACCAATCCACGAGCCGTCCACCGCGCAGAAGGCGAGATCTCCAAGAGGTGCTTGACCAGTCGCTGGACATCGTGGCATCCGATGCGCTGCACCACTCGCTCGAGCACGCTCTCGTTGATGGACAAGAGCAGGTGGTACACTTGGTCGGGCGTACACAGCGCGGCGTGGGGCGCGATCGCTTCCAGAAGCGTCGTGCCCGTGGCCACGTGGTAGCTAGCACGTCCATAGTTTTTCCTCTCGACTCGGATTCGAGTCGTTCGTACATGGTGCAGCCCAGCTGCCACATGTCGGTCGCGGGCGTTGGCATGGGCGTCTCGCCCCGGAGGTAGGCGGCTGCCATCTCGGGCGCACAGTACAGCGCATTCTGCGTCGGAAAGACGAGCCACGTGGCCATGGCTTGGCCGATGCGGACGCTGGGTGGCGCCGGGTACAGCATGTGCGCGTCGTCGATATGGCTGTGCACCACCGTCGCCGGACACTAGCCAGCAAGTCAGAACACTAACACGAGCGTATCGCGTGTCGTACAATGTTGCCGTGCACGACCTGCGCCACGTCGTGCCAGTGCAAAAGCACCGCTGCCATGGACACGAGCAGCCGGCGCGGGTCCACCGCGCTGCTCTCCGCCACGGCGGCGCGAGGGGTCAGCGTGACGAGCCCGAATTCGAGGGTCATGGACGCACCCCTACCCCGTGTGTTTGAAGAGCACCTGCGTACAGTGGGCCGTACGATGGGAGGCGGATGCGGCGACGCGCGTTTTCAAACGTGTCGCGAAGGGCTGGCACTGCGACGCCGTCCGGTGCCTACGCCAGCGTTGGGATACGCCAACGAGTGTATTTCGTACTGGTGTCGCCTGGAGCGCCGTGTAGAGTGCAATCAAATGGCGGTGAATGGCGCTCGACGAGCAATACTGCAGACGCACGTCGTCACTGCCATCGATGGCCTCGTCGATGGCAGAAAACAAGACGTCGGGCGCGCCATGAGGGCCGTGGGCAAACGAAGTCGTTGCAAACTCGGTCACGGCGCGGTCATGGATGCGGTAGCGCTGACGGTACGATGCGCCGCCAGCGAGGAGGCGGTAGGCGTGCGCGGAAGGGATCGAAGGGTTCTCAATGAGATAGTGCACGGGCAGCTTCATGGCCTACGCCCGATTTACAAGACACGTGTTGCTGGCGCGAGGCGTCGGTACGTGGTCGGTGACTTGGGACGCCGACGGGTCTGCGTCAAAGACGATGCTGATCATGTCGACGGAGACGTGGCGATTCGCTGCGAGGTAGTGCAGCGGTGTCTTGCCGCGCTACACATGTGCATCAACATCGATACAAGAAAAAGCGGAAGCGATTACGTGGTCGACAACACTTGTGAGTGCGCGAGCGTGGTCGAGGAAGAGCCACACGAGGTCGACCGAGATACTCGGATGGCTGCACGCATAATGGAACGGCGTGCACTCATACTACTAGACGGCGATGCGTCACATAACGAGGTAGTGCGAGGCACGTGCCTTGTCGAGCGCGGTCGCTGCGTCCGGTTGCAGATCGTAGATGACGCGGATCATCTCGGGCGAGCTCGACGGGTTCATGCACGCAATGTGCAGGCTTGTCGACGCCTCCTACGCCATCACATATGCTACTGCAACATGTTTCTTCCTACGTCGTCGAGCCAAAGTAAGCTCGTCGGCAGCGTCGTCGCCACGGCTGCGTAGTCGAGGAGAAGGTCCATCGCGAGCGCCTCGTTGCCGCACAAGAGATGCAGCGGCGACTGTCCATGCTACGAGACAGCAACACTCAATGTGCAGACACGCCACGTCGACCATACGCCGTCCACAACATCGACGGCTCCAGGAAACGCGTGCAAGAGCTGGCGCAGCGCCGCCACGTTCACGTTGGGGTTGGCGACCGCCCGGTGCAGCGGCAGCTGGCCATGCTACGATATCTCGAGTTGATACATTGAAGTCTGGCGAAAATAGAGGACCATGTCGCTGTGCTGCGCGGCGGTCACGTCCAGCGACAAGAGCAACTGGAGTAGTTGGCTCTCGATGTGCGTCGGGTGCGCCGCGACCATGTGTAAAATGGTGCGTCCCATCTATTGCATCATACGTTCAGCCAATTAGTTAGTTAGTACATGCGGGTACGCTGTCGACGACGGACGTGGTCTCGGGCGCGAGCGACAGCACGGTCGCGCAGAGTTCAAACTCGCAGTCGGGCCGCGAGAGAACGCAGTGCAGCGGCGTGCGGCCATCCTGGAAGGACGTGAGGGTCACCCAAGCATCCTCGTGATGCCCTACGTGATTGCGCAGCGAGAAGGTCTCGTAGTTGTGCAGCATCATGGTCATATCGATGGTTTGGCTCGAGTTCAAGCACAGATAGTGCACTGGCAGGCACGACGCTTTGTCGCACATGGCCGCCGACACGGGAAACGCAACGACGAGCACTTGGATCGCCCGCACCGTCACGGAACCGTTCATGCAGAGGTAGTGCAATGGCGTCCGACCGCGCTACGCAACGTGTAAGCGAATGACGTGCGACGTGGGCACCTTGTCCATGTAGGCAACGCCTTCCGGGTACTCGTGCACGCAGTGCTGCAGGAGCTCGAGCGTTGCCTCGATGTGAGGCCACTGGCAGAGATGGTGCAACAGCACGGTATCGTCCTACCGAAATGTCATGCGATGCAGCACGACAAGTTGGGTGGACCTGGAGCGGAGAGGCCACGAGCTTCGGGTGCGTGGTCACGGCTTGCATAGCCAAGACCGCGTCCTTTTCGTCCAGCGCCCGGCGCAGAAGCGCAACGACGTCGGGCTTGCAGTCCTTGACGTGATACGCCGTCGTCGGCGCAGTTGCACTCGGGTGGGGCTCGGGCGTCGACGCGCGGCGCGACCGGAACTGGGTGATCTTGAGGCCGCCCCACGTTCGCGCCGCTTTGGGCGTCGACAGCAGCGTCGCGTCGTCGTCGAGCATCTCGATGGGCGTGCTTGCCTCCATCGTTGCCTTGGCAAGTGAAGCTTCGATTTCGAGCAAGTGCAATCTCGAATGCGACGTTGTGATTGGCTATGGATTGGATATGCTGGTCGCTGATTGGGTTGACCGTTGGCGACCGCTCAGGATCAGCGATTGATGCTCGTCCTCAAGCGGTGGCTTCACGTGTGGTATCTCGGGACCATTGTCGAGTCGCTGGACGACGACATGGCTCTCGTGCACGTACAAGGCGACAGCATCGAGAAGGACGTCTGGATGGCCATGACGGCCTTGCTGCCACAAGAGTGCATCGTCGCGCCGCCCCCACGTGGCTGGTTTGCCCAGGTTCACGCGCCCACCTCCGTTGGCTGTTGAACGACAAGAGCGTAGCGCAACGATCTTGTCTACGTCTACGTGGCCGACGCGTCTTGCGCACCTACGCTTCGAGAGCACGGGCTTCTTCTCGTGGGCACGGTCATCGAGCGTATTCCGCAGCACGACGCCGCGCTCCTCGACGTGCTACTACCAGGACCCGACAATATGCGCCGGTGCCAGCTCGGTCTCGGCTTTGTAAAGCGAGAAAGTACCACGTTCAGAACTGATAGGCGTCTAACATTCGTAGCTTGGCCCTATTTTACCCGACGCCTTCCAAGCGATGCGGGAGCGGCTAGCGCAGCTTCCGAGCCACCCGACGCCCGACGCAACTCAACACACTGTGTAGATGCGAGCTAACAAGCTGCACATGCGTCAACTCGATCATACAAGAGGTGCGCTGTTTTCGCGGCATGGCCTGAGAGCCTCGCTGCAGACTAGGAGAAGCTGCAATGAATGCATGTGACGCGGTCGTCTTCTCAGAACGGTGGCGCCACGGCCCGAGGCCCACAGCGTGCATCGCGCATGCGGGCTGTGGCCCAAGCCGGTCATTCATCTCTCTCGGGCCCGCCACGAGCTATTTGTAAACATTGCCGTTTACAAATGCAATCGCCGAGGCATTTGTAAACAGTGCCCCTTGTCACTGCAGAGTGGATGCAAGATCAAATGGAATTCCGAAAAGATACCTTTGCGCTTGAACTTGCGTGGCCTCGGCCTTGGTGCCCGCCCCGCAGTCGCGTTGGGCTCGACGGGCCAAAAGACCTGCAAAGACACGCACGGGTGTTTGTACGCCATTGGAAAATTCAGTGGTTCCTGGCCACCACAAGCAGCCGTGGCTTTTATTCGTGGTCGCGCCTGCCACGTGGCTCGGACTTCGCTCAGCATCCCGCACCCGCTTGAGCGACGGCCGAGAGCCTCTCAACGCGCGCGACACCCATGTGTGACTGGAGTACGCGTGTCGATAGTATATCCTATACAATTAAATGGCCGCGCACGCTGACGCAAGGCAAGGACGTCGGCTGGGTGGGACACGAGCGCTCCATGCCAATGGTAGCGCGCATTCCAGCAAGTTCAAGTCCCAATGCGCGCCAGCTGGTGCCACGCACAAATTTCCTTCCGGAAAACGCTCCGGAAACAGGGCCGCATACAAATTCAATGTATATCACCAGCACGCCGACTTGTAAACATCCGAAAACAACCGAAGTGACCTTGGAATGTCCTTGTTTGAGACCTGGTTGTAGGGCCCGACCGTGCCAACCTTATTTTTGCAGCGGTTGGGACCACAAGATAGCGCCGGTCAGTTTTCATTTCGCCAGGATGTTCCGCAAGACGGTGACCAAGGCCGCCCGCCTCATGGCCCGCCAGCCCGCGCGCATGACCGCCCTGACCGCGCTGCCCCGCGCGATGACCTCGCGCCAGCAGGCGCCGGCCATGGCCCTGCTTGGCCGCCACTTTGCGACCGCGACCCCGGCGACGACGACGCACGTCAACAAGCCCAAGACGTCGCTCATGCTCGAGGTCGACGACAACCCGGGCTCGCTCCAAGACGTGCTCAAGTTCTTCTGGAAGCGTGACATCAACATGACGCGCATCGAATCGCGCCCGACCAAGGGCACGTCGCCCGACTACTCGTTCTTCATCGACTTTGACGGGCGTCCGGGCGACGAAGGCGTCGACGCGCTCCTTGAAGACCTCAAGCGCCACTGCAAGAGCATGATGATCCTCAACGAAAAGAAGGGTACGTCTCCATGATGCGGCCTGAACATGGCCGCTCACGATATATTTTACCTTCTAGTGCCGTGGTTCCCGCGCAAGATTGCCG
Organism: Saprolegnia parasitica CBS 223.65; assembly: GCF_000151545.1. Taxonomy (NCBI): domain Eukaryota; phylum Oomycota; class Saprolegniomycetes; order Saprolegniales; family Saprolegniaceae; genus Saprolegnia; species Saprolegnia parasitica. Next base: position 995,587 of record NW_012156396.1, on the reverse strand, counting down.
ACTTGGACATGTCGGTGGCGCAGACGCTGGACGCCGGCGATGAGCTCGAGTGCGACCACCCGGGCTTCAACGACAAGGTGTACCGCGCCCGTCGCGACCAGCTCACGGAAGTCGCGCTCAACTTTCGCCAAGGCCAAGAGATCCCGCGCATCAAGTACACGCCGGACGAGATCAAGACGTGGGGCCTTGTGTACGAGCGCATGCAGGACCTCTGGGGCAAGTACGCGTGCGACGAGTTCAAGTACATCCTCCCGCTCCTCGAGACCAACTGCGGGTACGCGGTCGACAACATTCCCCAAGCCCAAGACATTTCCAACTTTCTCAAGGAGTGCACGGGCTTCACGCTGCGTCCGGTCACCGGTCTCCTCTCGTCGCGCGACTTTCTGAACGGCCTTGCGTTCCGCGTCTTCTTCTCGACGCAGTACCTCCGCCACCACACGATGCCGCTCTACACGCCCGAGCCCGACATCTGCCACGAGCTCATGGGCCACGCGCCCATGTTTGCGGACCCGGCCTTTGCCGACTTTTCCCACGAGATTGGTCTTGCGTCGCTCGGTGCCTCGGACGAGGAGATTGAGCGCCTCGCGACGTGCTACTGGTTCTCGGTCGAGTTTGGCGTGTGCATGCAGCACGGCGAGAAGAAGGCGTACGGCGCCGGTCTTCTCTCGAGCTTTGGCGAGCTCGAGTACTCGTGCTCGCCGACGCGGCCGGCCGGTGGCGAGGACGTCTTCCCCGAGTACCGCCCGTGGGACCCGTACCAGGCGGCCAAGCAAAAGTACCCGATCACGACGTACCAGCCGATCTACTACGTCGCCGAGAGCCTCACGGACGCCAAGGAGCGCATGCGCGAGTTCTGCGAAGACATGAAGAAGCCGTTCCACGCGCGCTACAACCCGTACCAGCAGACGATCTCGGTCGACCGCGCCGTGCTCTGCGACTCGAAGAACCAAAAGGCGTGCAAATAGAGTTGTGTTGCAGTTAGAGACGTGTCGTGTAAATCTTCAATCTATCAAGTTTGTCACTAGTGTGGATTCATGGATCTTGAAGCGGCGCGGCCGCCCAGCGGTGGCGAGGATGACAACGTAAGGCGCTGTCGAATTGGCATGTAATACGAGCTGCAAGGCGTAGAGCGCCCCGAGCAGCGAGGAAGCCGGCGAAGATGACGGCGTCGCAGCCACCGCCACGGGCGACGATGACGATCCCTTCTCTGTACAGCTCATGCCTGGACACGGCGTGGCGTGACCGAGGCCTGTAGAGCGACGCCGGTCTCCTCAGCACAGACGACGAGGACCACGTTGGTGTCACCACGGGCGATGAGTTTGATCCGTCCTTGGATCCGCTGCCCGAAGGCGACGACGAGGCGCCCGGCGACATGCTCACATTGGAAGCCAGCGCGCTCGAGCTACCGGCCGCACCAAGCGGCAGCCCGCCGATGAGTATTGCCGTCGACACTGCACCTCCTGTCAGCGCCGAGCTACCTCCAACGCCGTCCGCCGCGGCGCGTCGGGTCGTACTGCCCATGTTTCAAGTTGATATTGACGACATTGCGTAGCAAGAGAAGCGTAACAAGGTCAAGTCCAAGCGGGATGTGGTGCCCGTCAAGCCCGGCTACTTTCAGCACGAGCGCGCAGTGGTGGCGCTGAGCCTCAAGAAGCTGCGCGCGATGCGGCGCAAGGCGCCGATCCAGGTGCGCATCTTCACGGCGCCGCGCCGCGTGCACACACCGTTCGACAACTACGTCTGCGCCACGTCCGAAGTTGGTACGCGCGTCGCGCCACCGTCGTGCATACGAAGCGATGCGTAGTGTGCAGCGACATCTTTTGGTCGGCGCTCCAAGGCAACATGCTGCGGCTACAGCACCTCGTGCGCGTTGAAGGCATCGCAGTCGACACGACAGCCGACCCATGGATGGTGCGACGTTCCACTACTCTCCTCGATACTCGACTCGTGCTATATTGTAGATGCACCAAACGCCGCTGCATTGGTAGCACGGTCAAGGCAAGATGTCGCTGCACGCTGTCTCTTAGGGCGGCGAAAGGGGGATCGACCGACGCGGTGGCTTTACTCTTGGCCCACGGCGCCAGCGTCTACAGTAAAGACGACGTACGATTCCGCCTTGGCCCGCGACGAGAGCTCCTCATTGTGTCGTAGAATGGGAGCATTCCACTGTAGGTCATACAGTGTTCGAGGGAGGCGAGTACGCTGCGTGTAGACACTTGGCGTGCTATGCGGGCCACGCCCAAGCCGCCATTTTACTCCTTCAAGCGGGGGATCTCAAGGACCTCCTTATCGCCGACTACGACGTATGCTCCCACCCCACGGACGCAACCAATGCGAGAGTAGGCGAACTTGAATTCGCTCGAATGGGCGACCGTGCGCGGACATGCGCAGTGCGTACAAAGTCTCATCAAGGTATGTGTCGATGGACACGTGGACTGGCAACGACGAGGCCCCGTGTAGTACACGGACACGGTCTGGCTGCCAACGTTTGTCGGCGACCTGATTTGGAACATCATCTTAAAAACCAGATGAAGACAGCCGACGAGAAGCGCGCCGAAGAGAAGGTAGCGGCGCAGCGCGCCGAGTATCAGCGCCTACAGGCCCTTGCCGAGCAAGCCAAGGTAGCAGCAAGCCTCGGCGAGGCTGTCGTGCTCGATCGAAGCGACGTGGCGCGGGTCGACTTGAGCCCCGCGCCCCAATAGAGCTTCAAAACTCTTTTGGTGGCGTCTGGTGTGCGTTTTACAAAGCCATGTGCAATAATTGCACACAAGAATCGGAACAATAACGTCTCGGCATTCTGTTAGACGTGTCGCGGACGGTGGCCTGTGCTTCGCGTCTCTGCAGTCGACAGCCTTTTTGATGTTATTCATGTCGGACTTACAGGATGGCCGACTCGGGGCCGTAAAAGGCTGCCATGTTGAGGACGGCGGCGACCGCTTCCATGTCCTTCAAGATCGGCAGAAGGCCCGAGACAAAGTCGCCATCGCCGTCGAGCGCAATCAGGCGGTCCGTTTCGTCAAAGCTCCAGTGCATGGTCGCGTACAACGTCATGACCTGGCCAATCTACCCACGCATCACGCGCGCGCTCGGTGTGTCAAGTAGTAATACCAGCTGCGGCTTGAGGTGGTCGGGGCAGTGTGGAAATATGGTGCTAAGGGAGCTTCGACTGATTTTGAGATACGTCTTGACGACGCCTTTGACGAGCGGACCGTCGTCGGTCTTGAGGATTGCGCAGTCTCGCATTTCGATAGCCATCTACGCGCATGAGACTGCTGGTGCACCATGAAGCGGCGGTCGTACGGACGAGAACGTCAACGTGTAGCGCAGCCAGTTGCCCAGTATGCTCTGAATGCCAATGCCACCGTTGTAGCGAACATTGGCAGCGGCAACACTTGTAAGAAATGCGAGCTGCTTTGCGCTTTGCTTGCGCTTCGTGTCGTTGTAGCCCTAGCTTGTATTGGTGCGCGACGACGTTGCAGGTACGTACGTGCTTGAAGAGCGTCACATACTGGCGAGCAATCTTGAGTGTGGGCCCTCCGTCAAAATTGGGCTGAACACAGAGCACGTGGGTAAGGGGCAAGCGCCGCACGAGGCTTGCCACGCGAACTTGAAGCAGCGCGACTTCGTCGCGGAGGGTCTCGACGGTCGCCGTTGTCGCTAAATACCTCTTCTTCTTGCGGTCGCGACTTGCCTTTTGGATCGTGCGGCTACGTACAAGCCGCTGGATGCGCTCGTCGGTTGCTTGCGTCGCTTCACGGCTCGTACAGGCCATTTTGGCGACTTGACCGGCAGAAGATAAGATCCGACTCGGTTTTAAAATGCCAATCAGATCACTTTGTGATACCATCCGCGCCTCGGATCGGTCCATTGAGTATCGATGTTCGCTTGATCTGGCGGATGAAACGTCGCTTGGGCGTTGAGAAATCACATCATGAGCTACCGACAAAGTGGAAGCGTCCAAGTACGTTGTTGGTTCTGACGCTTTTGTACTAGTATGCGTACTACCAGTACGAATAGTAGAGGTGGCAAGTTTGCAACTTTAAGAATCTATGAGGCTAAAATACCCGGTGGTATGGTTGAAGAGTCTAGCGTTGCCCTGGAAATATTTTCCATTCATCCTTTATAACGTTAGCGCAGGACACGTCGCTGACTTGAAAGCATCGCAGCGTGGTGGTGCTGCCACGTACATTGTACACTATTTCGATTTTTGAAGTAGCCAGGGATAATAGTGTGTGAACGCATTTGATGTTCCGAGGTTGCAGTTGTCAACGAAGGTCGACGACGTCGACGACGATGGCCGATGTTCCCGACTCGCTGGCTTTGCGCCACGTCGTGGTCATGCATCGCCACGGCGACCGCGCGCCCATCTCTTCGCATGTGTCGTCCAAGCTGTGCATCGACGAGACCGAGCGCGCATACTGGGCGTCGCAGCTCTTGACGCCCGAGGACATTGCCACCTTGGACGCCGCGGCGACCGTTCACACAGAAGACGAGCCTAAGCACGGGGCGTCTCGCCGCTCGGACAGCTCACGCGCCGCGGAATGGAAGGCATGATGCGTCGTGGCCAGGCGCTCCGCGAGCGCTACGACCACTTTCTCGGTGACGCCGAGCCCCACGACGTGTACATCGTCTCGACCAACATCACGCGCACGATTCGTTCGGCGCAATCCGTCGTGCGCGGTCTCTTTCCGGACGCGCCGCGCTTCCAAGTGCACACGATGGCGCCGCAGTTTCTGACGCCGATCCATTCTGGCCTCGAGTACAAGGCCTTTGGCCTCCACGCCAACGCGGTCGCGCACGCCACACGTCCAGGATACGAAGCGCTGGAAGCCGAGATGAAGGCGCTGCTTGCGATCCCCGACGACCAAGCGCTGCATTGGACTGTCGGTACGTTCTTCGACCCGCCAAGGTCCTATATCTTTGAGCTTGGCGCTAGTGCGCGACATGCTCGTGTGTCGCAAAGCCCATGGACTACCCGTGCCCGACGGTCTGCACGACGCTCTCTACGACGCGGCGTGCGACCACAACGCGTGGGAGTGGCATCTTCTCTACAACGACCCGAAGCAAGCACAGCGCGGGTTTGTGCGCGGCCTCGCCGAGATCCAAGCGCACCTCGAAAGCATCGTCGAGGTACTGCAGCTCGTTCCTGGAACCGTGTTGTGTTGATTCTGACCCAACTGTGTGTGCACAGAAGGACATTGACCACCGATTGACCATCATATCCGCTCACGATAACACGCTTGTCGCTCTCGTGTGCGCGTTGGGGCTGCAGATTGGCAACGTCATTCCCAACTACGGTGCCATTCTCGCGATGGAGATCTACGAGAACACATCGACAAACGAGCATTTCGTGCTGGTGCGCTTTGAAGACGACACAGTCACCTTCACGGGCGAGACAACCCCGATGGTGCCCTTCACGGCCATGAAGCGCCGCTTCGATTCCTTTGCCGCGACCCACGCAGCGACGTCGGCCCTATAAGCTCTGGCACTGAGATTTGTCTAGATTGTGAGTGTTGCGATCTCCTTGCAATATCCGGATAATACAAGTTTTATGCGTAAACCGCCCAGCTGGCGGCAGCACGAAAGCGGAAATGGACGGCCGAGGTACCGGTCGCGGGTCGCTTGCAGGAAGGCTCATGGCGCTCCGTAGGATCTTTGCGGGCAGACGATCGGCGGGAGCATTCGTACGCATCGCGCAGTGGCCGCCGGGACCGCTTATCGTCGCCACGCCCAGCTTCGGGCCGTGACCGATCCCGCGATCGATCGCGCGGCCGGTCAGACCGTGGCCGGTACCAGGACGACCATTTCGACCGAAGGCCGCGGCAGGAGGGCAATCGCGATGCGTACAGCGGTCGATATGCAGGTCCGAGACGAAGCTCCCGGGACCGTGACGACCGGCGGGGTCATGACACGCGCCGGGAGTATTCCCGCAACGACGAGCCATCGCGAGAAACGCGAAGTCGAGATGTACGCCGCTCCGAGCAACGATACGAGTCGACAAATTCTCGGCGACAGGAAGAACGCCCAATCTCAAGTCCGCGGCATCGCAACGCGGACCGAGCTTCAAGCCACGATCGGCGTCCCGCCCACCCCGTGCAGCCGAGCCGCATGCGCATGAGAGCCATCCACGCTCTGAGCGACAAGCGAGTCCACGGCGCGACGACCGCCGCCGAAGCCCAGCGCGGCGCCCAAGTCGCGAGGCCCCGTCCAAAGATCACGACGTAGAGAAGAGCCACACCGAGCCTCGCCCGCGCCACCATGGCTCGGCCTCCGATACAAAGGCGCCCGAGCCAACGCGGCGTCGAGACGACGACCACAAACCGCGCGAAGCAGTCGAGTCGTCTGCGACAGCGAAGGAGGCGAACGAGGCGAACGAGGCAACAAAGGACCGTCGCCGCAAAGACACTGAAGAGAAAAAGTTGATCAAGCGACACCACACAGTGTACGACGAGTCAAGCGAAGCGTACTGGAAGAAGCACCACGAGGCCAACCGTATGGACATCAAGTGGCTCGTCTGGCAGGCGGACGCCGACATCTCAGGCTTTATGGCCGACTTTGCTGCCCAAGAATTGGCCAACATCAGCCAGCGCATCCAAAGCCACGAGCACCAGCTGGCGCAGTGGGAGCGCGGCGACGACCTCCCTGATCTCAACAACCCTTAATCCCCCATTGTTGTATTCAGATGATGACTCCTAGCGTGTTGGTTGTATATCGTCTCGTACAGACGGGTGGTAGCCGCGTCCATGACGTGGCAGCACGACACGCGAGAACGCGGATTCGAAACGGCGGGCGTAACGGCCATCGGTGTACTATATCTTGGGTAATCTTCGTATTTCCCGCATGGGCCGCAAGTCGCGGAGGGCCCAGAGCCAGCCGATCCTGCATGGCACGGCGGTGCTCTACGCGGCCGAGATCGACGACAACGTGGGCGGCCCGCCGCCGGCGGTCGCCGTCCACCAGGCGAGCGGTACGTGGGGCGTCGCGATGAACTTGACCAACTCGATCGTGGGCGCGGGGGTCATTGCGATTCCACATGCGATGGCCGACGGCGGCTTTGCGCCCGTGCTATGCCTCCTCCTCCTCGGCGCGGCGCTCACCATGTACTCGATGAACGTCATCGTGCGCCTCGGCGACGTCTACAACGTTGACACGTACGAGAATCTGGCCAAGGCTGCGTTCGGGCCGCGAGGCTATCTCGTGGTCTGCTTTTTCCAGTTTACCTTTTCGTTTGGCGCCAACTGCTCGTACTTGACGGTCGTTGGCGACACGGTGCCGCCGCTCATCGGTACGCGTCCATGTTACTCGGTGCGTCACGCGGTGCTAGGTCACGTGCTGCATTTGCCGTTCCAGCACGGCCATCCCGTTCTGTCGGCGTCCGCACCAACGTGGCTCCGCATCTTGACGGACCGAGATCTCTCCGTGATGGCCATTGTACGACGCTCCATCACCGCGTCTCGAGGTCGTATTGATGGACGATGGTGCTAGGCGCTGCTGCTTCTCCTACCGCTCTGTCTACAGCGCGACTTTGCGAGTCTCGCGAAATGCTCGGGGCTCTCGATCGCGGGCATGGTCATCTGCGCCGGGTGTCTCGTGTACAAGTGCATCACGGAGGCCGACCGCCTTCCGTTTGTCGACGACAGCGGCGTCTTCTACGACTACATTGCCGTGCACCGCAAGATCTTTCCTGCGATCGGCACGATTGCGTTTGCCTACGTCTGCCAGCACCAGACGTACCTTGTGTACAACACGATGCTCGACAAGTCGCCCGCGCACTTTCGCAAGGTCGCCAAGTGGAGCGTCGGCGCCTCGTTCGTGCTCATCGTGCTCTTTGGCGTGCCCGGGTACCTCATGTTCCTCAAGCACACGCGCAGCGACATCTTCGTCAACTTTACCGACACCTCGTACACGACCCACTACGAGTACTTCATGCATCTTAGAACCACCTTCTTAGAGACCACGTGATCCAAGTGTGCCGCGTCATTACGGTCCTCTCGATGGTGCTCACGTACCCCCAAGAGGTACAGCGAACCATCCATATGAGCACGGACACGGCGATGTGATGCTAGTTTATGGTCGCGCGCTACACGCTCCAGATCCTTCTCGACCACAAGGACAACGACGCGGCGTCGCTTTTCGTCGAGCAAGAAAAAGGACAAGTTGTCTCGCTGCGGCCTTGCCACGCGCGCATCGCGGCGTTCTCGCTGCGCTGGCACGTCTTCTTCACGATGAGTCTCCTCGCGGCGACCGTGCTCATTGCGCTCGTGGACCCGCATCTCGGCGACATTACGAGCTTGACTGGGTCGTTTAGCGCGGTGGCCCTTGCGTTCGTTCTGCCTGCGGCGTGTCACCTCAAGCTCGGCGTGCCGCTGGAGAGCTACAGTCGCTGGCACGACTGCATATTGCCGTGGCTCGCGCTGGCGTTCGGGGCCATCGCCTTTGTCGTGAGCACGACGACGTCGATCATCAACATCCTGCAAGAGACGTCCGAGGTCAACCTATAAGGCGCGAGGAGCTATGATGAACGAAGACAACAACGTGTGGTGTTTCAAGGGTGTAAGAGGTTGACTTTCAAATCGCACTTGTTACTACTGGCTGTTAATTGGTTGCCGGATCGATGGCACGACCTTGCGCAGCCAGCGCTGGAAGAAGCCGTGCCGCCGGTCTGCGATGCGCTCGAGGTTGCCTTTAAGCGGGAACGCCGGGCATATGTTGTCGGGAACGCGGAGCGCATCCATGGCGCGCTGGGCGCCCACCGAGTGCTCGAATTCGAGCCACACGGACGTGGCGTCGGTGCCAAGGACGTCCGCGATGACGCGGTGGCCGCCAGGGTGTTCGTACAGAAAGTCGGTGACGTCGTACACGTGCCCTTCGACGGCAACGCACTGCCGGCCCACGAGCAGCTTCATGCGCTCAATCGGGCGGTTGAGGCGGTGCTGGAAGTAGTACTCGTGCCATGAGAGCCCGCACGGCGCGTGGAAGCGCTTCCCGTCCTCGAGAAAATCGCGGCGAAACACTTGCGACCACAGCAGCGTGTCGGAGTCGCAGAGCGTGTGGCGCCACGTCGTGTTGAGCATCGTGCAGGGCACGAGGTCGCGGGCATCGAGGAATAAGAGCACCTCGTGGATGACCTACACAGAGCCTGACGACCTTGTCTAGAAATGATCCACGTACCGTGAGCGGGACGTGTGCAAAGGCCCCATATTGCTTTTCGATTGCATCGGCTGTGGGCATAAGGGCGCGGGTATCGGGCGCGAGCGGCCGGCGTCGTGGCCGCATGAACGGCGAGAGCTGTGTGTCGGTGGTCGTCGCCGCAGTCGACTTGGTGTGGATGGACGAGCAGAGGAAGCCAAAGAGGAAGAGACACGAGGCCATGAAGAAGGTCGATGACATGGCCGACGCGGCCGCGGGCTCGTCGAGGCAGTGGCGACACGAGCTCGCCCCGTCGTACTGCATCCAAGACGACCAAAAAAGATTACTATGGTGAGAATCGCCGGCTCGTCCGTGTGGGTTTTGTGGCAATTGTGTTTTTCACGCGTCGCACGGGCTTCTTCGACGCCGACTTCGCTCGAATTTGACCTCGCAAACGCAATCCGACGGTCGCTACGTGACCGCAGCAATCGCGTAAACCGCCCAGTATCCTCACGTCGTATACTAAAGTACTACCAAAGTACTTTGCGCTAAAAGAAACGAAGCACCTTGGTTAGGACCCGCCATTGATTTTTCCGATCCGCCTAGTGTACGACTAGTGGAAGCCCAAGCCGAAAGTGATTATGCCAAAAGCTCGCAAGGACTAAGCTGATTACATACCGTATAATACTTGCGGCTTGCCAGCTTTATTCTTTCATCATTCGTCGTCGTTGCTGTTCGCGCCAGGGGCTCAGGCTCAGAATGAATGATGGGACGCGGGCACCACCGTATTAGTATTATTGCACCAGAGAAAGCCGCGTGGTCCCGTGGTCTTGGTGTTGGAAGCGACTGCAAAACGCAAGCTGACTGCTGCGAACCTGTTGCGTTGATTGGCACAAAACGCAGTCGCTTGCATACGAATCACGTGTTTTTTCAATTTTTCACAGGTGTATTGCCGCGTGCGAATTACGTTTTTCACATTCATTGGCAAAGGTCATCTCAGGCCCATCCGAGAAGATCGAGCAGCTTCCACTTCCACGTCCAGAGCTCGATGGGCAGCGTCACGCGTCGTTCGACGGCGATGGACTGACGATAGTACTCGAGCGCTTGCGCGCGGCTACGCTGCACACCGAGGCCCATCTCGTGCATGTAGCCCAGGCTATAGTAGGCCGGCGCACGGTGCTTGTACGACAGCGCCGGGGTGGTTACAAGAGACGCGTAGGCCGCGAGCGTGCGCTTATAATCGCCAGTCTTCAACCATGCATCGGCTTGCAGGAGCTTCCCGAGCCCGCTGCCCTGGGCGGCGGCGACTTTGACGAGCCGGTGGCGCACATCATCTAAGAAGCATGAGACTGCTGCGAGCTCGTGAAGTGCAGAGTACCAGAGGCGATGACGTAGCCTTCTTGGACAAGCCAGAGTGCATTTTCAAGCGCTACTGTGTACCCTTCTTCGGCCACGAGACGGTAAAGGAGGAACGAGGTAGCATAGTCGCCACGGTGAAAGGCCGCATGGGCGCGGTCGAGCCACGGGTGGACGCTAGCTTCGCTCACGCGCTTGTAGAGGTTGACAGCAAGCGCACACGTGCGTGGAAACGGGTGGACCGACGTCTTCTCGATGATACCAGCGTACGCGTGCATGCCGAGGGCATGGCCCGACTTGGACGCGGCTTCGTAGTACCGAGCGGCAAGGCTGAGCTGCTTCTTGGCTGTGAGAATACGGGCGACGTAGTACATGGCTTCGGCGTGGCCCTGAAGCGCTGCCTTGTCAAAGTGCTCGAGCGCCACGTCCGTGTTCTGGGCCACACCGTGGCCATACAAGTAGAGAAGGCCAAGCCCGAGAAGCGCTTCGCCGCCCTTGACATCCTTCGCGATTGAGTATGCGGCAAGCGCCTTGGCGTGATGGATAGGACCGCCCCAGCCAAAGGCGTGCAAGTGGCCGAGGTACGCTGCCGCTGGCGTCTCGCCAAACGCGAGAGCAAGCACGAGCCAGTGCCGAACCAGACGAAAGTCGGTGGGGCCGCGCTGCAGTAGATGCTTGGCGGCGCGGAAGAGCACCTTGCCGTCTTTGCTGCTGATCGCGGACGCTGCCACGTACGTAAGCTTGTACTGATCGAGGATAGGATCTCGGTTCTCATCATCGGCGAGGGATATCGGCTTGCGCCACTGGCCGGCAACCATGGTAGCGCCGTCAGTAACGACGGTCGCGGCTCGCTGCTTGTAGTATTGCAAGGCCGTCGCGCACGAGAGGGGTGTGCCCAAACCGTACAGAGCGCGATATCCGAGTGTTTGGGCCGCTCGCGAGTCGCCACTAGCCGCGGCAAACGTATCGTATACCACTGCAGTAGCAAGCGACGGCTTGGCGTCAACTGCGGCAAGGAGGGCGAGCGCGTGCTGCGCCTGCGCGTGTCCAAGAGCAGCACTTTGTTGGAACAAACTGTGAGCGTCAGCGCTCGGAAACGCGAGGTCCCCCAATGCGTAGAGGGCTTCGCTTGTCGCTGCCGCGTCGCCCATGACAGTGACTTGCGTGTACAATGCGGTCGCATTGTGTTGGTCCACGCCCCTAGTGATTGTGTGAGCGGAAGGAGCCACTGCTGTGAGGTACCGTAGGGCGTGGGCGGCCTCGAGAAGGCGGCCGGCCTCGGACGACACCGTTGTCGACCACGGCTCATGCAACGTAGCGGCCACGGTGGAGAGCCATACGAGGAGACACGGCGCGCGCATCGTTCGAGAATGCCTCAGGGTCGGGACAGGGCATGCTCTCTCGCGCCGTCTGGATCGGCAAAGCAGCTCTGTGATTGGGTGCTGACAACGAAGTCTGCCGCAGCGGGGACCAATCACAGCGGGCCTGGTGCGCCACACCCTATTGACAGCTCACGACGACGACGCCAATGACAACGAAGACAACACGTCCGAGCATTGAGGAGGTAGCGTCGCATACAGTACGTGGTAGCAGGGTCCCAACGCGTGATATTTTTTGCGGTGCTGGTCATGTACCGGTATAGATTCAATAAAATATCAACTTGGACACTTGATTGTCATTTTCAGCAGCTCATCCTCGACCGACGCATCGATGCATCGACCGCTCTAGATTACTCTTGTTGACTCGTTTGAGCCAGCTGGAAGGATTTCTTTGTCTCTTCTCGATCGACGATAACCGAAAGCAGACCTTGCGACGGGGTGCGCATCGAACAGCGGTTGTATTGCTCTCGTTGTGGCGATAACAACCCGCAACACAATCGCGTTCAATGGCGAAGCTGCTGGCAACACTAGATTCTTGGCCCGCAGCGACGAGCTCCAACGAGTTCTTACTCTTGTGCTCACTGCACTCGTCTCGTGCACTGTTCGTATCAGCAATGTTCACGCTAGAGCAGCGTCAAGGAGCTTTCGTGCCGCTTGCTGTCGCTTCCAAATATCTATCAAGCCGCCGATCGTGTGCCAATCGGAATGGCCCACATGGTCGTTCTCGCATTTGGATTGGCTGCCAGTTTCTCAGCGAGGTGGCCGGCGATTTCGTTCATTTTTCTTTTTCCCATTTCCATGTCGTCCATCCTCAAGGTGCAGCTCCACAAGGCGATGGACCTCCCGGTCGCCGACATGGCCATCACGGGCGGCAAGTCAGACCCGTACCTCGTCTTCATCCTCAACGACCAGACGTACCGCACGCCCTGCATCGCGTCCAACCTCAACCCGATCTGGTCCAACGAGACGTTCCAGTTCCGCGTCAACGACACGAGTGGCATTCTGCGCGTCGAAGTCTGGGACGACGACAACTTTCGCCCCGACGACCTCCTCGGCGTCATCGACATCCCGCTCTCGACCGTCGAGAAGGGCCTCAAGAAGGAAGAAGACAGCATCAAGTCCTACGCGGTCAACGTCGTCGAGAGCCTTCAGAAGCAGCACGTGTCGCCGCACGTGTTCATGTCGATCGCGCTGTTGACGCCAGTCGAGGCCGTCGCCTTGCTCGACTTTGAGGTCTGGGAGAACGAGCGCTGGAGCCGCGTGCGCCGCACGTGGGCCAAGGCCAACTTGACCGAGACCGACCCGAAGGAGTGGAGCTCGAGCGATGGCAGCGAATCGTCGACCAAGTTTGAGGACGTGATTCCGACGATCCCGCCGCGCTACGAGCCCATCAACACGTGGCACTACGTCAAGCACATTGGCGACAAGGACGGATGGATTTACGGCCCGACGTTTGACGGTCCATGGTACGAGGTGCCCAACATGCTGCACATTGTACGCCGCCGCCGCTGGATCAACGCGTACAAGCGCGACGACTTTCAGTTTTAAAGAAGGACTCTCCGCGTAGCTAGTATCATTAACCTATATAACCATCCACCTGCATCTCGACCTTCATCTCGACCATCCTCCTCGGCATCTTCATCCGCGTCGCATCCATGCAACAGAGTGCTGCAACCACTCCCATGTCAGTCCTCCAGAGGGACACTCCCTGCAAACGACGCCCGCAAATGAATCTCGGTTCAAGAACGGGCAGGATGGATTCGACCTTTCTATGAGACACTGCGTGGGATTGTGGGCAACTCCCTCAACGCGAGCATGGCGTCCACTTCAACGCTGATGGGGTTGCCGGGATCGAGCCAATCAGCGACGCACCTGCCAGTTTGCATTTGGCCAAGAAACGAGAAGAGGACCAAGATGGGGATCGTTGCGTCGTCGTGCGAGCACTGCATCGGCGCCGCCGAAAAGCACATTGAGAAGGTCAAGCGCAAGAAGCACGGCGCCGCGAAAGAACCGTCGCGCCTCATCCGCATCCGCCTCGACCGCGCCGAGGACCTCGCGGCCGCCGACTCGTCGCTCGGCGGCGGCGGCCTCAGCGATCCGTACGTGAGTCTCCAGTTTGGCCGCCAGCGCCGGCGGTCGCCGGTCGTCGATGAGAACCTCAACCCGACGTGGAAGCACGAGGAGTATGAGTTTGTCGTGACCGAGTCGGACCTCGCGACGCACAAGACGCTCATCATCCGTGTCATGGACTTTGACGCGCTCAGCGCCGACGACCTCCTTGGCTCGATCGAGCTGGACATGACGCAGTGGAGCGGCGCGACGACCATCGACGAGGCAAAGATTCAAGCGTACGACCTCAATGTACCCGAGTGCTATGCGAACCAAGGCGTACGGCCTCTGAAATATGGTCCATCAGATCTTATTCCGGTTCATAGGTCGCCTCCAAGCTGTATATGTCCATTTGCTTTTTGACCGAGTGGGCGGCTGCGTCGTCGTTGACGCAGGAAGTGTGGGAACTGGAGCGCTGGCTCTCGACCAGCAACTCGTGGTCCAAGACCTACCTCGCCGAGACCCTCGGGGATCGGCCTGCGTGGTACTGCCCCGACACGAAGCAGGGCGGTCCGACCTTCAAGGACGCGCTGCCGCCGTGCCCCGAGGGCTACAAGCCGTGCGGACAGTGGAGCTACGACGTTGTGCACGGCGACATGAACGGGTGGCTCTACGCGACCACGTGCAAGGGTCCGTGGCGCAAGGAGATGGGGCGCACCCACTTTGTCCGCCGCCGCATGTGGATGAACCAGTACAAGCGCATTGCGCAGATGGAGCCCGAGCCCGAGGTCGTCTCGACATCGACGGTCTCGACGGCGCCGTCGTCCGGCACGTCGGTTTAAGGACAAGGATCGCGCCCACCGTCGTAGCAAATATCCATCAATCACGTGTGCATTGCGTTAAAGCTCCAAGAGTTGACAAACAAAACGTGTAAAAAGAACAAGTGCGTACCGGTACTCAACATTAGGATCGCGCCACCGTTTCGGTGCTGCTGCCGTCTTTCTATCGGACTTGTATTCGCGCTCATGCAGGTCACTGCAAGGTGCGTGTCCTTTCGCTATAGATCGACGCATGGGACATTGCAGGTTCTCGCTGGTCGTCGCGTTGCTTTTCTTCTGCGCAAGTTGTTCGAAAAGAAGACGTCCTCGCGATGCAAGCCTCTATTCTTCGCGGGTTCTTGCGATCCAAAAACTACTTCATTCTGCAATTTGCACCATGGTCTTCCTCACGAAAGAAGACATCAAGATCTGCTACAGTCTCTTCTGCTGCGTCTATGGCATCGGCACGCTGGGCATGCCAGCCAACTATGCGCGCGCGGGTCCTGCGTGGGCGACTGTCGCGCTGGTCTTCATGGCGGTCGCCAACATCTACGCGTCCGTCTGCATGAGCAAGGTGCTTTTGCAAGCGCCCAAGAACGTCAAGACCTTTGGTGACATGGGCGAGTGGTGCATGGGCAGCTTCGGGCGCTGGGCAGCCGTCATCTCGCACCTCCTCGTCTGCGTCATGATTCCCATGGTGTTCCTCGTCCTCGGCGGCATCCTCCTCGCGATCCTCTTCCCCAACTCGTACGGCCAAGACGTGTGGATCTGCCTCATGGGCCTGAGCCTCTTGCCCGTCTGCCTCATCCCGACGCTCAAGGAAGGCGCGGCCGCCGCTGCCGCCGGCGCCATCGGCACGCTCGCCGCCGATGCGATTGCACTCTACCTGCTCGTCGACAGCTTGTCGCCCAAGACCGCGACCACGTTCCCGCCGGATGTCACGTTCGAAGGCGTCGCGTCTGTTTTTGGGAACCTCTCGCTTGCCTACGGCGCCGGCATTGTCATTCCGGCGCTCCAGCGCGAGCACTCGGACCCGGCGCGCATGCCCCGGTGCATTATCGTTACGCTCTCGATCATTTCCGTGCTCTTCCTCATCATTTCGGTCACAGGCTACGTCATGACGGGCTGTCAGATTCCTGGCAACCTCCTCTTTGCCATCGCAGGAACATCGCTCGGCTTTAACGCGTCGCGCGGCGGCATTGTCCTCGCCTTCCTCTTCATGCAGATGCACATCACGATTGCGTTCGGTATCATCTTCTTCCCCGCGTTCTTCACCGCCGAGCGCCTCGTGCTCGGATTGCACAAGGACTCGTTTGCGCTCCACGACCACGTGTTCAGCACGGTCGAGACGCCAGAGCTGCAAGGCGATAAGAACCAGCCGACGTCGGTGCGCGCGGCCATGATGAGTCAGCGCGACGAAGACCTCGCGGAGATCGAAGGCGACTACAAGCGCGGGAACGCCTACATGCGCGTGGCGATTCTGCGCACGGTCATGGTTGTCCTCGCCGTCATTGCGTCGGTGCTCATGAAGGACAAGTTCATCGACCTCCAGAGCTTTGTCGGTGCGTCGTCGACGGCGCTCTGCTGCATGATTTTGCCGCTCGTCTTCTACGTCAAGACGTTCTACGGGACGCTGCCGCTCTACGAGAAGATCTTTGCGATCCTTATCGCGCTCATCTCGAGTTTCCTCGCGATCTACGTCTCGATCGACACGGGCAAGTTGGTTTTCAACCCAAGCAGCGCGAACGCGAACCCGCCCGTGTTTCCGTACTGCGCGGCCGAGCACGCGTTTGTGGTCTACACCAACGCGACATACTACAAGGGCAACTAAAGCAACTTGATACATATGCAATATATCAACATCATACGTCGATAACACCCCACAAACTTGATACTGTCATACGGCGATGGCGACTGTATATGAGGGCCGTCAAAGCCACGGGCGGAACCTGCTGTGCAACGAAGCACCCGGAAGCTTGAGGTGAAACGTCATTGCTCGAAACCCCGGTGAATTGCGTGCTTGAATAGCCTCACGATCAGATAGCGGGACCGCCAACCCATCGGACGATCTCCTCACAGGTCACGCGTCCACACTCGCGGCAGAGTCGCCGCCGATCGTTATGTCGACAGCGCTTGCGATGCCGCCATCAACGACGCCTCAACAAGGAACGCCAGAACAATCCAGGACCGTTCTGCGGCTCGTCGTCCTCAAGTACCCTCCGTTCGTCGTGTCATTATTAAGATGTAGTCAACTTTGACTCGATAGTCACCGCAAGTGCTCGAAGCTGGGGGTTACCAAGACACCGGAGCCATCAAATCGTCGACCTCGAGCATGCACATGTGAATCGAATTGTTGCGGAAAGAACCTGCATCGGCAACAAGACGGCTGCGTGCGCTTGGTGCGTGATAGTACTCTCGAGAGACGATTGAGACTGACACGGGCAGTCGTTCACGGAAGCTGCACAGATCGCAGTGCTCTACGAATGGTGTTGGTCGCTTGCCAACAGTACTGTCTGTTGTCATGGACGAAAGAAGAGATTCTGTATTTACATACAAGCGATGCAACCAACCCGAGTCTGCGACTACATGATTTCGGACGCCGTCGCAAACGCATCGTAGTCTTCAAAGCCAAGGACCGAGTCGGCAAAGGTCGATGACGTGAACGTCGTCATCGCGTCCCAGTGCTCGACGTCGTCGCCGACGAGGGCGCTCAAGCACGCGTTAAGCTCGTCTTCGGTCATTTTTTCGCCCTACACGCTCGCTCAGACCTCGATGATGATGCGCGATGCGGCTACGAGCGTCAGCAGCTTGTGCTTGAGGTCGGGCCACTTGAGGCTCGGGCTTCGCTTCTGGCCAATGGTCGCAAACGCTGCCTCAATGTGCGCCTTGCCGATGCCAAAGACAGGGCGGTGGTTGACGTAGAGCTTGACAAAGTCGACGAGTCCGATCGCGTCGACGGTCTTGGTCGTCTCGGTGAAGCGCGAGTACTTGACTTCGCTGCACATGTTTTGAATCTCGAGCTCCGTCGGGTAGTACCCGAGCGCGCGCATGACGTGCGGGATCTCGGCCAGCGGAATCTCTTGCGTGATGTTGCGCGCAGCGGTCGACGCTTCGCCCTGCGTGCGCAGCTGCGCAAAGTAAAAGTAGTCGACAATTTCATTGTAAAACGCGCCGTGCAAGCCGCCTTCGATGAGCGACCCGAACGGCTCGACGCCGACGCCACCGGCAGCCTCCATGGCATCGAGCGCCGACGGCGTCACTTCCCACATGTTGAGGATCAAATCTTTGCCGCCAGCCGTGATCAAGTACCGGCCGTCGCACGTCATGGCGACGTTCGAGATGTGCCCGGCGTGTGCAATGAGTCCCATCGACTTGTGCGGATTGCCATCGAGCGGCAGCTTGATCACGCCGACGACCTTCGCCGCATTTCATCAGGCCTACGAACTTAAAGGCTGATGGTACCTTGTCGTGGGTGCTGTAGGCGCAGTAGCGCTCACTCTTGGTCTTTGCAACCGGAATCGGCAGGATCCGGTTGAGCGGGCCGCCGTACGTCGGGTTGAGCGTCGTCCGACGACACGTCTTGTTGTTGGCGTTCCAGCCCTTGAACTTGTACTCGTCGTTCGCAATCACAATCAGATCTTCGTGCACGCCCGGCATGTCCGGGTGCCAAAAGCACGCCGTGGGGACGGCCGACTGCTCAATCTTTTGAGGCGGCGCCGTGAGCACGATGCCGTCGAGGACGCTCGAGCGCGAGAGACTGTACTCGACGAGCATGCGGTCCTCGCCGACCGTGACGAGCAGCGCTTGTTGGTCCGAGAGGCCAAACTCGAGGCCCGTGATGGGCTTGGCGTGCGACCGACAGCGACCAATGTACACCCACTGGTCCGTCGGGTCCATCGTGGGGCTAATCTCTTCGGCTTCCATACCCTTGTTGCGCCAAAGGAGCACATAGTTGTCCGCGTCAATCGCTGCAATGAACGAGCTGTCGGGCGCCACTTTGATGTCGAGGATCGCACTCTGCGCCACGCCGATGGATGACCGTGTTTCAAAAGGTACACTCGTACCTTGGAGTGCCGCAGCATGTGCAAGTCGGCGAGTGTGCTCACATGCAGGAGCTTGATCGCGCCGTTGGCAAACCCCACGAGCATGTACCGGCCGAGCGGGTCGTACGCGAGCGTCTGCGGCCGAAACTTGTCTTCGTCAAAGTGGCGCACCATGAGCAGCCGCTTCGAGACGTAGTCCCAGAGCTGCAAGACGCCGGACGCGCAGCTGATCGCGACTTCGGTCGCACTCGGATGCGTCGCGAGGCCGCGGATCTCGGCGGCAATGCCCTGCATGAGCAGCGTGCCTCGGCGCTTCTCGACGTCAAACTCTTCGTGGATCGACGGCGTGATGCCCAGGATGAACGCATCTATGTCATTTCAAAACACACACGAAAACGCGCCGCACATCCGTACTCGAAGTGGCGACAATGAATTCGGGCACGCGGAACGCATCGGTTGGCACCGACTCCGTGGCCGTCTCCGTGTTGGCAAACGAGACGGAGTTGACGGGCCCGGCACAGAGGTCTTCAAACCACGCGACGAGGCGAAAGTCAAAGTCGTAGAAGCGAACCGCGCCGTCGGCGGCGCCCACCACAAGGTACCCGTCCATGTCGGTGAGGTACCGGATCGCGACGGGCTTGTGCGCATCGAGCCCCGTCATGCGCACGATCTTGACAGCCTTCTTGTCGGCGTGCACGAGGACGTCACCGGACTTGACGAGCGACGAGTCCCACAGAATGAGATCGCCGTCTTCGGTCGCTGTGATGGCTTGGGACGAGTCCGGGACGAAGATCGACTGCGTGAACGCGCCAATCGCTTGCTTAAAGTCCTTTTGCGACAGCGGGGGCGAGTAGAACTGGAGCTGGTGGTGCACCCAGTTCCAAAAGATGACGCGCTGCGCGCCGTTGGTCACGATCTCGCGGATGTCGTACGTGTTGAAGCGCACGCACGTCTGGACGTCTTCGGTCGCAACGGCTACGTTCACCGTGCAGCATATTATCTGACGGTTCCCACGAGCAAAGGAGGCGTCTACCTGCCGTGTAGAGTGCGTCGTCGCGGGCGACGGTCCACTCCCAGAGCTT
>NW_012156396.1:957742-975631 GCF_000151545.1 Saprolegnia parasitica CBS 223.65 | reverse complement strand
TGTCGACGCACTGAACACCATTGACATGGGGCGAGAAGAGCGTCTTGATCGGGTTGCCCGTGGTCGCGTCCCAGACGACGAGCATCGAGTCGGGGCCGCGGTCTGCGGTGACGATCCAGCGCTTGTCTTCGCTCACGACGCAGCACGAGATCGGGTTGCAATGGCCCTGCAGAATGCGCTGCGTGCGGTGCGCGTAGTTGTAGATGACGCCCATGTGGCCGGACGTGTAGAAGATAGCGTGCACTGCATCGTCCGAGAGGCTGTGCACGCCGCCGACAATGTCCTTGTTGAAGCCAAACGACCACGAGAGACTCAGCGCATTCGCCGCGATCGGAGCCGCTTCCATGACGCCGGTTCAAGATACCACGCCACCCAACCGGCAGCGTTTCCTTCCAGAATTGAAGCAGCGGGTTTCAGAGGGTTTTTATCTCTACTCTAAGACGGTGGAAGGGTGGTAGGTGCGCCCCCACGCGCGGCGACGCACGGCAGACGTCGCCTCTAGCACACTGGTCCACGGACCTGCGAACGACACAGCGTAATGCCAATCTTGCGATCGACTATGCGGCGCGAGGCGCCATCCGTCGTCGCTGCTGCGCCATCCACTGGGAATGCTACTGGAAGTGGCATCGTCCAAGCTCTCGCCACACACGTAGCCGTCCATGGACTCGAACGGGTAGCCGTCAGCGGTCTCTAAGCACTGGGTGGTCCACTGCCCGTGCTGGCTCAATCGTTGCTTCTCCCAGAGCTCGAGTACGATGGTCGGGGCAGGGCGCCAAGTGAGATCGAGCCACACGACGGCTTTGGCGTGTGGCATCTTGAGGTGCGACGCGAGCCGATACGGCACGTTGACCTCGTCCTCGACGCTGGCAAGCGCGATCGAGGTCGAGACTAGCAACTTGTCGGCGTGAAGGCAGTCGTACACGGCGACGCGGAGGCGCGCGACGGGCTTGACTTCGGCGCGCAGGCAAAAGTCAAAGCTAGCGTGCCACTCGGGGTTGAGCGTCCGGGGCACAACGGCGCTGGTTTGCTCCTGGTCGTCGAGCTCCAGCACGACGTACGGGTCCCGCTGGCCGCCACAGAAGCGCGGGCCGCGCTCGTCGACGCAGAGGCTCGGGACGTTGGCGACGCGGCGCAGCTGCACTCGAAGCATCGGCATGGCTTGTAGTGTTGCTGCTGCGAGTAGAATCACGCGACAACCGCGTTGTCGGTTCCAACCGGTGCAAACGGTTTCGTTCGCGGTCCGATCTCGCCATCTTGTACGCGACAGCACACCCGCAGCGTAGACACGCGGCAGGATACAGCCATCCATCGGCAAGGGAATATGCTTGGATTCAACGATCTTTAACGCCCACAAAGTAGGTGTCCTAACTGTACTGCTGCGAAGCACGCGGGCCGAGAAAGGGGGTGAGACTGTGCACATGAGATTGGGTCGCCTGTCCTGCCCGACGGTAAACAATGCAGCGACCAACGCACGAAGGGGAGCGATCACCTTGTTTAGAGGCTCCATAATAGGTTGAGGACATCGCCAGAGCGCTTCTTGTACCACGGGGATGCGTTCGGCTAGGAAAACCCGAGAGCGGTCTCTCTTTTTATTAAATTGTCACGGCGTTTGCCATTGAGCACATACAAACATCAAGAGATTACAATACGTTCTTCAACAGCGCATTATTGGGGGTCCCCCCTCCCGATTACACACTTCCATCCTTGCGCAGCG
Organism: Saprolegnia parasitica CBS 223.65; assembly: GCF_000151545.1. NCBI lineage: Eukaryota > Oomycota > Saprolegniomycetes > Saprolegniales > Saprolegniaceae > Saprolegnia > Saprolegnia parasitica. The sequence goes on along the minus strand of NW_012156396.1, from coordinate 973,917 downwards.
TGGTGTTGGACCAAGGCGACCGCGATGGAGACGTCGTCCGCCATGGACGCTTGCCTCTCGCCGTTCGCGGACTACGCCAAGATGGACAGCGACCTGCATGTCTTTAGCCTCTCGCAGCTGCAGGACGGCCATGTGCACAGCCTCTCGGACCTCCTGGCGGCGACGACGACCTACGAGGCGCCAGCCACGAGCCAACGACCGCGCTGCGCGCCGTGCAGCCGCATTGCAGAGAACTGGGACGCGCGCATCTTGTGGTTCACGCTCTACACGGTGCTATGCTTGCTCGTCGTGTCGTTCGCCGTGCCCGCCTGCATGGACGCGACGTCGTACCCGCTGGGCACGCATCTCGAGTGCATGGCGCCGTCGCCGGACCTCGGGCACTCGAAGCGGCAGTCGTACTTTGACATGGTCAGCATCATGCTTATCACTGGCAACGTCGTCGTGCTCATTGGCGTCTCGCTCTACCTCGGGCTTCAATGCACGTGGAGCAAGAAGAAAATCATGGCCAACCCCAACCATGCCAACCTCAGTACGTCATGCTTGGGCGAGTCCAAGGCGCTTATACTGTGTCTAGCCAATAGCTTTGTCTTACCGTGCTACGCCTTGGTCTGGTACATTTTCGCAGGGCTCGGCGCGAGCTTCATCGTCGGTGTCACGTTCTCTGTCTCGACTGCGCTCTGGGTCCACCCCGGTTTTGACGCGATCTACTGCTTCCTCTTTCACTTTCCCATCACCTGGTTCGCACCTCCGCCAGTTCAAATCTCAGCACGCGCCCATTAGGATCCGGCAGCTTCTCCCGGTCCTCATGGTGCAAAAGTCGATTTCAAAGGCGGCGATCCTGCGCTCGGTCGGGCTGTCCGGCGCCAGTACGTGGCCGCACATGGGACGACTACGCTTGACGTATTCTGTCTGTGATTAGTGACCATCGTCTTTATGAGCTTTATCTTCATCGACAAGGCGTCGGATGGCGTTCCGATCTTCTTCCTCGGCTTCCACTTCGTCTCGCTACTGTACTATGCGTGGACCAAGTACGTTTGCTTTGCACGGACGTCGTTTGACGTCGTATACGTGCTCTTGGCGTTGACGTCCGTGCTCTACATGCTGTCCGTTTCCGCACCTATAGAAACAATATCGTCATGCGTCCTGTAGACCCCCCGTGGTGCTGCTCTTGGACCATCAAATGCACCCGTCTGTCTTTAGCCGCGTCACTGTTGTCGGCAACGTGGTCGATGCGTTCACGATTCTCTCGATTCTGCTGAGTCTTCGTGTGCGCTTGATATCTTGATGGTTTCATTGCGTGACGCGTCTCCGTAGGCCGACACGAAATACTGGCTGGGCCTCGACGACAACTCTGTCCAGACTAACGATCCAGCCAAGTTGTACCTCCGACTGGTACGTCCATGCGCTTGCGTCAAGGGTACCGAGCGCCCGTAGATTTCGGACCGAGGCATGGTCTCATCCTTCTCGACCCGCACGTCGGTGTACGATGTCCACTACATGATTGAAGAGTTTAAAGACGTATGACCTTCGTCGTCGCTTCCGCTGTCTGCATCTTGGTGTAGAGCATGATCGACTACTCGTGTCTGCACCTCGACGCCGTCATCGCCCAAGGCGCAACCGCCGTCGTCCTCCGCGGCTCGATGCACAAGCACATACTGCGGCCAAATGCCGCGGTCGCCATCAAGATGTACACGTCGCTCTTCGTGACGGACGACGACGTGCGCCGCTTCTCCAAGGAGACGTCGCTCAACATTGGTCTCTCGCACCCCAACATTGTGCGTTTTTACGGGTACCGGGTCTCTCGTTTTGTGCGGTGGCGTCTCAGCGTTCTAGGCTCTGCGTCGTGCCGCCTGCGATCTGCTTGGTGTTCGAGTACTGCGAGTGGGGATCGCTCGAGCTCGTCTTGCTTGCGCAGAACCGGTCGACGACCGAGTGGGACCTCCAAACGAAACTCAAGGCGTGCTTGGATGCGTGCCGCGCGGTCGCATACCTCCACAGCTTTAGTCCACCGCTCTTGCACCGGTAGAAATGGACACCTTTCTCTACATAGTTTCTCAAGCGTGGGGTAGGGACATCAAGACGGCCAACTTTTTACTCGCCTCGGATGCGATGCTCAAGCTTAGCGACTTTGGCGAGAGCAACCTCATGCGACCCAAGAACGACGGCACGATGACGGTCGTCGGCAGCGTCGACTTTATGGTGCGTCCTGCGATCTGCGATTGGCGGTCTGAGATCTGAGATCTGAGATGGTAGGCGCCTGAAATGATCTCGGGGGGCCGGCCCGCGTCAGCCGTGTACGGCACGGCGGCCGACGTCTACAGCTTGACGATGACGCTGTGGCACATTCTGGCTCCGGGTCGGAACCCGTGGAAAGGCCGGTCGCACTTTGAAGTGTACACCAAAACCATCCAGGGCGAGCGCCCACCGATACCGGAGACGCTGCCCACCGACTGCCACGAGCTGCTAGAGCGTGGGTGGGCACCGGACGCCGACGAGCGCTGGCACGCAGATGAAATGGAGGAGCTCGTGCTCGGGATGCTCAAGGGCGGCGCCTCGTGTGTGCGGCTGGAGGCGCCAACCGCATCGTCCTCCATGTCGGGGACCTCGGGAAGCTACGTCTTGGCCCACTCAACCAGCATGTAGAAGAACCCTATTTATTGAAAACATACTACTAGCACTCGGGTGGCTACGAGCGAAAGCAGGAGCAGGCGTCTTGTTGGTGATCGCACCCCCACTGCACTGCGCTGCGCTGCGGCCAGGACAGAGAGCTAGTATCGAGTTGATAGACTGCTGAATGTGGCATGTCGACGTGGTACGTAACCTTGTTCTTGTACGGATCTGGATTGGTTGAAACACCGTGTCTTTTTAACCAATCCCACGCGTGTGTAGCATTGCCATGGGTAGTACTTTGCTTGGATTGGATAAAACGCGGTTGACGGAATGACGGTCGCCAGACTTTTCAGCCAATCCAAGAGCACTCGTGTTCGGACCCACGCTGCAACCTCATTAGCACGCGGTCGAGCATGTCGTCAGGCGACGTAAGCGGCCGCTCGCCATGTCTACGCTCAAGCTTCATGCGTAGGAGTTCGACGACCACTACGCCACGCAGCGCCGGCGACAGGCAAGCGCTGCGCCCACCAAGGCAGCGGCCGCCACCGAGACCGCCGTTCCGTGGGTCGACGACGCCGAGGCGCCGGCCTGCCACGTGTGCGAGACGCCCTTCTCGCTCGTGAAGCGCCGTCATCATTGCCGCACGTGCGGCAATGTCATTTGCTCATCGTGCTCGGTGTTTGTACCAACGGCGAAGAAGCCGCAGCGCGTCTGCATCGCCTGCGTCGAAGGCGTCCAGCCTCAACGAAAGGTACCCTCGCCGTCCCAACCAGCAGCCCCAGCAGCAAAGAAGGAACCTCGCATCAAGCGAGCCGAAGCAGACGTGACGCTATCCACGCGGCCACCCCGCCCTGTTCCAATGGCACCGTCGTCGCACCGGTTGCAAGAGAGCATCGACAACTGGTTCCTGGATGAGAACGAACCCGTGAGCCCGATGGCGCCGATGCCGGTGCCTGGAAAAGCACCCCGATCCTCAGCTCCGTCGTCGAGCGCGTGGGCTTCGGTCGGTCCGTCGCAGACCAAGGCCAAGCCACAAGGCAATCTTCGCTTCGCCGACGTCGTGTTCGACGACCGGCCGTTGTACGACGACGACCTCGACGACACCCGGTCGCAATCTCGATTTCCGCCGCCCAAGACACAACCGCAGTATGAGAATCGGCGGGCTGACCGCCATGGGCATCGCGCAAGTGTACCGTCGGCGCAGCCGCCGTCCCCCCTCCGACCGTGACCGTCGTACCATCGCGCGATCACGAGCCAGCGCCACCGGCCATGGCCGCACCACTGCCAGCGCCCGTTAGCCCGCCACTAGCGCCCTCGACCGCGCCAGAAAAGAAAAAGCATGGGTTCCGAGCCACCATGAAGCGCCTCTTTGGCGGCAAAGAGCCGTCCGAGGCCAGCGCGCCAGCGACTATTGTGGTACCATCAACACCGGCGTTAGCATCGGCATCAGCATCGGCGTCCATCTCGGTCTCGGTCGCGTCGAGTACGTCGGATGCCCTCAGTGTGAGCCACGTGTCGCATTCAGAGGAATCCGAACAGGTCGAGGTGTGGACCCGTGGCAACGACGAAGCGTCGCAGTCAAAAGTTACGAGCTCGTATGCCAACCCTTCGGCGGTGTCCATGCGTCCGTCGTCGTCGTCGTCGACACTCGTACCGAGACAAGCGTCGGCACCGATGACGCGTCCTCGCCGCGACACGTTCGACGATATGTTTGAAGGCCCGCGGCAGGTGCAGCCTCTCCGGGACCTCCAGACGCGCGCCTTTGATATCCCGTCCATCGAGAAGGTGCCGACGCGTGAGACACGGCGAGGGACGTTGGAAGACAATGTCTTTGGGTCGTCACCGACAACCACGTCGGTATCGTCATTGTACGGCGCGTATGCATCGGTGCCTGGCGCGTCACGCTACGGACCCGATCGGTTTGCGCTGCCTGCGCGCCCGAGTCGGTACGCGCATGCCGAGCCGCATGCGACGACCGCCGGCGACTTTGATGTGGACGACGACGACACCACGAAGCGCCACGAAGCCGAGTTCGATCCGGTCTCGGGCTCGTACATCGTGCCGCAAAAGGCGCTGGTCGTGCGGCAGCCAGTGTCCGAGGTGTTGCGACAACCGGTGGGTCCGCCGGCGCTCTCCGAGACGACGGGGATCGCCATCGTCGACAAGCTCTCGTCGCTCGAGCACGAGCTCGCAGAACTCAAGAGCTTGCTTGCAGCGCGCAAGTCGCACCGTCGGTCGAACGCCGCTAGCATCTTTGAACAAGAGAGTGAGAGCGATCGTGACGCGACCCCGTCACCGCCGATTGTCAAAAGAAGAAACGGCAGCCCCCGGCACCGCGGAAGGACTCGTTTGGAGATCTCTTCGAGGACGACCAGGCGTCTGGCAAGCCGCAGTACGAGTCGCTTTTTGCTATCCAAGGACGCCGCGGTCTCCAAGACGACAAGGGCAACGACGATGATGACGAGGAAGAAGACGACGCGCCCGTCTCGCGCTGGCCGGGGCGCCACAAGCCCCGACGAGGCCGGTCGCCCGTGCCCCAAGTGGCTGCGAAGAAAGCATCGAACCGGCGGTTCACGATGGACGACAGCGACTCGTCGCCGCCGCGCAAGCCAAAGGACTCGTTCGACGGTCTCTTCACGGAAGCGTCGCCGTACAAGGAGGAGCTTTTCGGTGACAACGTCGCGTCGAGCGATGACGACGAGCGCACCGAGAGCCGTAGTACAACCAAGCGACTGCAGCATATTTACGGCTCGGACGAAGACATGTCCAAGGCGACGGGCGACGACGACGCGGCACTGCCGAGCCTCAAGCGCAAGCCCAAGGCGCCAGCAAGTACACTAACCGAGGCGGAGGTGTCACCTCAGCCAGCACAAGTTGTCAAGCCAGTCACCAAGCCCCGAGTGCGCAAGGACTCGATCGACAACCTCTTCCAGGACGACGCCGGAAAGTTTGACCGGCTCTTTGACGACAAGTCGCGTCCGGTGACGGCGTCCAAAAACCTCTTTGATGGCTCGAGTGACGAAGACGACGTGGCGACACCGCTGGCGTCACAACCGTCGACCGTCCGTCCGATGCCAACCGATGACGACAATGACGACGAGGAAGACGACCTCCCAAGTTTGCGGACGGCAAAACGCTCTATCCCAACGCCAACTTTGGCCCCGGCAGTCGTTGTCGCCGGAAGTAGCTACTCGGACGAAGAGGAGTTGCCGAGCTTGCGGTTGCGGTCGTCGACAGCACCCGTCACGACGACGCTGCCCACTCCTACGCCCGCTCCGTTGCTTGACCTGCCGGTGCAGACCTGCAGCCTGACGGACGTGTCATTCCCGATTACAAGAGACGTGTCTTTGGATCATTTGGACGACCTGGTGATGCAGTCCGAGACTGTGGAGACCGCGGTTGTCGAGACCGCACCTACGGTCGACGAGGCAGCTCCATCAGTCGTCGAGACCGCACCTACGGTTGACGAGGCAGCTCCAACAGTCGTCGAGGCAGCATCCACCGTTGCCGAGTTCTCACTGCCGCCGAGTCAGGCGTCAGGATTCGTCATTGATCTCGACGAGGAGTTTGACGATGGTCTTTTCGGCGCAGCTACAGTTCGTGTCGCCACTCCTTTGACGACGCCAACCGCACAAGAGCCAGCGGCGACGACTGCCGCTTCGATGTGGTTGTTTGCTGATGACGGCGGTCGAAGCTCCACGAGCTCCTTGGCCCGCGTTGTTACAGCTGAGAAACCGCAAGACGAGGCATCCGCCTCTCTCTTTGACGAAGCGTCGTACGTGCGGATCGAAGCAGCCGACGTACACAGCTCGCCCGAGATGGTCGGCGTCGCGGTACCAGCGCCCGAGAGCGCGCCAGCCGACTTCGAGTCGTTCTATATATCGACCGAGCCGTCGTCGAGCGTCGACAGTCGCATGGATGACACGGCAGCCGACGACGGTGACGATGACTCAACGCCCGATCCCTTTAGCTTTGAGCGCAAACCCAACAAGAAGCGGCCAACTGTCGCTGCGCCGGTCCTTGTGCACCGACCGTCCAAGCCTTCTGGCATCGACGAAGACAACGACGGTGGTATCCTCCTCGGACACGACGCTACGCCATCCGCCGACGCTGGTCACACCGAGCCGGACGACGTCGACTTGGCCAAGGTCGACAACGCCGAGTTCGATGCGTCGTGGCAGGCGATGCAGCAGGACGAGAAGGCGCGGAAACAGAACGTCCTCAAGCGTCAGCGCCAGCTCCACAAGCAAAAGCTCAAAGACGCCGCCGAGAAGAAAGCGGCAGAGAAGGAGAAGAAGTCCAAGTCCTCCAAGAAAAAGACCGACCGGGTTGCGACTAAATAATTTTACTCTCGTCGATATTCCTACCTTGGTGACGGCTTGAGAGACCCGCATTGGAGACGACCTGTCCGCGGGAGGTGTTGCCGGTGGCTCGCTAAAAGCCACATGGTCTGGAAACGGGCTGCAATGGCTTGCACCGAGAGGCGCTTGGCCGGGTCGGCTGCCCACCCATTCTCGAGCAAGTCGATGCAGTCGGGTGGCAGCGTCAGCGGAATCGTCGGCCGGTGGCCTTGGGTCACTTCCGTGTACACTTCAAAGTGCGACCGGCCTTTCCACGGGTTCCGACCCGGCGCCAGAATGTGCCACAGCGTCATCGTCAAGCTGTAGACGTCGGCCGCCGTGCCGTACACGGCCGACGCGGGCCGTCCCCCCGAGATCATTTCAGGCGCCTACCATCTCGGATCTCAGATCTCAGATCGCAGATCGCAAATCTCAGATCGCCAATCGCAGATCGCAGATCGCAGGACCCAAAACGACGCACCATAAAGTCGACGCTGCCGACGACCGTCATCGTGCCGTCGTTCTTGGGTCGCATGAGGTTGCTCTCGCCAAAGTCGCTGAGCTTGAGCATCGCGTCCGAGGCGAGTAGAAAGTTGGCCGTCTTGATGTCCCTACCCCACGCTTGAGGTACTATGTAGAGAGAGGTGTCTACCGGTGCAAGAGCGGTGGACTAAAGCTGTGGAGGTACGCGACTGCGCGGCACGCATCCAAGCACGCCTTGAGTTTCGTTTGGAGGTCCCACTCGGTCGTCGACCGGTTCTGCGCAAGCAAAACGAGCTCGAGCGACCCCCACTCGCAGTACTCGAACACCAAGCAGATCGCAGGCGGCACGACGCAGAGCCTAGAACGCTGAGACGCCAACGCACAAAACGAGAGACCCGGTACCCGTAAAAACGCACAATGTTGGGGTGCGAGAGACCAATGTTGAGCGACGTCTCCTTGGAGAAGCGGCGCACGTCGTCGTCCGTCACGAAGAGCGACGTGTACATCTTGATGGCGACGGGCACCGCGTCGCGTAGCGTCCGCTGCATCGAGCCGCGGAGCACGACGGCGGTCGCGCCTTGGGCGACCACCGACTCGAGGTCCAAGAGAGAAAAGTCAATCATGCTCTACCCGTATGTTCGGTTGGGTGTGAAGCACGACGGAATGCAAAGGCGCACCTTCTTGAACTCTTCAATCATGTAGTGCACGTCGTAGACAGACGTGCGGGTCGAGAAGGACGACACCATGCCTCTCTCTGCAATCTACGACCGCAGATTCTTTCAACAAAGAGCGATGCTGTAGAAGGTGGACCAGTCGGAGGTACAGCTTGGCCGGGTCTTTAGTGTGCAGCGAGTTGTAGTCAATGCCGAGCCAGTACTTGGTATCGGCCTACGCGCTACCGTCGTGAGCTTGAAGGATCTTTTCGCCCGCGTACGCGCAGGGTGAGCATGATGCCAAGGATCCCGAAGCAGTCGATGAGGTTGCCAATGACCGTCACGGTCACGTAGAGGTAGTAGTACATGTCGTCGTGGTCCGGCGACCGGATCAAAAGCATCACCGGCGGTCTACGCCCATCGACAGTGAGACAGTTGGCAACGCATGGGACGTACAGGATGCCGACGAGGGACGACGCGACGAGCACAATGTAAATGTAGTCGAAGGACGCGCGCGAGAAGCTAATAAACTTGGCCCACGTGTAAAACCCGATCGAGACGGCGTGGAAGACGATAAAGAAGATCGCAATGTGCATCTTGTCGAGCACCATGACGCTGAGCAGGAGCGCGCTCACTAGCATGCAGTTCATACGGAACAAATCGCACAGCGACGCACGTACCGGCGCCCGAGAGAAGCATGGAGCGCTGGACCGCAGCTTTGGAAATCGACTTTTGCACCATGAGGATCGGAAGAAGCTGCATGACCCTATGCACATCGATATGATGAGATCCTACTGTCGTCATCAACAGAGTGTATTACCACGAGGTTGGGAGGTAGATGAGAAAACAGGCGGCGCCGCGGTAGGCCCAGATCGTCTTCATGGAGACGGTGATCGAGACGGCCATGACGCTCATGCCGTAGACAGCGACGACCAGAAGCGTGAGCCACACCATGTCGTAGCACGGTAAGACGAACACCGAGGCTAATGCAGGGCAACCATAAGTATCAATCCTTCAAGGCAAGAGGACGCACTGAGGTTGGTGTTGTTGGGGTTGGCGATGATCTTGCGCCGGGTCGCTCGGCACTGCACTGCGAGAAAGGCCGAGACGACAAAGATGACAAAGTAGTTGCCCAGCGTGAGGATCGTGCTGAGCATCTTGATGTTGGACTCGCTCGCCGAGTCCTTGACCGTGGCGTTCCACTCTGGAAGGAGGCAGAGCATGTGCGCTCCAAAGTGCATCTTCTTGTACCGCTGCTCGTCGACGACGTACGTGAGGGCAAAGGCTGCTGCGAGCATGAGCAGGATCGCAACCAGCGTCGCCCAGAGCACGGACGCGTCCCAATTGGAGCGGAGCCGCTGCCAGAGCTGCATGTCGCAGCGCCACTGGGCACAGAAGCGCCTCGAGCGCGTCGACGGCGGCATCTCGTGGCCGTCGCCCATGGCTGGCAGCTGCCCAAGGCCCGTCTGAAGCGACTTGACCGAGTCGAGGAGCAGAGTTTGGTTGGCATTCATGTAGAGGCTTACGCTTTCGACATGGCTGCGCGTGCCAAAGTCCATCGTGAGGTACTCGTAGTCCCGGAAGGGCGAGAAGGGTGAGCCGCCTTGCGGCGGCGGCGTCGCGCCCACCATGGTGCAAAGTCGCGAGAGCCGGTGAAATGATTAGCTAATCACCCTCCCGTGCAGCCATTAAACGCGGGGGATTGGTCAAAATACGCGAGACAGCGTGATGCCATTGGTCGCTGTGACGCGCCAAAGATTTGCGGATCTTTCAAGTCGAATGGCGATCGGCGGGAACGATCTCAGTGATCACTATCAGTAGCCACCACACGCAGTTTCTTGTAGTACATTGTATTGGCTCAAGTCCGACGGTCGTAGCTACTGGACTTAGTCTGCACGCTCTCTAGTTCAGCTTTCTAATTCGACCAAATGCTCTTGCGCGACACCTCGAGCAGCGTAGCCGGTGCGGCTGCCATCGCTTCGCCGCCCGTAGAAGTGGAGCGTGTCGTGAGCTTTTTGACGCTAAAACAGTGTATGTCAAGTTCTGAACCATCGAAAAGAGGTATTTTGAAGCATTCTATGCGTTGTTGTTGTTGAACTGAGTTATATTACATGCAATTATAAAGATATGGTGGACTTCCTAATGCGCTCGTGAGGCGTGGCCGGTGCGTCAGCGAGGAGCGTTAGTGGTCGTGATTCGAGATCGTGCGAGGGACCAGGTAGCGTGCACACCAGGGGTCGTCGCGAAGCATTCTATGCGTCATATTCTTCTTGATAGCGCTACTGCCAAGAATGGCTCTACTGGTGAGTGTGGCGGCCTTTTCCAGATGCTACATTGAAGGTCTTTCGAGTGACGTGTGGATGTAGGTGCGCACGCAATTTTACAGTGTTAGTTGGGGTTGTTACCGTTTCCTCCCGCGCTTGTGTTATAGGGTGTAGAGACCACGCGGCAAATTCTGAGCGGTGTAGCTACATGCAGAGAGATGTATGGCAGTGGATTCTACCAGGTTCTTCGTACGTCTCGTCTCGAGAGAAGCTTGCGTCGGCGATTCTGCACATGACCGGCATTTGACGCGGTGGACAATATCATCCAATCCGCGCGCTCGTTGGATGGAAAAGGCCGCCAATGATTTCTTTTGCACCAATCCCAGCAGTGTATCGGTGCAAACGTGCGCTTTGCAGCGCTTCTTTATGTTTCATTGGCTAAAATCCCATCGTGTGTGTGAGTGCTGGTCGTTTTGGCCATATTCATGTGATTACACGGTGGCCGGTCCTGGATCCAAAAAATACAAATCTAATTTTATTCTTGTGTCCACCTTTATACCTTGTATTGGTATGCCATGAAATAAAACGGCATCGCTTTACATTGGTATAAAATAGAATTCGGCCGCGGCCAGACGCCACGGACATCATTTCCCAAGACCAAGTCCGCAGCATGGAGCGCGACCACGACGAGCAGCATGCGAGCCCGCCGGCGACCGACGCCGAGAACGACGTCGAATTCATGCGCGCAGTACGTAGCACCCTCCATGCGAGTCCACGCTCATGGACATCATGTGTCTACCTAGGGCTACGAGGTAAACGGTACTCCAGACAAGTTCTACCGCCAGCCAACCGAGTCCTTCCGCCATGTCGCCGCCGCACGGTTCACGTCGCGCCAGTTTGTACGCAGCCACATGTGGCAGCGACGAGCACGCTCATGCATGCGCGTAGGGTATGGACGCCATGCCGTACGAGTCGGATTTCAACATGCACCACCAGCCCCACGGAGCTACGTCGCCAATGTTCGCAGGCGCAGGCAGCATCGACGCGCCGTTGTTTTACGGCGGAGAGGCCCCCAAGAAGCCGGTGTACGACTTCGTTCTTGGCAGCGAACCGGCATCAGAGGCGTCGTACCGGCACGAGCCACGGACCGAGGAGCCGATGGAGCCAGACGTCGAAATCCCGCTGACGGACCCGAACCCACTTTACCATGTCGTGAACCCGTCGTTTATGTCGGTGTTGAGCCCCCTGGACACCCTGTACCGCCTCGAGCAAGTTGTGCGCAGCCTCGAGTTTTCCTACGAGAAGAAGAAGCCGTGGCAGGTACGTCACAGCATCTCTGCTGCGGGGGTCCCACACGGCTGGTCCTAGATGGAAGTGCATGGTCTTCTCTGCGCCGAAGAAGTCACGTTCCGGCTCGGTTTGACCAAGCCCATCGACAGCCCGGACGTTGTGCAAGTCGACGGCTACCTCCTAAGCGTACTACTACCTATCGCATTATTGTGGCATCCGTTCTCATGCCGTGGCGCGTAGGGAGACGAAGGTCACTTTCTTCGCCTCTTTGACGTCGTCCGGAGCGAGTGCAGCGCCTTTGACAAAGACGCCCTCGAGGACACGTACGCGACCTTGGCGCCACGGAGCACTCACGCAGAGATAGGCACCGCATCCTGCGCAAGAGCGAAGCATGGCTGAACATCGACGCGATGCCCGAAGTCTTTCCCGGCTCGGGCGCCGTCTCGGACGACGTCATGATGGAGTACTGTAACGACTACATTGGCCTCGTCCACACGAGCCTCGAAGACACGCGCAGCTGTTACGCGCGCCTCGAGATGGCCAAGACGATCAAAAACTGCTGCCTTGTCGAAAAGAACCGGACGGCGATCCTGGAAACACGAATCTGTTCGAAGTGTTTTGGGAAGCACTCCAGCACATGGTCGTCGATCGACAGACGCCTATCACCCAGTACGCCGTCTATGTCCTCTACCACTTCCGCAACTCGATCCAATCCATCAAGAATTTGGAAACGTACGTTCGGCGCTGCGTGTACTGAGGCGTAACCTCGTCCTAGCATCGACATGGATCTCTTTCTGCGCGCCATGTCCAAGACGTCGTCGTCGTCGTCCAACTCGGTACCCCGCATGAAGACGATCGCCCGCACCTTGCGGCACGCCATGGGCGCGTGCTAACTCATGCTAGCTCTCATTTCTTAATTACCACGTCTACGAAAGATCATGCACGTGTCACGTTGGTGACGCTTCAGACGGATGGGGGAAGTGCGTACACACCCATCTCGCTGACATGGCCACCGGCTTGTACAAAGCTTTGTGTGCTGGCCTCGACAAAGTCAGGCGATCCAGCAATAGATGCGTGCCAGCCTGCCACGTCATAGTTGCAAAGCGCGGTGGGTGCATCGACGAGTGCAATCTGGCACCGAGCCCACGGTTCGTCGTTGAACGGGTGCTCGAAATACGGTATCGGCTCCGACCCACACTGCAACCACAGGACGTCGCAGTCGCAGGACTCGCGCGCAGCGTACAGAGCGCGCACGATAGCGAAGTACGGTGCGCCGGCCGCGCCTTCGCTCAGAAAGAGAGCCTTCCGAGGCAGTGACGTCGGCGTGTCGAGCTCCCAGTGCATGCTAGAGAGGACCCAAAAGACTTGCAACTTGGACTGCAACGGGGCGTTGCAGAGCCACTCGAAGACCTTGTCAATGCTCTCGACGCACAGCTCGATCTCGCGCGAGTCGGCGTCGTACAGACTCGTTAGCGCAAACGAAGCACGGACCTCGCCGGTTGAGAGCGGGACGCCGACAACCAATGCGTCGCCCGGATGGTACTGCAGTGCAACGTCGACCAGAATCCGCAGCCGTTGGACGTTGGATGCGATGGCCTCGCTCGCCACGATGTGCGCGTCGACGCTCGGCGCAATCGGCGCCACGGGCGTGCTCAAGATCACGGGCAGCATCAAATAGTACACAAAGCAGTACGCGGTGAGGTACGCGGTCTTGATCTTCTCCGACCACGCCGGGCCGCTCACGGCTTCCAGCGTCTCGAGCAAGACGATACCGACGTCGGCGTAGTGCTCCTTGCACGCGCCGTAGCTCGCGTGCATGGCTGCGAGGCGCTGGGCTGTCTCGACAACGTCGCGGGACCGGATCAATGTCGCCAGCGTGTGCACCATGCCCGTGATGGACTTGCCTTGCAGCGTCAGGGACGACCGGAAGAGCGACCGGGCGCTTGGCACGCGCGCAAAGAGCTTGGTGTAAAAGGTCGCATGGAAGAATTTGACGGGTGTCATGTGCTTTTGAGGTAGAAAGGCGGGCGACCCGGTTGAGATCGTCGCCCAGTGCTCTCGGATGAGCGCGTCGTCGGCGTGCGTGACGAACGGCCGCTTGATCGCGAGCGGCATGTCCGGCTCGTAGCCACGCGCGAAGTCTTCGTGGATACCAATGCCGTCCGGCGTCGTGAAGATGAGACTCGCGTCTTCCAGCGAGACAATGCCTCCCATATTCCACCAAGTGCTTTCGAAAGGTCCGGGATAGATCCACACGGGGACTGCTCCCGTGATATTGGATGCTGTGATGCGAATTTGTTTGCACGGTGCGCTCGCAAAAGGCCCGTCACGCCTTGGCACTGCTAGTTCTACCAAGAGTACATAAATTGACTAGTCATTGATGTACTCTTGCGGCTACGTACTGGAGCTTGACGAGCTTGGCGCGAGCTGGCGGCACTCGGTCGACAACTTGATGACAAGGTAATGTCCTACCGGAAACGAAATGTCCGGTTCCGGAAAAAGCAGAAATAGGATTCAATCCCTACTTGAACGATTGCTTGCGCAAGGTTGGCCATGGACGACGATGGCGGCTGCGAGGTGACCCGTATCCTTGGCGCTCGGTACGGCGACGCGCGATGGCCCACGTGATACCGAAGATCTTGTCTGTAGACACCACTTTGCCGTGCTCGGCCTTGCCCGAATCGAGTTTGCCGACCTCGCGACCGTGCGGAGGTACGACGTCGGCGTCCAGTCGCATCTCATGGGTGTATCGCTAGGCAATACAAGCTACTGGCGCGCGTCGTCCATCCCGACAAGAGTGCCCATGCTCGTACGTCTCCTACCCTCTGCAAATAGAAGCCCATCGAGGGTACCATAGAGGCGGAGGAGGCGTTCAAGAAGCTCAGCATCGCATACGAGTGCCTCGCCGACGATGCGAGCCAGACACAGTACATTGCATCGATCTCGTCCTCGAGCAAGAAGCGGCGAAGAGATCATGCTAATGTCCCGCCTGCCAAGCGACCCGCGCCAGCGACGCACGGGCGGATGCGCACGCCCGACGAGATCTACGCCGCTTTCATGGCCGAGGAAGAGCGACAAGCTGCCGCCGAGTTCCAAAAGCGCGGGTTCGAGCGGGTCTTTATCGCATCGCCCAAGACGAAGCACAAGACCAAGACCACCGAGACCCCGCTGCCAACGCCAGAGGACCATCGCCGCGAAGCGCTGCTCGCAACCGACCTGGAGGCCAAGCGCGGCGGGTGGGCGTCGTTCGCGTCCGGCAAACCACCGAATTCCTCCGTTCCAGAGGTCCCCTCTCCCCCTGTAGTGGCGCCTCCAGAAGTTGTCGTACCCGCCTTGCACTGTCTGCTTTGTCGGCGCAAATTTAAATCGCGCGACGTCCTGTTGCGGCACGAGGCAGAGTCCGAGCTCCATCAAGCTAACCTCGCCAAGCAGGCACAGCGAGCAACATAATTGTACAAGGACCCGCGCTATAACGGTGGTGTCGTGTACGACAGACGAAATGGCTAGAGTTTACCAAGTTGCGTTGTACTGTCCATCAACGCTGACTGGTTTCATGTCCTTCGCGGTGCTGCGTACCAAGAAAAATGCTTTACTCCCTTGGTACTATCCAGTGAACTACGAGGTACTTGCTAGCACCCGCGCTGCACGGGCGTGCTAAAGAGGCAAGGGCCGTAGGCAGTTAAACCATCTCGTCCATGATCAAGAAAACGTGTTGTTGTCTGAGCCCTCGACGGCTCGGTTGGAAATTTTGCGCCGCGACCCTCAACGTACAACAGGGTCGCTTCGAGACAGCCTTGCGGCTATGACCCCATGCTCGTGCATATGAAGCAGCCCTGTTGCACGAGCCGAACGTGCAGAACCATCGCTTTGCGAGGCAGTGAGGTCAGCGCCATTGCAAGCCCGAGACGAGCGTACCCGCTAACGTCGTCGAGACGCCGGTCTATATTTAGTCGAGTGTTGCGCCATGCGCGTGACGGACGAGGTGCTTCTGCGCGGCCGCAGCAAGGCGCCCCTCGACCAGCTGCAAGTGCTCCACGTTGAGCACTGCAGCGTCCAAGCGCTCGCAAACCTCCAACACTGTGGCTGTCTCCACTCGCTCTACGCTGGCCACAACAAGCTCGTCGACATTAGCAATCTGGAGGGCCTTCCGCAGCTCTGGCTCGTCGACCTGAGCGCCAACAAGCGGCTCCACGACCTGAGCCCCCTCTCGAGCTGTCTTGCCCTTGGGTACCTCAATTTGAGCGACGGCAGTTTGACCTTCAAGGACCTCGTCCCGCTCCACGACGTCCACATCCTCGAGCTGCATTTGCACGGGAACGCCGGTCTCATTGGCGACGACGACGAGGCGACGTACCGCATGATCGTCGCCGCCCTCTTGCCCAACGTGATGTCGCTCGACGGCCATTACATCACGGCGGCCGAGCGCCTGCGGTCCATCGAGCGCTACGACAGGTACGTGCATGTCCTCATGCACGGCGACGTGGATGGGTACGGCACAACGTCGGCGCTTTGGACGCCGCCCGCCGTGCGAGCGC
>NW_012156396.1:923823-957642 GCF_000151545.1 Saprolegnia parasitica CBS 223.65 | reverse complement strand
GCACCACTACGATGAGATCGCGATGCTGCACAACGACGGGCTCGGCTTGGCACCCGCGCACGCCAAGCACACCGAGTGGCCGCGGCTGCCGTTGCAATCACTGCTTCAGCTTCCGCCGCGGGCAACGTTGCACCTCCTGCTGCTGCTCCTCGTGCCGCTGGAGTTTTCGACCGTGCCGTTGCAAATGGTCTCGGACGCGCTGACGATCAACCTCGTCGGCCAGGTCGACAGCCATGGGCTCCGTGCGCTGCTTCGCGTCCCGCCATACGTCCGTGTCGCGCTCGCCTTCCACCTCCACAAGCTGCAGGCCGCCCAGATACCGCGTTTACCTGATGACGAGCAGCAACTCTGGGCGACCGTGCCGATGGTGTCCGCGACGTACTTGCCGGTAAAGACCAAACCGGCGGCGATAGCGGATCATCCAGCGTTCCAGCGCCGGTGCTGCTACGTGGTAATCTTGCTGTCCCGGTCGCCGTCGTTTCCGGCGCTCTCGGTCGCCACGTCCGCGACGTCACCCGAGTACGAGGCGATCAAACCACTTCTCGAGGCCGCGCACATGAGCCTCGAGGATTTGTATCCAACGCCGGACTCTTCTCTCAGACACGCCATGTGGATGGGTGCGTCCTCAGCCGATCCGAGCACCCACGTGGGAGGTGGCAGCGCCGACGAGCTTCCTTGGAACAAGAAGGACGCGCCGCGCAAGTACGACCGTCCTTGGGAGCTGCAACACAGTGTGAGCGCGCCAGCGCTGGCACCTACCACCGCACCAGATGTGCTCGGCAGTCCCGTCCGCGTGCCCATCAAGATTGGCGAGTGGGTCGAAGTCCGGCGCCGGCAGTACGTGCCGATCCTGAGCGTCTCCAACGACAACAAGTACGTTGTCTTGGCGTCGTTCAAAGGCCAGAACGACGCGCCGTTCTATGGCAACACGACGCTACAAGTTGCCCAGCTCTTGAAGGCGTCGCACAAGGTCTGGAAGATTTTGGATCTAACAACCACGTCGCAAACCAAGCTCGACAAGTCGGTGTGCGGCCCACTGCATCGCGTGTCCCGCGCCCACCACAAGAGCGGGCTTCCGCGCGACGCTGGCGTGCCCAACTTTGACGTCTCGGACGCCGACGCGGCCGCGGCCCTTGACCGCACCGGTGACCGCGACGCCACCGGGCTTGTTTCGACTGTCGATGGATTTGCGCTCAACGCAACATGGGACGCCAACTACGTGCTTGCGCCAGCCCACGTCATTGATGTGCAGAACTACTGTATGGGCAAAGTCGACGGCAGCCACGCGTGGTCGTCGATTGAGGCGCCGTCCTTTATCGATGCTGGGCAGCTCGGTAACCAACACATTGTGCAGCAGACGCGTCCGTTGGGTCCGATGCGCCAGCTACCCGGACTGTCCACACGAGTCCCATCCACCTTGAGCAGCAACAACAACAACGAGCCTGATGAAGCAAACATAGAAGACACTGTAGTCAGTAGCACACCGTCGAAGCCGCTCGATGCAATGCTTGCGCTGCAGAAGGATATGGCAGCGCTTCTCGGTCGCACTGTGGCCAGCGACGCAGCCGACTCAGTCTTTCTCACGTCGCTGCAGGAAACAACGAGCGCGCCAACGAACAGTGCATCCTCACCCGCCAAGAAGGCAAGCGCGTTGGGCCTATGCGCCTTGCCATTTCGCTCGAGTGAGACATTGGAAGTGGCGGTGGTCGATGAAGCGCAGCCGCTGCGTCGGAAGGCTGGCCACCGCGTCTGGTACCAAGTCCACATCCCGGGTGTCGCACCACCATGATCGCGCGTAGGCACGCCGTCTCGGCCAAGCCGCAGCTCATCGTTGGCTCTGTCCTCGGATCTCGACCACCGTCCCAGAAGAGGCCACGGGCGCCGCTCGGCGCGCTCCCGAGCTTGAGCGTCCAAGGCGCCACTTCACGCCTCACGCCCAGTGCCAGTGTCCCGTATTTCTAATATCTTTGGTGTTCTGTGATTGGTTGCTTTTTATGTGCACTTTCGACGTTGGCCAATGAGATGCTGCTGTTTTACGCAATCGCCGTTGATTGGCTGCTTTTCTTTACGTTGCGAAGTTGAAGTTGGGCGGTGCACAGACGTGGCAGCCGACCAACGCCTTCCTTGGCATCCTCATTATCCTTTTTCCGAAACAACCAACACGACCCCCAACATGGCGGCCACCACGATGACGATGACCGTCGACACCAAGATCTGCCTCCACCAGGCCAGCGAGGCCATGGAGACGCTGCCCCGCATGCGCTGGAACGAAGACGACCACCGCTTCCACTACAACGTCCCGCTCTGCGCGCAGCCCGGCGACGAAGGCTTTGTCATCATGCACGAAGTCGAGAGCTCCAACTGCATCTTGCTGTCGCCGACTGACAAGACGAAAGTCTTTGAGATGGAGAAGGTCAACGAAATGATCCATGAGGTCGAGCTCGCCGAGCAGGTCCGGGACGCCATCAAGCGTCTCGAGCACAAGCGGTCGCACAACAAGACTACTAAGGAGCAGTACGAAGAGCGCAAGTCGAAAAAGAGCATCGAGGAAGTCGTGCCGTCCAAGCACGTGCACGAACCCAAGACGCGCGTCACGATCAACAAGAACCCCAAGCCGACCCATGTGCGCACGCTCAAGCAGCCGTCGCGCAACACCAAGTAAACATTCGCCTTTTGTACCATTAACTAACATTTAAAATGACACCGCAACCATCCTCATTTGTGACATCGCTGACCATAAAGGACATTAATCTCCACATAAAGGGGTCCACAAGAACTTGGGCAACGTGGGGCGAGAAAAGTCATTGTGAATAGCATGCCTCCACTCGGATGGGCCTATGGACATGGAGCCGTATGCGTTTTCACCGTATGCAGTGAAAGCCTCCGGTCGGACCGGCGCCACGGCCCTCGTTACGCCTGTAGCCACCACACATACCCAGAAAATACCCTTCTTTCAGAGATTACGTGCGGTTCCGGAGCTTGGCAAAGCGATCTGCGAGGATGTCAAAGTCAAGGGCGCCTACAAAAGAGACGTCGAGAGATCGATACGCTGTCGTCGGACGCCTACCACCGTCGGTATCGCCGCCAGCCGCCGGCGCCTGCTGCACCGTATTCAATGTCACCGAGGGCGGGGCCACCGTTGCGCCCGCGGGGGCTGCGGCTGGCATCGTCGTCGGCACGGCGGACGGCACGCTGGGAAAGGCAGACGGGAGCTTCCCGGCGGGTGGTGCCTACGTTGTAGCTCATTTGTATGGGCTACGAGGCGCTGTCGAGCATTTACCGTCGCATACACCGCCGCGTAATTAGGGCCAGAGACGGGTGCTTGGCCGACCGTGGCGCCCGTGGGCGCAATCATCGGCGCCAGCGGGTCCATGGCCGGCATCTCGATGGGCACCCAGTTGACATTATGCTGCTTGGCGATCTCCTTCAAGTAGTTGATGACGAGGAACGAGTTGGGCGGCTAGGATAAGCTTTGTGGCCCTTCGTGCCGCATAGAAGACGGGCCGTACCTGCACGCTAAGCTTGTGGATCACGCGTTCGTTAACGCAGCCATCGACGTTGCGCAAGGCGGCGGCGGCAAAGTCTTGGCCATATTTCTTGGTTAGCTGGCTCTTGACCTGCAGCCAGCACGTTTGAAGGCGACGATTGCCATCGTGTCCATACCTCGTTGAGCTCTGGAATCTCCGTGCGGTTCGCAGCCCAAATCAACGTGTACACGGCTTCGCGCATGTCGTAGGGGCAGGCGCGCTCGGCCTTGATGAGGGCTGCACGCTCGGCGACGAGTTCGCACAGCAGCTCGAGAATCTCGTAGGCCTCGACGACAAAGTCTTCGCGGATGAGCCCTTCGACCTATCGGCGACGAGGGATGACGCGTGCCTACTATGGGGTGGCCATGACGTACGCGGATGCGGGCCTTCTCTTCCTTGCCCTCGGCGAGGAGCTTGGCGACCTCCTTGCGGAGCACCTTGGCTGCGTTCGCCTTCTTGTTCTTGATGATGCCAATGCGGCCGACCGCCATCTTGAGGTTCGGCTTGAGCTTATCCACGCTAAAGCCAAACATGCTCGTCGTCGGGCTGGCTTTCGAAAATGACGTTCGCTTGGCGTTTGTATGGACAGAGCGATTGTCCGATCATCATTCCTTCCTACCCATATTGCCTTTCGGAAAATATTCACAGGCAAGTCCACCGAGAAGCACTGCCGAGTACAGGTTGTGCGAGGAGGCAGACACGACCGCTCTGCGCGGCAAGTGGGCGCCCCGTGGCGAGCCTTCGTGTCGCCTGTTTCAAGGTCTGGAGCTATGAGAATCGAAAGGAGGCAGTTTTGACGTGTTTATTGCTAAATTAGGCATATGCCGAATGTAGTCATCGCTTTGCACCAACGGGTGCGGATGGACGAGGGCTTGTCAGACCGCCCGCGGGCGTCGGACGAGATCAACAGTCTCAAGGCGCGTCTCCATGCGAGCCTCGTGGGCGCAACGCCTAGCCCGTATGTGGTCAAGGCCAACTTGGCGCTGAAGAAGTCCGAGTGCTGGCAGCGCTTTGGCCACGTGTACCATCGATCGGCGCCCGACGACCTGGTGAAGCTCCACGACACGGCCTTTGTCGCTTGCTACGTGTGCCACACGGTCTACTCGTTCAAGAGCAAAAATGGCACGACGACGATCATGGCGCACCGCTGCCCGCACGAGCGCAAGCCTCGACCGATCGAGCCGCCGCAGCGCAAGATGAAGAACCCGGAGCTCGACGCGCTCAAGAAGGACATCCACAACGCGCTCGTGACAGGCGACGAGGCGCGCGGGTACACGCTGCAGGATAACCCGAACGGCATCAAGTCGGGCTGCTGGAAGAAGTTTGGTCACGTGTTTCTGAATGCGACGCCACTGCGCGCGTTCGACTCGAGCTTCGTCGCTTGCCGTGACTGCTTCGTCGTGTACCAGTACAAGGTGCGCAACGGCACGTCCACGATGACGACGCACACGTGCGACGACGACGCCTTGGCCCGCGCCCGCGCATCGCAGCGCCGACCCCAAGTCGCCTCGCTCGGATCGACCAAGCGCGCCCGAATCGATACGCTTGACGATGACGACGACAAGCAAGCCATAAGCACGCGGCTTGTCCAAGCAGGCTCTCCGTACGCGCTCTTGCCCCACCCAAACGAGCGCAAAGCACCGATCTGGCAGCGATTCGGCTTTGTCTATCGGCACGGCGAGCTCGTCGTCGACTCCGAGCATCTCGGCCGCTATTACGTCGGCTGCTACGCGTGCAAAGCGCTCTTCAGCTACGCGCTGGGTGGCTCGACGGCCTCGCTGTCAGAGCACACGTGCGGTCAACCGTTGGAGCTGCTTCAAGATGCGTTTGTACACGCGTTTCTCCACAGCTGCTGCGAGAGCGGTCTCGACCTCGACCTTCTTGGTCGCGAGAGCTTTCAGCAATTTCTGCAAGCGACGATCGAGCTCGGGCGCAGTACGACGACACCGGTCCTAGCTGTTGATGCAGCGCTTGTCCGCGTCAAGATGCAGTCGCTCGTGGAGATGACGCGCGCCGTTCTCTCGGCGCGGCTCGCCATGGTCGTTCAAGACGGCGTCACCTTTGGCCTCTCGGTGCGTCCGATGCGGATCCACGTCACCGACACCACGTCGATCGTTATCGCCGTGCACTACATTGATGCTGACTTTGCGCTCCACGACCGCGTTCTGGATGTCCAACCACTGCAGGACGGCGGCGCTTTTGCTGTGCACAAGACACTCGCGTCGTACAACCTGAGCCTCTCGACCCACCCCGATACGACGGTCTGTGCACCGAGCTGCAGTCGCACGCCGCCACTCGAAGCCACCGCCAACCAACTCGCGTGCCCGATCAATGAGCTCGACGCCGTGCTAACCCACCTCCTCAACGCCGACACGTGGTACGATATTGCGCGCGCGTAGGATCAAAAACGACATGGAGCTAGGCGCGACGATTCCACCGAGACCTTTTCTCTGCTACGGGCGCTGCAGGACCTGGTGCTGCACGGACCGGACGACGCGCGGCAGTGGACGCTTCCAGCTGGATCCCGCGTCTCGTGGCAGACGATGTCGGCGGCTGCGAGCTTCATGCAGCTGCAGTGGGCCTCGCGCAGCCTATGGTATCCGAGCGCGTCGTTTCCAGCCGCAGCGCTGGCCATCGTATCCGCCTTTTGTGCGATCGCGTCGGTCTTTGCCAAAGCCGCCGATGCCTTTGAAGCGCCACGCACCCCGATGCTCCACACCGTGTGCTACTGGAAACACGCGCTCACGACGTACTGCGCACATGACGAAGCGTCTTCTGGCGACGGGCTTCGGCGCAAGGTCCTCGACCGGCTTTCAGCGTGGACCATTTGCTCCATCCACGTCGCCGCCGCGCTCTTGGACCCGGGGCAGCGCAAGCGGCTGGCGAAATTCGGCCTCGACGCAGCCACGATTGCGCTGGCGAAAACAGACCTCCGAGCGCGCCTTCTGGCGGCTGCGGCGTGCGAGTCGGTCGGTCGTGCCAACGCCAAGCCCGTGCAGTCGACGCCGCCGTCCTTGCTTTCCATGTATGGCGACTCGAGCGACGACGACAATGACGACGTCAATGACGCGTCCAGCGTCGAGGACGAGCTGCGCAAGTACTTTGAGAGCCCGCTGCTGGAAGAGACAACGCCCGAGCCGAACGTCCTCCAGTGGTGGAAACTTCAGCGCCGGCGCTTTCCGTTCTTATCACGTGTCGCCCGCTCCGTGCTGTGCCTCCCCACCGCGGGCAAACCGACGCTGTCCTTTGCCTCGAGTACGTCGCGAGACGTGGCGAGCCTTGTGTTTCTGCAGTCGAACCGCGACTTGACCCAAGCCGCTACCACGACGTTGCAGAGTGCGGCGGACGATGAGACGTATGGTACGAGCGACGAAGGGCATCCCCTCATTTAAGAGACAACGACGATGACAATCTTCTTCTTCGTATTCCTCTCTCTCTCTGGATGCTCAATCGAGCTTGCGGGACGCGACGCTATGGACGAGGCCGTCGAGTATTCTAGCGACGGCAAAGACGCCGCCTGTATCGAGGTACATGACGCGTGCATGGATGGGCCAAGTCGCAGCTTACCGACGATCGCGCACGTGCTCGTGAGGAACTGCAGGAACGACGGCTTCGTCTCAATGTACTCGACCTTGATGGGCGAAAACTCGTACGAGAAGACGACGCCAGGAAACGAGAACCGGCCATTTTCGTTCGGCTACACAGCCGCAGCATGAGCCCACAGTCGCAGAGGCGCGACGTACGTCCGATGCATGCTCCGTGACAGAGTACTGGTACGTCTGGATCGACGGCCCGTACAGCGGCGTGTACTGCGTCGGAACAATGGACAGGCCGTACTTGTAAATCTTGACTATCAATCAATCCCACCTAGGTGGTCCAACGAGGGATGCAAAAGACAGGGGGGCGTACAGTTTTCCACGACAACTTTGTGCACGTCCTGGAGCGGGTTGGTCATCTCCGGGATCGATGGTCCAAAGCGCAGCGAGTGCACAATGTGCGACGAGTTGAAGTCGAGGAACTCGAGAAACGTAAACATGTTGAGCGACCCTTCGTGGGCAAAGTTGATGTCGCCCGCGGTCTTTTGCACGTCGACGTAGCCCGTGAAGCGACAGCCTTCTTCGCTGTTCTCGAGCGGATATGCGATCACGTCGCTCTTGACGATGACCTCGCGGTTGCCCTTGGTGTCGCTCGCGTCCATGGCCACATCTAGACAGGCGGCGACGTGACGAAGACGTGGCAGCCTGCACACGTACCAGTCTCAGGTTCATGCAGAAAGGTAATGTCGACCTCAACGTGCATGATCGTGTCTTGCTACACAGGCCATGAGTGCGTGGCGGCGGCGAGGCGACGGCGCACCGGGTCAATGTCGACATACATGCGGTTGACGACCTCGGTCGTCGTGTAGATGCCCAGCTCCGAGAGGAAGAGCAGAAGCACGACGACGAGGCTCACGAGGGTGATGATGGCCCCGCTCGTCGTGCGCATCTGGATGCCTTCGACGCCCTTCGTGTACACGTCGTACTGCCGCAGCCGCTGGAGCATCCTGCTACGTGGCTTGGCGTGACTTGCAATCTCAATGTCCGAAAGTCCTTGTTGAATCATTTTATTCAAACTGCAAATCCTCAAGTGTAGTGGCATTAAAAAAGCGAGATACCTAATTAGGATATGTACGAATCGGATTCACACAACGGCAATTTCAAACGTCGACAAAGCAATGCGCTCGACACCACCGCGTCGACCGGCGCTGGCGCTGCGAAGGCTAGCGTGCGCCTGCGTGGTCATGGCCATGGTCGCGACGCCGCCTCAAGCTGTACATGCTGCGTCTAGCGCGGTCCTGGACGGCGGCGCCAACGACCCTGCCCGCCCCAAGAACATCGAGCACGTCACGCCGCCCACCGGCTCGGCGGCAACAGTGAAGCGCATATCGATCTCGCTGCCAAACAAGAAGCCGCAAGCTGTGAATGCTCTCGTCGACCGCAATGCTGCCACGGGCGCAGACGGTGCTCCATCTGGCGCCGCCCATGTGCACACACGACATGCCGCCGAGTCCATCGAAGTGCCCGTCGCCCCCGACGCAGCCATCGAGCCTTTTGACGACACCAGTATTCGAAGCACGAAGATCTCGGAAGCGGTTGGTCCTACGCTCGCAGAGCGCGTCGCACAAGCGCACTATGCGAAGGAGACGGCGGCGGCCCACGGCGCGCTCTTATCTGTCGACGCAGTGACCCTGGCCGACGGCAAATTTGAAGGCATGTACGATGTGCCCGTCGAAGACGGTGCAGAACACGCTACGGCAGATCTCGGCGGCAAAAGAGCGCGGCTTCTCGACAATGGAAACTACGGCGACGCAACGAGTGACGAGCCTCAAAAAGTGGCTTGCGATCCCATTCTTGTGTCGCCAAATGCCGATGCCCTACCCTTGACTGCGCACCGACGGCTGCATACTAATACGGACGATCCGCCGCTCGCAGGCACCCTATCGACGCAGGGCGACGCATTCGCTGACGAGTCGTTGCTCCAAGAGCCTCGCGCGATCGAACGGTCCAAAGAGTCCCTTGACGAAAGCAGCAGCTCGCGCCCCCGCCGTCTCCCGAGCAAGGCCACGCCAGTCACATTGCCATCGACGCATGACGAGCCCGCGTCATGGGACTGGCAGCAAGCGGTCGATGCGTGGATCGCGGCGGCCAGCGCGTCGCTGGAAGCAGCGACGCACACTAGTGCATTCCACTGGCGCGCGCTCGTCGCTGCCGTCGGTGACGCCTACGACGTGGGCGAAGCCGTCTTTTGGCTCAGCCTGCACAGGACGCTGTCCGTCCTCGATGACGTTAGCGCGTCCTGTGACGACCTCCTCGCCAACAGCGAAGACGCGCGGGTCCTTCTGGCCAACACGTGGGGTGCCATCTTTCTCAGCACCTTTGGCGCTGTCTTTGCGGGTATCTACGTGCTCTTCACCTATGTGCCCACGGTGGCCGTCGACTTTTACCAGACGCTCGACGACTTGGCCAAGGTCAAGGTCAAGCTCACGTCAGTCGTCGCGGTGGTGACTGCTCTCGTCGTTCTCAAGGCGGAATGGTGGTTCTGGCTCGGCCTTGTCGTGATCAGCCTCTTCTACTACTGGTCGGGCAACAAGACGGACGCGGCACAAGCCGTACATAGAATAGCCCTTCGTCGTGCCCACTCGGTGTGAGTTACGTAGTGCCCATGTGCACTATAAGAACCAGCAATATAGACGCCTCTTGCTGGTGTAGAGCTCCACCAATTGCTTCTCGCACGGCCTGTCCTCCATTGATCTTCATTGGAGGTCGTGCAACGGTGGCGATTGCTTCTTGTTGCAGCCACTGTCGCCGCTGCACCGCGTGAGGCATGAAAGAATGCTATCACTTCTCAGCCAAGGCCACCATCACCTCGAATGTTGCCGCCAAGATGCTCGACTTGTTGTCTGCATACCTTCACTGGGGCCGCCGACGTGTGGAGTCGTCGCCGACAGGACATGCATGCGCCAGAGGAAGCCCACTTGCTGCAAGCTCTCCGGCTGCAGGATGTTGCCGCCAAAACGTCAAAACCTCCGAAATATGATACGCGTATCTATCATGTCTGAAAGGCTTTTGAACTACGAAACCGAGTCCAAGCTCACAGTCTCATCGCCCCCGGCTTGCACACACTGATGGAAGACGCACTCCTGGCCACCGCGGGCTCCTTGCTGCTATCGCTTCTCAAGATCGCGCTGGCGTGCGCCATCATCGCTGCAACGCTCGTCGGCCTCAGCAGCCTCGCGACGCCGACAGCTACCGGCGCAGAGTCAGCTCGACGGGGTCGCGACGAGCCAGATGCGAGCGACTTGCGCATCCAGATGGCCTCGAACTCTGCCAAGATCCGAGCGCTCCACGACGCAGTTGACGGAATGGCAGCACAGCACAGCGTTGCGGATGAGACCCATACGAAAACGCTCACGGACCTCGCTGCGCGCATGGCCGCCGTCGACGTCCGTGTCGAGGTCGCCTTGAAGTCAGCGACCAACATGTACGCTATCCCCCTCACAGCGCTCAAGCGACAGGTAGCATCCATCGAAACGGCCCAAACGATCCTGGACGCGCGACTGGCGGCGGCACTCTCCCACGGCAATGCAGCGGTGGCCCGAGTTGAAGCTCGCTGCATGAACTTTGAAAAGCTGCGGCTACCACGGACGCTTTCCGTACCGAGTTTGGAGCCCACGTTCGCGCTCTCGAGACCAAGATCGACGCCATGTCCTCGGCGTTGAGTGCACTGCAGCCCCAGCAAGGCATGCCTGCACCTTCTACTACCGCCAAGCCCACTGCAACACCCCATGTCGCCACACCGCCGGGGTTTGAGGAGACGACGTCAGCCCTGCCACTGGAGCGCCATCCTCCCAGCACAGCACCTGCCTTCGTTTCGTCGCTTCGTCGCAGCCTCGAGGACAACAGCGAGGACGAGAACGAGGTACCACTTTCTACTGCAACTGGCAGCGTCCAACGCAGTGCCAAGCCGAAGAAAGGCCATCGCGGCCGGTCGGCCAGTGCCATCGCCCGGCGCAACGCGATAAGCATGAGCCGCCTCGTCGCCAAGCATATGGCCGAACACGTCTTGGAGTAAGCTGCCAACATCATCCCGAAGCCGCCACCACCATCCCAGCGTCGTCCTCGCACCTTGGCGCCGTCAGCACGTTATCTAGTGCTCGTAAAGTATGGAGGTTGATCATTTCCATTCTGCACACCACATCCAGTAGCAAAATGGAAATCAGGAGCACGGGTGTCCCACCGTGGTGTAGCGACAAGATACCTCGAGCTTGAAAAGATACCTCGATGCGCACCACAGGAAAGCGGGCGGCTTTGGGGGCTCGATGTCCCGGCCTCCGGAGCGTTATACCTGCGCCGTTAACGCAGCCACAAGAACCGTCGGCGCCAGCCGAAGCCCCGACGGCGATGCTGAGTGAAGGTGCCGGTTCGAAAAAGCAGCGAAAGATTTGGGCTCTGCCCTGTCCCTGGCGCTGATTGGCTGCTTTCGCCAACGGAAGCGAATGTACATTGTGCCATCTTGTACGCTTCGTCTCAATGTATGTATGTAATGTACGGGTGCTCAGACCATTGTACGACGTACGATGGTCGTACCAGGTTCGCGTGGATGACAGAAGGTGG
This sequence comes from Saprolegnia parasitica CBS 223.65, assembly GCF_000151545.1. Lineage (NCBI taxonomy): Eukaryota > Oomycota > Saprolegniomycetes > Saprolegniales > Saprolegniaceae > Saprolegnia > Saprolegnia parasitica. The sequence continues at coordinate 945,962 of NW_012156396.1, read as the reverse complement.
GAGCGCTCAGTGCGATTCCAGCGACCGACGGCCACGTGCGATGGCGACGCAGACGCGCATCTTGACGAGCCTCCAGTACAGCTACCCGCCTTCGCTCAAGCCGGCGACGTGGAAGGATGCGGCGCCGCCCGCGCTGCCGCTGAGCCTCGTCGAGCTCTGCGTCCTCGCGCTCGTCAACGCCGAGGGCCCGGCCATGCGTGGCGTCGACATGATCTTTCCGTGCGCACTTTATCCTGCAGCATTGCGCGATGCTCATAGAGACATGGCGTAGGCGGTTGCCGGAAGAGCTCGCCCAGTCGCTTTTGGCGGCCTTGGCCGACAAAGGCAAGGTGACCGACGACCGCCTCTCGGCGTTCTTGTCCGTGTCGCGCCGCGTGATTCGCCTCGTGGGCTGCAACAACATTCGTAAGTCCGTGCTGCGCCAAATCCCATTTCGGTGCCCGTACCTGGTACACATCATGACGCACCAAGATGGCGGCGCTGACGCGACGTCTGTAGACGTATCTCGATCTCTCCAACTGCCTCCAAGTAAACAACACGGTCGTCCAAGACATTATGCAGGGCTGTGCCCACCTGCAGCAGCTGCGTCTGGACAACTGCCGCCACATCACGGATGCAGCTTTCCAGCCCGAGCAGTCGCTCTTTTACCCGCTGCGTGCCTGCCTGTCGCTCAAGGTACACAGCTCCTACCATCGTCCACACCTCATGCTGCGCAGGCGCTGAGCTTTGCGGGCTGCTCGCAAGTGACGCAAGCGCTGATCCTGAACCTCGTCAAGGCGTACCGGTCGCTCACGCAGCTCAACTTTTCCCGCTGCAAGGTCTGTCACGACCAATTGCTTCTTCCATACCTCATCCTCTGGATCTAGCGCATCAACAGCGAGTCGATCCGCACGCTGCTGCATGGCTCGATGACATTGAAAACACTCAACCTCTCCTTCATGGTACTACATTGCCGATATGCAGCGTGACCTTATTCTTGTCTAGGACATTGCAGACGAAGCCTTCGCGTCGTCGCACGCTGGCAACACACACCTTCTCAAGGAACTGGACCTCGGTCAGTGCAAGATCACGGACGTTGCTCTCTTGTCGCTCGCGCAGTCGTGTCCCGAGTATACTACTGCACTTGTATATGTCTGTTGGATCTCATAGGCGTGTCGGTGTAGCTTGGAAGTGCTGCGTCTGCGCTGGTGCACGCAGATCACCGACTTGGGCATGGTGCGCATTGCGACACACTGCCGCCGCCTACGCCACCTCGACCTCAACAACTGTGGCTTTGTCACCGACCAGACCGTCCTCGCGCTGGCGCAACACTGTACGAACCTCCGCTGGCTGAACCTCTCGTGGTGCGTCCACGTCACGGACCACAGCATGGCCGAGCTCGTGATGGGCTGTCTGCATCTCGAGGAGCTCCTGGTCGTGTGGTGTAGCCAGCTCACGGACGAGACCTTGGTTGCGCTCCTGGAGCACGCCAAGAAGCTCAAGTGCGTGCACTTGAACGGCTGCAAGGACAACATGTCACCTGCGCGCTTGGACGAGGTGCGCGCGCATGGCATTCAGATTGCGTCCTAGATTCGCTAAACCTGTACTAAAAAACCTATTTAAACCCAATCGGACACAACCGGACGATCCAGATCTCAATGGACGCGATCTTGACCGCAGCGACGGGGTCCGACGCATGGACCGCAGCCGTCGTCGCCTTCGCTTCGACGGCCAAAGGTAGAAGCTTGCGCAGCGTGGTCGGCAGCAATACAATTTGGTGATGTAGACGCATCGACCTTTGACAGCGACCGCGCGCACAAGGCTGACGTGTGTGCGATGCTGTGGCAGGCGGTGCGCGACCCAGCATCGCCGTTCGCAGGTATAATACGAGATGACGCAGACTCGCCTTGACGAGCGAGTGTAGCCATCCATGCGAGCTTGACGGCCTGCAAACTTCTCATGCGGGAGCGTCGGGACATTGCCATCTTGCTCTCCACCGAGGTACTTTACTTTCGCATGGACGTGGCGTGGTATGCGAAGCGCTGTAGGCATTTGACGTCTTCTTGCAGCATGCGTCGAGGCCGTACGAAACAGAAGCGAGTAATGCGATCCAGCTCGAGGCCATTCGCTGCATGGTCAACGCCGTGTACATCCGCCCCGACTTTGTCGAGCAGCTCTTGGCCACCGCACAGTACGACGCGCTCCTGGCGCTTTCCGCGGTTCGTTCTCCATTGCACCTTGTTGCTCATGCACGAATGGGCCTAGTCGTCGCAGACGATGGAGTTTCACACGCTGCTCTGGAAGTGCATTCTTGCCACGTTCGAGCAGCCGCGCGCCATCACACAGGCCATTGTGACCCTGCGCGTGTACGCGACGATCCTGCCCGTCCGTGTGTCTTGTGCCTCTTGTCCTTCTCAACATAAAGGACATTAGACGGCGGCGTACTGCCTTCGCAGCCGGCACTTTGCCTTTTCGCCAGCCCAGATTGCACTTGTGCTCGAGCTTGTCAAGGCCATCTTCGTCATCACGTCACATGTACTAGTATCTTGCTGCGGCGTCGTCTCATCCAGTTGTAGCACAAGGATGCCAGTGTCGATGCGCCGTGGCCTGCTGTCGACGAGTAGTCTTGCGGCACTTGACTTGTTGCAACGTGATGCGTAGAGCCATGCCGCTGTTGTGTGACCTCCTTCAGCTGCCCAACACGGCTCCGATCCTCGAACTCAAGCTGCAGACCGTCAACTGTCTCATGGTGCTGCAGCATCCCACGTACATCGAGTACCTCGTGACGCACAACGCCGCTTATGACTTGCTGGCGTTCTTGGATTACGTGGTCGGACAGGCCTCTAGGAGCAAAATGTGATTTTCATCCATGTCGCTAGCTTCTCAAGGTCCGCCTCGAAAAGACCAAGTACGACGTCGCACGTCGCACCAGGCTCCGACGTCGGCGTAGGAAAGCGGGAGACGTGACGCCGCTCCTCATCGGTCTCAATTTGCTCTCGACGAAGGACGCCGCCTTTCGTGACACCTGCAGAGTGACCATCTTTGGCTCGACAGGTCCGTGCACACGGCGTTCCATCCACGTCGCAAGGTGGTGCACTTGTAGCAACGCCCCTTCCGTACGCCCGCACGACGGGTTGAGCGATTGGTACAGGTAGTATGATCCTGCATAGGTCGCCGGAAGGGCTTCCCATGTCGCCGCAGCGGAGCGCCAAGTTTTCGCTTCAAGAGGGTCTTTTGAGCTTCATGACGAGCCTCGATACAGACCTCAAGCGCTGCGCGAGCGAATTCCTCTTCACACTTTGCCACCAAAACCGTACAACCAATACTACGACCATCGATCCAACATATCGTGCTTGTTCGTAGCGCTCGAGTTTACCCAGCGCACGGGCATGGGCAACGCCGTCGCCTTGCTTCGCACGAAAGGCCTCGTGTAGTCACACGACAAAGTAGCTGGTTTATACATCATCCATTACGCTTGAAATGGCGCTTGCGATGCTTACGGGGTCGTGATGTGGATGATGTGATAGTTGCGCTTGCCCGTGCGGAGAAGCGTGGCCTGGCCTTCGATCGCGTGGTGCGACTCGAAGACCGCGGCGTCCGACTCGACGCGGACGTTGTTGATGTACAAGCCACCGGCCTTGATCAGCCGGCGGATCTCGGCTAGAAAACATCTCCGTGCATAAAGCAAGAGTAGAAGACGAGCGTACCCTTGGTCTTGACAGCACCGAGGAGACCGACGACGTCGACGATCTTTTGGCCAATCACCTGTGCTGGCGCGAGAGCGGTCTTGGGCGCGTCGATTGAGAGCATCGTGGCGGCTGAGATGCCGTCGCAGGAGCCACCAAAGAGCACCTTGGCCGCGCGCTGGGCCTGCTCGAGTGCGTTTTTGCCGTGGATGAGCGTCGTCACGTGCTCGGCGACCGTTTGCTGCCCAAATCGCTTCTCCGGCGCCTCGGCGTGCGTGGCCAAGATGGCTTGGATCTCGTCGAGGCTCAGAAACGTGAACGTCTTGAGCAGCATCGGGACATCGGCGTCTTCGGATCGGATAAAGTACTGGTAAAAGTCAAACTACGCGCGCTCGTTGACGGCAAGGCGATAGGAAAACGCGTTGGATACCGTCGACGTCTTGGCGGCGTCGAGCCAGATCGCATTGCCGGCCGACTTGCCGTACTTTTCACCGGACGCGGTCGTGAGCAGTGGCAGCGTCACGCCGTACACTTCCTACAACGGATCATCGGTCGTCACCAGGACACAGAAAGATGAGGATCAAGGGGACCTTGCCGTCGGCCTTGCGCACCATGTCGGTGCCCGACACGATGTTGCCCCATTGGTCGCTGCCACCCACTTGCACAAAGCAGTTGTAGTGGCGGTGCAAATGCAGAAAGTCGTACGCCTGGAAAAGCTGGTACGAAAACTCGAGGAAGCTCAAGCCGTGGTCGCTCTCGAGGCGGCGCTTGACGCTGTCCCGCGCCAGCATCGCGTTCACGCGCGCAAAGCGGCCGCAGTCGCGCATCCAGTCGACGGCCGACATCTTGCCGTGCCACGCCATGTTGTTGGCGACGACGGCGCCCGTCTACCAGCATGCCGCCTCGTTCATATGCATAATGTATCGAGAGGTCGTACCGTGGGCGAGTCGAAGTCGAGGACGTTCTCGAGCGACTTCATGAGACGGCTCGCATTCGCATCGACAGCCTCGGCCGTGAGCATCACACGCTCGTCCGAGCGCATGCTTGGGTCCCCGATCATACCCGTGGCACCGCCCACCTACGCCCATGCACCGATGAGACCAGCGGCTGCATCTCGTAGCAAAGCCCACGAGAAGAATGGGCTTGAGGCCCGCGAGCTGGAAGTGGCGCAGTGCAATGGCCGTGACCAGATTGCCGACATGGAGAGAGCTCGCCGTCGGGTCAAAGCCGCAGTAGACACCGACGGGCTTGGTGCCAGCGGCCACGGCTGCATCCAGGATGGACGGAGCACCGGCGTGCGTGAGGCCAGCCAAGAGGCCTCGCTGGCGCAGCGCATTGATGGCTCGGCTCATGTTGCTGCAAGGTCGAAGAAACGCAGCGAAGAATGATGCTTCGAGTGGGCCCAACAAAAACGGGCCAATCACCGACCAGGATTTGCCGAGCCAAAATCGCCCGTCCGCCAGCAGCTTCCGCCAGCAGCAAGGGCTGCAGCCATCGCACTTGGAGCATGGCGAGGACATCGGTTAAGGCCTGGATGGCTCCTAACTTATTGGCGGGTTCCCCGCCTTTAGGTCTGGGAGGGTTGACCTCTTTGGGAATGAGACCTTGCGTACGAAGCGATGTGTCTATTATCATTTGCCCTGCATCAAGGTGACGCGTGCTTCGCGCAGCGCTTCGAGCACCTTGTCGCTGGTTGGTCGCAGTGCCGGGTCGTGCTGGAGGCACTGGCGGATGATCATCTTGATGCATGTCGGGCAGTCGTCCGAGATGCTCGGGCGCAGCATACCGGTCACGAGTTTCATTGTGAGGTCGGCGGTCGGCGTGTGCTGCAGCTCCTCTTCGTACGGCGACTTGCGCGTATCGAGCTCGGTGAGCACGACGCCGAACGAGTAGACGTCGACCTTTTCGTCATAGTCCTCGCCGTCCTGGAGCAGCTCAGGCGCGCTCCATTGGATCTCGCCGACGCCCGCCGTCATGGTGTTTTCATACGTGCGGTCGCGCGCGCAGCCAAAGCCGCTGAGCTTGGCCTCGCGGCGGTTCGTGAGGAGCACCTTCTCGGCGCGGATGTTGCGGTGGATGAGACGCGGCGAGAGCGAGTGCATGTAGACGAGCGCCGCGCAAATGTCGAGCGCGATGCTGATCTTTTCCTTCTCCCACGACAGCTGGACGCGCTTGTTCTCGAGCAGGTGGCGCAGCGTCTTGCCCTCCATGTACTCGGAGATGCAGCAGAGCCCGTGGTCTTCCGTGATGTAAAAGCCGATAAACTTGACAATGTTGGGGTGCTGGAGGCGCGCCATCGAGCGCACTTCGGACACGAGCGCCTTCTTGTTCTTGGCCAAGTCCTCGGGCGACGATGAAAAGATGAGGCTCTTGATGAGCACGGGCTGTCCGAGGTAGTGGCCGAGCTCTGTCTTCATGTAGTTGCCCGGCACGATGCGCGTGTGCACAATGTCGGTCGAGTCGAGCCAATACTGCTTCTTGTACGGCTCGAGCTCCGTGTACTCGCCGCAGTTGACGTCGTCGCGGAAGTGGTTGGTCTCTTTGTTTGAGCGTGGCATGATCATCTGGTTGCCCGGGAAGCGGTTGCCGTTGCTAGCAGGAAAGTTGCCGCGGCCCGGCGTCCGGGCGCCGCCACCCGGCGTGCGTGCTTGCGCCGAGTTGTAGTGCGATGGGTTCGAGTGGGCGCGGTTCACGCGCTCGGCCGCGTGGCGCTGGCCGTTGCCGCTGTGGTACATGGGCGGCGGCGCGTGGTACGGCTCGGGCACGGCCACGTTGTCCATCCGCGCTTCCGACGACGCACAGCTGCCCATGGCGGTCGTCGTCTCGGTAACAATTCGGGTCTGGCTCGTCCTAGACGCGACACCACCATGTCCTAATTAGGACTTGCATACCAACCTCCAGGATGAGCCAGAGCATTACACGCAAATCGAACGTGATGTGGGAAACGTGAAAATCTCGCGCGCTGATAGGTCTTATTGCGAATGGATACCTCGACCAATCGAAAAACACGGTGAAAAAGGCAGCGCAACTCCTTCGTTGCAGCGCCTGGACACAAGCAGAGATGGAAGGTACCGGCATCGGCCAATGGCATCGCTTCGAGTAATACGACGATGGCCGCACGCCAGTCGCGCCACTCGGCAGAGATCGAGATCGTGTGACTTATGAGCTAGGGTTCTGTTATTCCCTTGGTTATGGGCGACAAATTTGTCGCTCGCCTAAGCCTTGCCACCTCCCACTCCAACTTGCACCACGATTACGACACGCGAAAGGCCATGGCTCTTGCTCGGCGCCAAGACCATGCACACGTGCGGGCGTTACTACGTCACGACGCCTGTCTGGCCCGCGTGCGCACGCTCGTCGTCCGAGATGGCGCGTACTTGCCGCACGACCGGACTGTCCCAGGTCGCGGGCGCAATTTGAATCTGGCGCAAGAGAAGGTGCCGGACGCGGCGATAGCTCGGGTGCGTATAGCTCGGAAAGTCGCTGAAAACGTGCTTGGCGTGGACTCGGACGAGCCGAAGGAGGTCGGCGTCCGTCACACCCTCGCCCTTGGGTACGTGTGGCGCGACGTCGTAGAGCAACGCGTGAATGGCTCGGATCTCGGCGGCGTTGGTGTAGTGGAAGAGCGCCGAGTGCGTGCCGCAGCAGTCGAGTGACATGTGGATCGGCCAGATCGAGTAGAGCTGGAACCAGTCGCAGTTGGCCGGCGTGTAGTCGTACGTGCCGTTGACGCGCGGATTGTTGACGAGGCTGCCAGGCGAAAAGATGTGAAGGATGTCGCGGCCCGAGCCCGGCTCCTTGGTGTTGAGCGCCAACACGTTTCGTTCGCGGAGGCAAAACGCGATCTTGAGGTCCTCGCCACACGCGACGCAGCGCGCGTGGCAGCCGTTGGCGACCGCCGCCATGTACTCGTTGACGGCGCCGCGACTGAGGAGGAGCCCGGCCATCGAGTTGAAAGTCAAGTGGTTCAGCTTGGGCCACGAGTAGGGCCCGGACGTTGGCAGTACGAGCGGGTGTCCAAGAAAGTACGGCTCGTTCGCGTCAAGGCCCTGCACCAAATGCACGAGGTTGGATGGAATGACGTACGACGAGTCGGCCGCGAGGTAGAACCACTCGTGCTGCGGCGCGTCGGTAAAGACCTTCATGATCGCGTACATGGCTGGCGTCGACGCTAGGCTCGTCGGTGGCACGAGTAGCGTAAAGCCTGGTGATGTCTTTGTCCTGGCCTCGGTCACGGCAGGCACGCGGAACTCGGGCGTCTTGGTCTGCACGCAGTAGAGATGCGGGATCGTCGTTGCCCACGTCTCGCGAATGGCCGTGATGCGCTCTGCGAAGCGCGACTCCTCCCACATGGAGCTGTACACAATGAACGCCATCGATTCCTCGGTCATCGCATACTCCTTCGGCGGCACGAGCTCGGCGTCGACGTCGAAGAAGCCCACCATGTACCACATGCGGCAGACAGCGGCCACCTACCCAGTCTCGGTCAGCATCACATCATCGGTTGCAAATAGCACGACCGTCCAGAAGCCCAGGAGCATGGCCAAGAGCTTTGGTCGACGACCCATGCTGCGTGGCACCTCGTCCGCGCCCGCGTCTGCCATCACTTTCTGGATCTGATGCGCCACGTGATCGATTAAATGTGGCATGTTTCCAGTAAAATCGGCATCTCTTCTTGTGGAGGGTCCCTGTCGGCGCAGCGAGTTGCAAGAGCGATACAGGCACGCTGCGCACGATAAGTGGGCGCATACACTAGTTTGGGCTCGTAGAGAACGCCACGGTGTGCTCTATTGACAGGTCAGTGAGTTCCCTTGAAAGAGGCATCTGCCACATTGCATTTCGCACCCTTTTTAGCGCGACGTTTCGAGCAACGATTATGGAAGGAACAAGCGTCTTCAATCGCGCTTGAATTGGAGGTTGCACCATTCGAGCTCGCTTTCTATCCCGGTGCATCGATGGAGTACACCTATGTGAACGCTGGGACGCAAGAGCTAACGTGTCGCCGCTGCGGTTCGCCGTGGAAGGATGTCTGCGCCTGCTTGACCTTGGACATTGAGTGCTCGGAGGCGACCCATGCCGCCAGCTCCGTCGTCCGCGGCATTGAACTCATTGAAATTTCGACGCGGTCCATTGATATGGACGCTCTCTTTTTATACTCCGAGTCGTCGCAGTGCTCCAAACAGCCTTTCCTGAACTCGGACTCGGGCCTCTCGCCGTGCAAGCGCAGCGCACGCCGGCGCGACGAGCCTCAGGTGCCGCCGCCGGGATGTTCGCTGGCGTTCATGCTAATGCTCTGCGCGCCCAAGATGGCAGTCAACATGGCCTGGTCCGCGCAGTGGGCGGCGTTTGGGCCACAGCTGCAAACGATCTTTGTGGCGCCGTGGAAGGTGCAGCTCATCCAAGTGATTGGTCCTATCACGGGGCTGCTCGTTTCGCCCGCCGCCGGTGTTCTCAGTGATCAGTGCAGCAGTGCGTATGGTCGGCGCCGTCCGTTTATCCTCGGATCGCTTATCGCGACGCTCTTGTGCTGGTGCATCATGTCCAACAGCTACGCGATCGGGGCAGCGTGTGGCGACAGCGACTCGAACCAAGTCGTCACGGCTGCGATCCTGCTTCTTTGCTACCTCTGGATGGACGTGAGCGTCAATGTGCTGCAGACCAGCGCCAACTTGATCATTGCGGACTTTGCCGGCGGGCGCCAGGTCACGGCGGCCGCCATCGGGTCCGTCTACTCGACGCTCGGGAGTCTCTGCGTGTCGGGGTACATCTGGCTCTTCAGCGGAGCGCAAGAGTCGCTCTCTGGCTTCTTCAGCATGCTCATAGGCGTCCTTCTCATCACGTGCATCCCCGTCCTTCTCTTCGCCAAGGAGACACCGGTGGCGACAACGTCGACCACATCGCTTCTCCGTCGGCTCCACCACGCATCCCTCGGTGTGTACACGGGCGTGCGGACGCTGCCCGAGCCGCTCGCTGTCTACTCGTCCGTGCTCCTCTTGCTCTCGTACGGGTACATTGCCTACAATGGCGCGAAAGGCCAGTACTTTGGCTTGCAAGTCTACGACGGCGACGCGCGCGGCGCCGACAGCTGCGGCTCCAACTGCACCGCCGCGCAAATCCAGTACAGGGACGGCGTCACCATTGCTGGTGGGTCGACCGACACGCTTTTTAACGCGGCGTCGCTCGTGTTTTTTTCTGCCTGCCGTACCTCGTCCGCTGGTTTGGCGTCCGGCGGCTGCTGCTCGCGTCGATTGTGCCGCAAACGCTCCTCGTGGTCCTCGCCTTTTCCAAGGTCGTCGCGCTCAACGTGACGATCGTCGTGCTCTGCGCGATCCCACAAGGCGCGATCTTTGCGCTGCAAATCCCCGTCATCATGCACGTGATTGGGTACGGCGAGCAGGACGGACTGGGCTTGTATGCCGGCGCCTTCAATTCCGCCAACTGTCTCGGACAGCTGCTCAACTTTGCGCTCTCGTCCGTCCTGCTGCGCACGCGCTTGCAGTACGGTCTCCCGATCTTGCTTGGCGGCGGCCTCAGCATCGCCGCGCTCCTCGTCGTGTACCATCGCTTTCACGTGCGCATGAAAACACTGTCAATCTATCAAAAACATGTTCATTCGTGCCAGCACCGCCCGAGGTCAGCCAGTGACAATAATCAGGTGGAGAGGCACGTGGTAAAGCCGCTGCACCATTTATTTTGCGCTCACGGCTGAACGTCGGTTGGTACTCCTGCTGCACGCTGATCTTCATCGCATGTTCCGAACGGGTCGTACGGCTCTGTGGTACTCGGAGCCATGCAAGGATGCAGAAAAAAATGTGTTGGATTGCATGCATTACGCGAAAAGGGAGGCGAGGGCCAGCGCGACTGGCATCGCCATCGAGAGAGCGGTGGCACTGTTTCCTTGTGTCGCTCGGCCTCCTGGTGTCGACGTCGTGACGCCCGGCGGGCTCGGTGTCGCCGACGACGGCGTTTTGCCGCCCGACGGCGTGGTCCCGCCCGCAGGGACAGGCGACGTGCCCGATTTCGGTGCGATCACGTCGCCGTTGCCGTTGATCATCGTGTCGCCCGGGCAGAGCGGCGTTTGCGTCAGGTCCGGGCAGAGCATGTCGGTGACTGCGTCCGAGGCCCACGTGGCGCTCGCGAGGGTCGCAAAGTCGGACGGACACGCTGGCGGCGTCGTGCGGTAGCCCGCGTACTCGGGCGACTGCGGCATCGACGCCGCTTCGTTCGACGCATTGAACTGCGACGCGAGAAGGCCATAGTTGGGCATGCGGTTGAAGGTGCACGGCGTCTCGCGATGGTCGCACGTCTCGGGCGAGAAGTACCCGAGCCCGTAGTTTTGGCCACCAAACGACGTGAACGGGTACGGCGCGTCCGCTTTCGAGTTGGCGTTCTCGGTCGAAAATTCAAACACAAAGCCGCCGGTGAAGACACTGCTGAAGCTCGGCGAGAGCATCCACGCCGCGTCCACCCACGTGCGCTGCGCCGCGTAGCCGTCGATCGTCGGGAAGCCAACGTTGAGGCAGCCAATCTCGGTGAGCATGACGGGCACCGACATCTTGTACGACGTAAAGTCGTCCAGAAGCTGTTTGTAGCCGGGCCCCACGACGCTGCTGGTCGCGGCCGGGTCGCACTGCACGTACGTGTTGAGGCCATACCCTACGCATTTGCGTTCATATGGCGCATGCGGCGGATTTGCTTACACTCTGCGTTCTCAAGCGTGTCTGCGGCGTCCGTGCGGCAGTTGTAGTAGATCGCGTTTGCGCTGCGCTCCGAGTCGGCGGTGACGACGCCGACGGGAATCGGGCGCATCTCGTTGTTGCACGAGCGGATAAAGGCGCGCATGTCCCGGATGAACTTCTTCTGGCACGGCGCGTTCGTCTTGGCGCGGGCCACGATATGGTTGACCTCGTTACCGGCGCTGAAGCCCTACGGTCCAAGCCTCGATAGTGAGCTCGCAAGCACCAGCTGCTGCGAGAGTACGTACAATGACGTTGTTGTACTTTGAGAACGCGACGATGATTTGCTGGCCGCGTGTCTTGAGCGAACCAGGGTAGCACGTCGGGTACTCGTCCTTGGTGATCGCGCAGCCCTCGCAGCTATACAGTCGATACGTTGATACGTTGATAGATATCGGGTGGAGACTTGAGACCTCGCCGCGAGGTCCACGAGCACGTAGACGCCGATGGCTTGGAGCGCGCACATGAACTTGTCGTGGCTCTGAGACGGGTCGACGGCGTACAGGCGGATCGCGTTCGCGCCGAGCTCGGCAAACTCTTTGATGTGCGGCGCCCAAATCGGCTCGTTCTCGTCCGTGAAGAAGTCGTAGTTGTTGATGTCGAGGATCCCCGCGTTGGGCCGCGGGTAGTAGTCGACGCCCTTGACCTGGAACGCTTTGCCCGTCGAGTACTTGAACATGCGCTGGCCCTTGATGACGATTGGGTCCATCGCCGCCACCGCGGTCAGCAAGAGACCGAGCACGCGCAGGATTTGCATGCGTCTGCGGCCTTGAAGGCAACTGCGAAAATGAAGCCGAATCGACCAAGCCGCTCGAAACTTCGATATTTCAACCCTTTTTCGAACAACGAATGCGCAGGCGTTGACTGACGTTGAAGAACGAGCTATGCATGGAGGCTGCGTGGTCGTCCAACCCGTCGTGTCGCAGCCAGGGTACTATCCCTGGTCGCAGCAGCCTCCGCCCATGGACGAAGCAACGAGATTGCACTTGCGAGCTTGAAGATGACACCGCCGAAAAGGGGCCCATGGTGCGTACGCAAGTGTACGGGTAGGGCTCGAGCACGTTGACGTTCGACGTCGGATGCCATCTTCTGCCATATACAGGTGCAACTTTGTTGTGGCCCCAGGTTTCCCGCGAAAACGGGAATCGCCCAGCCGGGCAATTCAAAAATACCGGGTTTTGTATGCCTTTGTAAACCTTTAAAAGCCTTTTGATCGTCGTTGCGTGCGTGACGTTGGATTGGATAAAAAACCCTCATGGTCGTTTATGATTGGTTGAAAATCAACATGGGCTTTGGCGCGAGCCCATATTCGCTCGCTTTTCCAAGGCGAGATGGCATCGCTGGGGCGGAAGGACGACGCGCTCCTGGAGCTCGAAGACGACGAGGACGACGGGGCCTTCGACGAGGCCCACTGCGAGCGCGCGCGCAGCCTCGAGGCCCTTGACGTCTCGGAGAACGAAGAAGAAGCGCTCGTCGACGAGGACGGCAACGAGGCCGTCGTGAAACGGACGCTGGACCCTGCCATGCTCAACGAGCTCCTCCTCGTGTGCTCGAACCTTGGCGTGCTCACCGAGACGGACGACGGCGACTCCAACTTCACGCGGGGCGAAGACTGCGAAGAGTGGATCCACGATCTCCAACGCGCGATCCGGCGCGACCATGCAATTCATCGACTCGTCTCCAAGACGCTTGGCCGGTGGCAGATTCTCCAGAAGAAGCTCATCCCGCTCTTGATCAACCACCAGAACGACTGGTGCGTCCCTTTAACATGAAGATGCAGGCTCGGAGCCGCTCCATGTAGGTCGCTCGTGTTCTCGATCCTCAAGGTGCTCGTCATGCTCACGATGAAGCCCGCCAACGAGTCGGACAACATTGCGCTGCAGCTCAAGTACCTCCGCGGCTACAAGCGCGCGTTCTTGACGCACGGCGTCGTGCAACTTCTCATGTCCATTCTCGTCGAACCGCTCTCGCGGGAAGGGTCTGCCCGCACGTCACAGGTGCTGGCGTCCTCATCTCGCGAACCATGTTCATGCTGTGTGGATAGGATTACCTCAACATGGAGCTCGTCTTGACGCTCTTTCGCAACTTGCTTGCGATTCCAAACGAGAGCTTGCGCCATGTGACGGCAGCGACCAACCACATGGCTCGTCTCCAGGAAGACCTGATCGTCGTGCTGTACGAAGAAAACGTCTTTGACATGCTTCTTCTCTTTGCCCAGGTACGCGGCTTCGTCGGTTCGAATGTCGATTCTCATAGTGTGTTGTAGGACATCGAGTCGGCCGAGAACCGTGAGTGGAACCTGCTCCTCATGGAGATGTTCGACCTAGTCTTGCAAACGACGACCCCCAAGCAGCTTGTCGCTACGATCCAACTGCCGCCGTCCACACCACCGGTCGACGAGGCCCCTCAGCCGGTCGCGCCGCCGCCAATGCAGCATCAAGTCTCGCTGCTGGGGCAGCTCAAGACCGAGAGTCAGCATCGCGGCGCCAAGAACCAGCGTCACTCCAACTTTGGTGGCATGCTCGTGCTCCAGGGCAAGACCGGCTGTCGCACCATTTTGACGGACTTCAGCAAATCGGGCGACGATGTCATTCCACAGGCATATTCTTCGCTACCTCCACCTCTCGCGTGCTCACAATCAGGTATGTATAGGCCCAGAAGAAGGGATTGCGGGGTCGGCGCCAGAAGCAACATGCGATGAACGACATTCAAGAGGTCTTTGGCGGCCACACTGGCTCCTCCTTGGACTTAAACATGTACGGCGGTGCCCTTTTCGCAGCAAAGCAAGCACCCATGCGTTCCATAGGCGCCTTAGCGAAGCGCTGCGGACGATCTGCGACGAGCTTTTGAGCAAGTGCTACCCGCAGCTCACGTCGTCGCTCAAGAACGAGTTTCGCCGCGGCAGCGGGAAGCTCTTGCCCAACGACCGACTCTTGTACTTTCACTTGGTGTGGTTTCTCACCGCGTACCACCGCCTCAAGTTGCCGCACCTCAAGTCGCTCCAGAAGCAGCAAGCGGAGATTTTTGAAAAGGACAAGGAGCGCGTCTTCCGCGAGCAAGGCATGGACGCCATGATGGCGCTGCTCAACCCGACGAACCTCCTCGCGACGTACGACCAAAAGGCCATTCTGTCGACGCTTGACATGTTTTCGTTCAACTTTGTGCTCCAGTCGATCGAGGTACGCGCTGTCTATCATCAAAATACCGCCACAACACACGACCGAGTAGAGTTATGCCGAGGCGAAGAATTACCATGCCATGATCGGGGCGGTCAAGGTCGTCACGGAGATGATCGCCATGCTCGTAAGCTTGTATTTACGGATACCATTTCAACACATGTCGGTATAATTGCGTAGACGGAACTCGTGACGAGTGCCGACACACGGCTGCAACGCATCGGTCAGTCGCTCCAGCACAAGCTGTTTTACGAGCGCGAGTTTCTCGATCGGCTCCCCGTGCTCATCAAGTCGTGGTCTCCGTCGGCCTTTACGCTCGAGTACGTCGTGGAAGTCGCGACGCTGACGCATGTACGCGCTTGACCTTGCCACAAATCGTTTGGTGCTCACTGCCACGGCGTAGCTTGTGCTCAAGATGATCGACACGGAAGGCAAGCATCTCAAGGTGCTCCAGAAGCGCCGCAATGCACCAGGGTGCGCGAGCTTTCGTGCTTCGTTGCCGTCGTATTGACGCGGGCACCGTAGAAAGAAGAAAAAGAAGCAAACCAAGAAAAAGACCAAGTCCGGAGACGCCAACGACCGCGCGGCGGGCGACAACGATGCCGAAGACGACGACGAGGACGACGACGAAGAAGACGAAGAAGACGGCGACCGCCAAATGCAGCTCGAGATGCGGCGAAAGGAAGAAGAGTTTGACACGCGCAAGTACTTTGGCTCGATGATCTCGCACGAAAGTATCAAAATGTACTGCTACCTGCTCCGCCACTACAAGACCAACAGTGCCAAGGTCAACCACTACGTGTTTTCGTTCTTCTACCGTGTCCAAGGCTTCCAGGTACTTGTTTGCACCCTAGACCATCAATCGCATCGTGTGTCATAGGCGCTCATGGGCGAAGATCCCACGATGGAGCCAATGCTCTTCAACATCCAGTGCCTCATGACGTTCAACACGATGTTGCAAGACCCGTCCATCCAGAACAAGAAAGAGTTTCGACACATCTTGGACTTTCTCCGGTACGAAACTCTGTAGTTCCAGGGACAGCGCTAAGCATCTTATCTTGGATAGCACCACAGTGCGCCATTTCTTTGCACTTGCTGAGACCAACCACCTCTTGTACGTCGAGAGTCTCATTCGACACCCATTCGCACCCCGCACGTGCGTCATGATCCAGCGCCGGTACAAGTCGCTTTTGCCCGAAAGTCTCGTGGCGCCCAAAGGCCGGCGCGACCTGAGCTCGGACGACGACGACGACGACGACGTTCGCGTTGTTCGGCCGCGCGAGCTCGAGATCGAAGGCGAGGCCGAGTTTGACTTTATGGCCGCGGCGCCGTCGATTCTAGTCGCTAAGGACCCAGCGACGACAACGACCAAAGCAAAGCCGGCGCGCAAGCCGCGCGCCAAGACCAAGACGTGGAGCGTCATTGAAGACAAGTACTTGACCAAGATGTACTTCAAGTTCAAGCATTTGCCGTCCGTGTTCGAAGTCATCTCGTACGAAGACATGTTTCAGGACCGCGATCGGACGCCCGACCAAATCGAGCGCCGCGTCAAGCACCTCAAGCTTCACAAGAAGACCCACGATGACGACGATGACGACGACGATGACGGCGGCGACGACGATGACGATGCCATGTCAGCAACCGACGACAATGTGGCCCCGCGGTCGCCCAAGCCCACGCGTAGCGTCCGGAAGACCGCCGAAGCCTTTTACAAGGACCTCAACGGCTCGGAAGACGACGACGATGATGATGCATTTCTCTCGGCGCCGACCAATGTTGGTAGTCAGGACGACACGGCCCCACGCCAGCGATCCCGTGATGACGAGATGACGACGAGCCCCATCTCTCGGCGCCCGCCTCTGAAAATGCGCCCAGCAGCCCCGACGCCACGGCCAAGCGATCCCGCGAGGACACCGACCATGTCGTGTCGACATCACCAGCAACAACGCCGCGTGCCGATGCCAAACGGCGACGTCTCCGTCGCCAAGCTGCGTCCGACGACGAAGACGATGACGACGATGTGTTCAACGCGCCGCCACATGGGACGGAATCCGCGCCCGACACCTTTATCCAAGAGAGCTACGACATGTAATGGCATCGATTTCTGTGTATCTACGAGCCGACGCGGTCGATGTAGCCGCCCTCTTTGACGAGATGGTAGAAGTGGCCCTCGCCGCGCGCGATGAGGCTCATGGGCGACCCAAACTGCACGACGCGACCGGCGTCCAGCACCATGATGCGGTTGGCGTCCAAGACCGTGTCGAGGCGATGCGCGATCGTGAGCACCGTCGCCTCTTTGAACTCGGACCGGAGCACGCGCTGGAGCTTGGCGTCCGTCTCGGCGTCCACGGCGGCCGTGGCCTCGTCCATGACGACGACCTGCGCGTCCGAGAGGAGGGCGCGGGCCATGCAGAGCATTTGACGCTCGCCGACGCTGAGGTTCTCGCCGTTCTCTTCCAGCGCTGCGTCCAGCGTCGCGTCCAACGCGGCGACGAGCGGCCGGAGCTCGACCTTTTCGAGCGCACGCCAGAGGTCGTCGTCCGAGCAGTCGCCAAACGGATCGAGGTACCCGCGCAGCGTGCCCTTGAAGAGGATGGGCGACTGCGTAATGATCGAGAGCCGACTTCGAAGAAGACGCATGTCCACGGTCGAGGTGTCGACGCCGTCGAGGAGGATCCTGCCGGACGCGAGAGGGTAGAGGCGGAAGAGCGCCGAGGCGACGCTCGACTTGCCGGCGCCCGTGCGCCCGACGACGCCGATCTTCTCGCCCGCCTTGATCCGAAAGCTCACGTCGCAGAGCACGTTGGCGCTGCTTGGCGTGTAGCGCAGCGAGACATTTTCAAAAGCAACTTCGCCGAACCGAGGCCAGGACGGCTCGGGCACGACGAGGGCTGCGTCGCTCGTCGTCTCTGGCAACACGTCCATATACTCTTGGAGGCGTTCCGGGCTGACCATCGAGGTCTCGAGCCATGACCACACCTGGAGAAGGCCCTCGAGGCCGGCGTCAACGGCGAGGCTGTAGTTGAAGGCGAGACCAATCACTCCGGGGCTCAAAGTGTCCTTGAGCAGCGTCAAGCCGGTTGTTAAGAGGACGACGACGAGGGCGCCGAGGAGCTGCATGCGCAGAGCAAACCACTGGTTGGTGATGATGCTCGCGTATACAACGCGGTTGTTGGCGTCGATGTTGGCCGCGTTTTCGTGCGTGAATCGGTCGGCCACGTGGAAGGCCCGAATGACGGCGCACCCGTCGTTGGCCTCGGCGAGGTGCGCGAGGACGGGCGACTGCGTTACCTTTTGGAGCCGCTGCAGCTCCCGCGCCGGCTGGAGGTAGTAGAGTCCGAGACGCACGTAGAGGAGCAAGAGAGGAAGAATCGCAAGCCCAACGTACTTGGCAACGATGCTCGCAGTGATGAGCGTGCACAGCACCGAGAAGCCCGTCGCGAGGAGCGATCCAAACGCAAACGGCAGCTGAAAGTCGACGCGGGAGACGTCGTCGCTAAACCGATTGAGAATGCGGCCCACGGGCGTCGCGTCGAAAAAGCTCATTGGCGCACGCAAGAGGGAGGTCGTCATGCCGGCGCAGAGGTGCCTCGCCGCGTGCAAGCCCCCGATCGAGACCTACGCGTCCGATACTATGTCTGCGTCTATCCAGAGATACGAGCGCGGTACCGTGAGCGTGCGGACGAGCACGAGTGCGCTGCTGCCGAGGGCGAGGCACGCATACAAGACGACATTGCTCGTGGCATTTTCTTCTTGGGCTGCGTCGTCTTGGGCCGTCCAGGACGCGAGAAAGAAGTCGCTTCCTTGCATGAGGCCTTGCCACACGCACTGCACCACGACAAGGAAGACGCAGACACTCACCTAAGAACAGAGTGTGAGCTCGTCACGATTGATCGATTGAAACGTGTCGACCCCGCCCATGGCCCGAAAGTAGCTCAGAAAGACGTGGCGAGAGACGCGACCGTTGTGGCGCTCTTCGTCGCGCACGAGCTGGCCACTCTCCCGAGCAAAGGAAGACGCGCGGGCAACGAGCGGCGCGAACCCGTCTTCGACAAGCTGCTGGACGGACGCAAAGGCAGGAGATGGCGATATAGATGGGGTCGCTCGGAGCTTCTCGGACGCCGTGCGACGGTAGCCGACGCGAACGCCAAGTAGCGGCGAGACGGGCGGCGGACCGAGCGGCGCCTTGTCGATCGTGCGCGTCTGGACAAGCTGGCCGTCGCAGAGCTTGAGCACGCTGTCCACGATGTTGGACGCAATGATCTCCGTGTTGTACGTCACGAGCAGCCGCGTCTTGTGGCGCAGTAGACCGAGGATGCATTTTTGAAAGATTTCGGCGGCGACGATCGCATCGACGGCGGCGAACGGTGCGTCGAGGAGAAAGATGTCGGCGTCGCTATAGCACGCGCGTGCGAGGGCGATCCTTGCCTTCTGACCGCCGCTCAGGTTGAGTCCCTTGGCGCCAATCTCGGTCTTGTCGCCACCAGGCAGCGCCTGGAGGTCCGCAATGAGCCCGCACGCCTCGAGGACCTTGAGGTATTTCTTCTTTTCATAATGGGAGCCAAAGCAAATGTTGTCGCGGATCGACATGTGCTGGATCCACGGCGTCTGCGAGCAGTAGGCGACCGAGCCGCCAAGAAACACCGAGCCCGCGCGACGCTCCATGTCGCCGAGAAGCGCCGCGAGCAGCGACGACTTGCCGCTGCCGACTCTTCCGTGCAAGACGACCAAGTCGCCTTCTTTGATCTCGAGCGAGAGGCTATGAAAGAGTGCGTCGCCGGCTCGAATCCACGCAAGCGTAGCATCACAGACAGCGATCGCGACGTCCGGGGATACCGGCGTCGTCGCCATCGCCTCGGGCAGCCGTTCAGGGAGTGCATAGTACGTCATGAGCCGCTGCAGCGAAACATGCGCTTGGATCATGCCGGTAACGATCTTGGGGAAGGACCGCAGCGGTTCTTGCATGAGACGGAAGAGCGCGAGTGCTGTAAAGACGCTGGCAGCTGACAGCGTCTGCTGCAAGTAGAGAGCGTACACGGCAAACGTGGCCGTCGACACCGCCATTGGCGCACCCCAGAGCGTGAAAATGTTGAACGCGCCGACGAGCAGGTAGCGCCAAATAAAAGCGAGCTCACGTTCGCGGATGTCGTGAATCTTGGCCGCGACCTTGTCTTCCCAGGCGTGGAGCTTGACGGTTTGAATAGCGCCAAACGCTTCGTGGACGCTCGCCATGCGCTCGTCCTTGAGACGCATGATGCCCTCGAACGCGGTCGCCATGACCTTGGCGAGCACTTGGTTGAGGCAGAGCACGAGCAGAATGACGCTGACGCCGGCCCACGTCGCGGCGCCAAGAATGTCGTGGAGACAGTAGAGCGCGGCGCCAATCTCAATCGGTAAGATCCACAGCTCGTGGACGTAGTAGGCCGCGAGGAGGAGGTTCGAGACGTCGGTCGTATACAAGTTGACGAGGTCGCCCGTGCTGCGCGTCGCCCGCGACTCGGTGCTGAGGCGCAGCGCCTTCTGGAAGAGAACGCTCTTGAGCGCCGATGTGAAGCGCATTGCGATGACCTGCGTCGTCGCATACACGTGCGCGAAGAGGACGGCCTTGAGCACGCGCGAGCCAAAGAGCACGCCGAGCCATTTCCAAATCAGCGTCGCGTCGCTCTCTGGCGTCGACACGAGTGTGACGACCTTGTTGAGGATCAAGGGCCCAGCGAGGTCACAGCCGTAGGCGACCGCGAGCACGAGGCCGACGCAGCCGTATACGCCGCCGTAGCAACGCACAAAGGCAGCCACAAGCGACCCGGAGCGCGCCCAGTGATGCTCGAGCTGCGCCACGGCGGCGCTGCAACTGTCTTCCTCGTCGAGGACCCACGTATCGTCGAGATCGAGTTGCTTCTCGTTCCCGAGCGACAAGAGCGGCGCGCACCACGCGAGGAAGAGGCGCGAGAGCCACGACGCTCTGGGCCGAGGACCCGCGCTTGGCGGCGACGGCGCAAACGTGCTGTAGCCCGATGGCTGCCCGCCAGCCAGGAGGCTCATGGTCAAAACTGTTGAAAAGATCGCGTCGGTCGAATAATCTTCCGGATATTTTACGGTATCCGTACGTCTTCACTCTTCCTAAAGCTGACAATAATGTTGTGCATTTTGGTTAACTTAGCCCAGTTTCTTTTGGACGACGCGCTTGGGCCGCTTCTTGGAGTTGGGGCCGCCGCAAGCCAAGCACTCGTCGAGATGCATCTCGTTGACCAGCGTGCAGCGCGGGCATGCCCACTGCACGGTGCTAGCAGCAACCTCGACCGGTCGCTTCATGGCCACGATCGGCGTCATGCTCTTGGGAACGGCGGCGGCATGCATCGAGCTCTTGGCCGGCGCGACGCTCGGTGGCGGGTCCGTGCGGATTTCCTGTGTTACCGTGTGGACATAGACGTGCTGCTGCGTGCTGTCGAGAAACACTTGGCGCCACGTGCCGGTCGTGTTGGGCGCGTGAAAGAGGGTTTTGACCGGGTCCCGAGCTAGGTACCGCGGTGCGCCGTCGGCCTGGAGCACCGGATGCGCGGGCTTCTCCTCCGTGTCTGCGTAAAACGCGTTCTGGACCGGCGACGCCGACGTGTGCGACGTCACTCCCGGTGTCGGTGACAGCAACGCAGCAGGAAGTGGAGACGGCAGTGTCGGGATGCTCTTGGCAGGCGCTTCTTGGCCGCTCGCTGCCGTCGGTAGCTGGCCCTTCTTGGCCGCTTTCTGCGCCTTGATCTGTTCGGCGAGCTTGCGAAAGTTGTCGTTGAGTGCCGGCGACGAGCTGATCGCCTTCTCAATCGGATCGTCGTGTCGGAGGCCAAGCGACCGCTTGGTCGAGGCCATTTGAGACTTTTCGCTGTTGCGTAGCTTGTATGTAGCGAGGATTTGGCTGCGGATCTCGTCTGGCGTCTTGGGATGCAGCGTATCGAGCTGCGCATTGCAGAGCATCGTATACTAGTAGTCTCTTAGCCTCCGAAAGCGTTGAGATAGGTACCTCCTTGTGTGTGGCAACGAGCACGTCCCGGGTCCCGCGGATGCTGCCGAGGCCCGCGGCTTCGAGGTGCTTTCGGATTTCAGCGTCCTTCATGATGTTGTACGAGACAACGGGAACGCGCTTGGTTGCGCTATTGCCGGGCTTTGCCTGCGTCGTCTTGGTCGGCGTCGTCGGCGCGTTGGCCATCTCGCTTAGTGGCGCTCCGTCTGCGAGGCGCAGCACTTTGGGTTTGAGCGCGCGGAAGAGGTTGATGATCTGCTCCAGTGGTCGGTTCGGCACCAGGTCGCCAGGCGAGCAATCTTGCTTGCACTCGGGGCAGTTGCCACCGGTGCCCCGCGCGAGGAGGTGCTTGCGGATGCACTCGGAGCAGAAGCAATGGCGGCAGTTGCGGAGGAGGACGGGCCCGCTCATGTAGTCGCCGCAGACCTGGCAGCGCAGGAAGCCCTCCATCTGCCGGGGCTTCCATGAGACTCGTGGGGCCAGACCCACTCGTCGTCGACGTCGCCCACACCGTCCATGGTGATGGGAATCTATTTGTGTGGATTGGCTC
>NW_012156396.1:871555-923723 GCF_000151545.1 Saprolegnia parasitica CBS 223.65 | reverse complement strand
TCGCCTGCCCGCACCATTGGCCAATCGTAATCGGGACGCAAGATGGACAACCTCGCGAGTGGCATGGCGACGTGCGTCGCCGAGCTCAAGGACCTCGAGGCCAAGAACAACGTCGAGCGCGCTTTCGCCGCCAAGTTCTGGCAGGCCAACAGCGACTTTAGCCTCGCCCGCGATGTCCTGTTAGCGGTACGACGCAGGACCACATACGAGCGCGTGGCGATGCATGGACGTACTAGGCGGCCGGCAGCATCAACGCGCAAGTGACCAAGTTCTCGCTCGTCATGGCCAAGTCCAAGACGCCGACCGAGCGCGAGGCGCAGAGCATCTGCGAGGCCATTTACGATCCGTGCCAGCAGCTCCTTGCCGCGCTCAAGGTCGCCATCTTTGCCGGCGCCGGCTATGCCTTGACCAAGGAGATGATCGCTGGCTCGCTGTTCGTTCACATGCTAGGAACGCGGTCGCTCAGGATGCTAATGTGTAGGCGCATTGTGAGCACGATGCAGGAGCTCGTGCGCCTCGTGCAGGTCAAGGAGTTCGCCCGCGTGCCCGAGTTCACGGGTCGCATCTGGGATGCGTGCAACTACCTCCCCACCATCTCCAAGTCCAACTTGATTGCGACCAAGCGCGTCATGCTGCAGTCGGTCGCGATCCTCAACGACACGATCAGCGAGCTCGACGGTGTCCTCGCGGACCAGGCCAATGGGCCGACCGAGCGCAACGTCGAAGACGAGGACGAGTATGCATTCGACATGGACGAGACCATGAGCCCGCTCGAGACGCGCCAGTTCACGCTCGTCCTCGGCCTCCTCAAGATGGTCCAGGCGATCACCAAGAAGGGTGTCCTCGCCGTCAACGCGACCGAGACCAACGACGGCCAAGACGGCTTCCTCGACTGGAGCGGCGCGCTGCCGTCGCTCTACGATGCGGTGAACGACGTCATCGTCGACATGGGCGCGGACGTCTCGCCGCCGTTCGAGCAAGACGTGGTGCTCGAGCACGTGGCGCACGTCGAGCGTGTCAGCCTCGCGTGCCTCGCCCATCTGCGCCAACGGCCGGGAGCCAACGACATGACCGACTTGGTCAAGGGCGAGGCTGCATTCAACGCCAAGCTCGCCGAGGTGCGCGACTGTTTGCGGCTCGAGGACGACGAGTAGATGAGACATATCCGATTTATACGACGACGACGACGTGCGACTGTGTTAGTAGTGTGTCAGCGTCGAGTCCATGAAGAGGACGCCTTGGAGCTTGCCTTCTTTGACGACAAAGATCTGCGGCCACATGTAGAGGCACGAGAGCACGTACACCTTGCTGAGGGGCACCATGTACCCGACTTGGGGCGGGTACGTGTCGACAGGCAGCGCCGCGTACGAAAGCGCGTGGAACGGCGGGCCGTACGCCAGCTAGCCAAGCAAGCATGTTGATACCGGAGAGTACAGTCACGCTACCAGTGTCGACTCGAGATGGCCTTGGCTCTCGAGCGAGTGCAACAGAGTGGCTTCGTCTACGCGTGGATATGGAAATAGCAAGCAATTGAATGCGCGCACCCGTGTCAAGGTCCGGTTTGACGAGCGACGCACGCAGCGTCTGCTGCGAGTCGTCGACCGTGTCGTTGTCATCAACGTGGTCGTGCAGCCGGTCACGGAGTCGGGCGAGTGCGAGCACGAGGTCCGATCGGCGCACGCCGCCCTAGTCCATTTGTTGCACGTCGTTCTTAACGCAGCGCTTCCATACGAGAAGGGTGCGCGACTCGGAGGAATCGCAGAGTGCAAACTGCTGGTGCGTCGGATGCGTGAGCTACGGCCTTGCGCGATGAGGATCGTTGCGAGAGGAGACGTACGAGAAGGTTAGCGGCGTCGGCATACGTCGAGTGCAGCGTGAGGACGCCGCAGTGCGGCTGCAACACTTCGTGGGCCACTTTGTTGGCCAAGACGGTCTCGGAGATGTCGTCGCAGATGAAGTCGAGGCCCGCGAGCTTGGCAAAGACGTCGTAGATCGACGGCGTAAACATGCCGCCGACCGAGTACGCGACGAGCACCGAGAGCATGACGGGCAGTATGTGGCTCAGTTGTCCTACTTTCAACTGGATACCATCTCCTTTTCGTAAAATGCGCACCCGTGAGTTCAAAGACGATGACGGCCGTCGAAATCGAGTGCGTCGCCGCGGACGCGAGGCACGCTGCGCCGACGACGGCGTACGTGGCGGGCGAGACGCCGTCGCCGACGATCCACAAGACGACTTCGCCATACAGCCGACCGACGACGGCACCGAGGGCGAAGAGCGGCGTAAAGATGCCGCACGAGAGCGGGAGGCCGCACGGCAATAGTGTCATGCCAAACTTGAGCAGGACGAAGGCGGCGGCGTGCGAGATCGAGTGCAGCGCCGTGTCGTGGATCGGGCTGTCGCGAAACGATGTGTTGATGATCGCACGGTCCGAGGCGCGGAGCAGGCGCAGGAACGGGTACGCACCAAGCGCCGTGAGCGCGCCCGCGATCGCAACGACTGCAAAGCGGTAGTGGCGCGAGCTCTTTGGGAGACGCGGCTACGAGAAAGGGTCATCCTATGGCGCATAACGGTCTCGAATCTGGCGTACACAGAGGTAGCGCGCCTGCAGCTTTTGAATATAGACGACGCTTTGCACAAAGGCCGCCGAGAGGCCCTAATGCAAGAAGGAATGAGATAGCCGATGATGCAGCGTGTACCCCGCAGAGACCGCCGAGGAGCAAGAACGCGAGCAGCTCTGGCCCGAGCTTGAAGTCGGCAAACGTCGTGTTGGTGAAGAGCACATCGTTCTGCAGCGCCGAGACGATCTGGAACGTGAGCACACAAAACGACGAGCTAATTACACTCTGCCAGAGGTTCCTACGCCCTCTTCAGATGCCTCATGTTGTAGCAAGCAGTGATACTTGATGGCGTAAAACTGCGACGTGACTTCGATGCTGAACAGCACGCCGCCGAGGGGGGAGCCAAAGACGGCCGTGACGCCGCAGGCGACGCCTACACATGCCGCATGCGTACAGCCTCTCGTCGTTGGCGGAGCCACCTGCGCGGATAAATGTGATGTTGTCTTCGGGACCTCGCCGGAAGATGCCGAGGCTGCTGAGCTTGTGCGCGACAATCGAGACGAGGTGGATGAACGGCCCTTCCTTCCCGACCGAGAGCCCCGACGCGTTCGAGAGGACAGTACTGAGCGATCGACCGAGAAGCGTGCGATATGAGAGCACGTGAGTGGACGCAAGCTGGCCCGAAAGCAGCGCCTTCATCTGCGGAATGCCCGAGCCGTCCGCGTAATTCGAAAAGATGACGCCGCAGAGACTCGCGAGGAGCCCAAGAACGACGGTCCATCCCAGCCACAGCATGCAGGCAGCGATCGAGTCCTAAGCATGGCATCGATCGATCAAGTTTTGGGCTAACGATGTCGTACCTCGCCGAGCGACGCGAGCAGCCACGACCGGTACGAAAGAATGGCCACAATCCACGCATCCAAGAGCGCTCTAGCTGCTTCATCAGAAGGCCAATGATAAGCTAAGAGGTACCCGATAAGCGCCGAGAGGCAGCCAAGCGTCATGAGGAAGATCCACGTGATGGGCGAGTGGGGCAAGAACTTGCAGGCCGCCCAGATGCGCCGGCCTAGCGTCGCCGGGCGCCCGGCGCCAGAGCTCCGCTGCGTGGAGCGCATCTCGCGCTGGTACTGCTCGAGGGTGCTGGCATGGCGCCAGATGTCTACCCAGCGTCGCCGATGAGCCTCCTCCATGGCCCGCGCGTCGTCGCACCAATTCGCATGTGTCTTCGACCTTTTGACGGAAACGACTGCAATACCCAATCAGCGAGCGCAATTCTATACTTCGACGTTAGCTAAATGCACGCAATGATACGCCCCCAGCAGCGCCAAGCAACCGACCCAGCTCCTTCCTTGGCCTTTAGCCATCGTCTTGCAGCGATAGCTGTGACTTGTCGAGTCTGCCCGCGGCAAGCGCAAAGCGCTCTCTCATAGATCGTAGAGCGGCAGTTGGGGTCAGGCGTTACCATAAATGCAGCAGAGCGACCCGTTGGCTCAGTACCTCAGCGTCGTGCCCGATGCAAACTCACGCAACACGATCGTGCTCGACCACAAGCCGCCAACGCAGCGCCCGCCACGACCACCCCAACGACCCGCGACGGCTCGGTCGTCGCGTGAGAAGCCGCCGCCCGACGCGCCGGGCCCCCGCGAGCGCGCGTTTCAAAACCACGTGCGCCGCCGCTTTCACGCGTTCGTCGCAGGCGACAAGACGCAAGCACACAACTGTTTGCTGGCTGGGCGCCGGCGAGAGCCCAAGCGCAGACGTCTGTGGAGCACAACAACCTGGAGCCTGGTGCGTGGACTGCCTCGTTGCATCGTATGACTGTTGCATACCCGCGTCCTAGGCGCCAAGGACCCACACTGGGAGCCGCTGCAAGTAGTAGCACACGCATCCAATCAATCTGAGGACAACAACCACGAGGATGACGCAGCGCCGACATTTTCTCTCAACACCAACCCGAGTGTGCCACTCGTCAACTTTCATCCTCGCATCAAGACGACGGTCGCCGCCGCCCCCAAGAACCCAAAGGTGGTGCGCCTCGCACAGCAGCTCGACCATGCAATCGATCCCAAATCCGAGCTTCCACCCAGGGATGGCGTGATGGCCAAGAGCACCGGTGCGTTACCGAAAGCGGCGGGGCTGCGGCGCGCCAAGCAAATCAAGGCGTCGGCCTCCCGCCCGGCGCTAAAGAAAACCAAGTCGCGAACGCAGTACCTCGCCGAGCACGCGAGCGCGATGCTGCGCGCGCAGGCGGACGTGCAAAGGCGCGTGCGAGCCCAATTGGTGCAGCTGCAGACGCGCCAGGAGGACGCGAGGCGAGCCAAGCACGCGTCGCCCGTGTGCCTTGAGCGCGTGGTGGCCGACATGGCGCTCTGGCGACGGCACGGCCACCGCTTCGAGTCGCCGGCGCTTCTCGATGACCCGCCCCTCGAGTCGTTGCTTCCGTCGCTCACGATTGCGATTGAATGCTCGGTCACGACGAAAGACGAGGGCCCGGTCGCCTTTTCGTTGCCGCGGAGTCGCGCAAGTCGCGCCTGCTTGAACGAGCCCAGTCCCATGGAGTTCTAATTGTGCAGTGAAAGACGCTTGATTACAACGTGCTGTTGGTTTTGACAAGGTGGCGGTAGCGCACATAAGGCAGCGTCAGGACATAGCCCGTCCACTGCAGGAGGAGGAGCAAGCCTGCGAGGCGCAGCACGATAAACACTTGGTGCAGCACAACGGGGAGGTAGATGAGGACATGCGGCGTCAAGTGCGGTCCCAAGAAGAGCTCGATCATTGCAACCAGCTCGTTTGGGTCGGAGTAGCAGAGCACGGCTAGCGAGGCGAGGCCGGCCGTCGCGCCAGCGAGCTGCAGCAGGTCCCAGAGCACGGTGCTCTGGAAGAGCATGAGAAACGGCGCAAACATGTCGTCGATGCGCGTGCGGTAGACGCCGTACTGAACAGCGTCAGCAATATGAAAAAGCCAAGGTCGACCTCGAACGGCACGATTGCGACCCACGCCGGCGCGACTTTGAGCGCCGCGTAGACGACAATTGAAACGAGCAAGAGCGCGGTCACGTTCACGAGCTCCGTCAGCGCCAGCGCCGGCGTCGTCGCGAGCTTGGCGTACAAGGCGACGATGTCGCAGTCGAGGCAAGCGCCAGCCACTGACGCCCAGAGTTTCGTGGCCGCCATCGCTCGGCTCCGTTCAAGATCTCGGATCCACCAATCCCTGAGCGCCTACCATTTCATTGGGCAAAAAGACAGCATTTCCGAGCGGAGGGTAAATCCCTCATCGCAAAGCGTGTTCCATGGATACGAGAGAACATTCCGTGAACAGTCCACAAGATGCACCCTGGTCGGTTTCAGAGACAGAGGCAGGCAGCGATGGACGACGATGCGATGGTTCAACCAAAGCCACGGTTCAACTCTCGCTGTAGCATGGCGGGACCGTGCCGTGGATGGCTTGGCCAGCTGTGGCAGGCCGACAACTCACGTCGCGACAACTCATGCTGAGTACATTGGAGGCGTGCATGCAGGGGCGTGGCGTGGGAGTGATCCGCCGGCCATGTGAAGACAGGAGCGCCAGCGATCGCGATGCACTATACAACAGTGCTCTTGGACAACTGTAAATCGCTTGTTCGAGTTTAAGGAGGAATGAATAGCGCATGCTGGCGCTTCTGCTACTTGTCTGCGAAGGGCTGTCGTGGGTCATCTCGCCAAGGACACTTTGTGCATTTTGCAGCACAACCGACTGGAAATAGGTGCAATAGTATTAAATGAGGCAGAGTTATGCCTCGGGACCATCGGTTGTCTGAAGCACAAACACGTCGTCCAGATCGTCTTGGGGCTTGATGACCTTGTAGTGGTTCCCATGGCGATCGAGGCTAAGAAAAACATAAGATTTGGAGAACGACTATACGAAGCGTACTCATCGTAGGGCGGGATCGTGACGTCAAAGACGGCGCAGCCTATTGCGCCTTCGGCCACGAGCTCGTGCAGGTTGTGCTGCCACGGGTTCAGATCCATTGTGCACGGTGCTAAAGACACGCGTGAGCACGGGAGCCATCCATTTTCTCGGTCTACCAGTAACGTGCTTGTTCCGCGTCTGCTTGGCGAGAAGGAGAGGGGCTCTACGCGATCGCAGACGCGTGAATACAGGACGCACATATAAGGCCAGGGAGCGTACCCTTGTTCATCTACTTGGTCGTGCTCGAGCAAGTTGTACGCTTTGAGGTGGAACGAGCCGTACAGTCTAATCAATGCGATTTGAGCGCCCGCGTGTTCCTGGCGATAAGGACGTACACTCGCGTGACGACCGACATGAACGGGTGGTCGTGGAGGGGAATCTTGGAGCCGGGCGGCATGAAGAAGATGCCCATGCTGATGCTTTCGGCCTCCCAGAGCTTGTAGTAAAAGACGTCCTTGCCCATGGCCGTGACTTCGGCCGCGGTCGGGATCGAAATGTTGACTAAAAGAAGCGTAAGCATGAGCCTCCACTCTGTGCCGTAGAAGCGTAGTACATTGCACGTGCGTGAGCTGGTCGCAGATATCGCGGATCGGCGCCGTTAGAATCTCAATGTGCGGCGGCGACAGCTTCTCGAGCTGCACCGAGAGCGGCGGCGGCGGCGGCTTGAGCACGTGCTTGAGCGTGCGCAGCGACCGGTAGTGCGAGCGTAAGATGTCCTTGACGCAGCCCAGCGGGATCTTGTGGCTCTCCTGGAAGAAGCGCATCTCGTCCTCGAGGTACGCCGCGTACTGGCCCTCGGGGTCCAGCGCGAGCTCGGCCGTCTTGGCCGTCACATCGTGCTGCTTCATGTGCCTACGGATCGTTTGGCATCGCGACATGCTTCTGATGACTGCGCTCGCGTCGGCCGGCGCCGCCTACCTGTCTATGCACCTTTGTTCGCTGGCGCTGGCCTGCGCGCGTTTCTATGCTGGAGCGACCCCCATTCTTTTCCACCAATCACATGCGAGATGGATGTTGATTGGTGCGTGCCGACGACCAACGCGATGTGATTGGCGATGGGCGGAACCGCCCTTTCCGGCCCGTCGGCCTTCTTGAAGCCGGTTGCCATTGAACCTGTGAGAACGAATTCTTCCACCACCGCTCGTATCAACTGCTGCAGAACCGCCCTGAAGTCGGCCACGCACTTGACCGCTTCGGCAGCGCCGTCTTTGTGCTCGAGGCAACGAAGAACAGCCGCGTCGTTGCAAAGGCCGACGCTCTCTGTCTGGCGTCAGCCGAAGTGACGGCCGCGTCCGGATATCATGCCATTGCACACGCAATCTTCCACCTTGCATGTTCCATCGCCGCGTCAGTATTTGACGTACAGGAGCGTTGCTGCCAACGGCCGTCTTCTGCCCGACATAAATAACGCCGTCGCCGGTCATTTATGCTGCCCTCTTCCCGCCACGGGCCGAGGTTTCAGATTGTAACGTCAAGAGCGACCACCGGATCGTCCTTCCTGCCCAGCATCCTCATCTTGCTTGACACGCTTGACCGGGAGATGCGTCCTTGCCAACTGGTTGCCAATCCCCTGCCTGGAAGGAGCTTCCAGCGCCAGGCGACCTAGTCTAGCACAGGCACTGTGGCATCGCATTACCTCCAACGCTCCAACTTCCTCCTAACCTCTCATATGTTATACTGACAGACGCTCGCCATCGTGCCATGGTGGAGTTTCTGCGCATCTACCTCGTCCTCGGGACGCTCCTCGAGGTCGTCTCCTTTGTGCGCCTTGTCTTCACGGACACACCCTTCGTGGAGCTCCTGCCCACAGTGACAGACCCTTCGTTCGATGCTGTGCCCGCCGTCCGCCGCCTCTACGCGCTCTACGTGCTCACGCTCGCGACCCTCCGCTTCGCCACCGCGTGCGACATGACCAACGCCGCCCTCTTTGGCGCGCTCAGCGTCGCCCACGTCATGGAGGCTGCCTACTCGGTGCTCGAAGTTCTGGTGTTTGCCGACATTCCGGCGGCGTCGCTCTTGACGTTGGCCCACGCGCCCAAGACTGGGATGCTTGCGATCCTGATTGCTCAAATGCTCTTTATCGGGACGGGCTACTTTCGCTACGTCGTGCCCCACAGTAGCAAGACGAAATATCAGTAGACACTGGGTGTATAACAACGACGAGTGAGCCTTAGGTAGATAATGCAATCGCAGCGTGCCAGTACGCATGCAAGCAGCGCTGCCCTTCCTCGAACGCCAAGGTGTCCATGTGCCCCGCGTCCGCAACAGGGCAGAAGCGCAGGTTGTTGTGGCCATGGCGCTCGTACAGCGTCTGGCCGTGGTGGAAGGCAACGATGCGATCCTTCTTGCCGTGCACGAGCAAGATGGGTGTCGCGTTCACGGCGCGGAGAAGGTCCTTGGTGCGAAACTGGTGGGCGAGGACTGACGACACGGTGTCATCGGCGACCGCGGGCACCCAGTCGCGCACGATGCCCGAGATGGTGGTGAACGGCGCCTACACCTCCACTGAGTGCCAGCGCTGTAACGTGAGGTGCGAAGTACTTCCAAGATGAGGCCTGCGGGGCACTGCTGCCGCGCGCACAGCGTGTGCACGAGGTGGGTCGCAATCGCACTTCCGAGCGAGTAGCCGTGGACGACAATGTCGCGATGGGATCGCCCCAGCACGTCGGTGAGCCACGTCCATGCAGCCATCGCGTCGTCCTTGACGCCTTGCTCCGTGGGCCACACCCGCGATGAGTCGCCGAAACCTGCAACGTAGTACTACATGTCGAGTTGCATGGATGCGGCAACCATGGTACCTCGGTAGTCGACGAGCACAATGTCGCTGACGGTCGGCATGGCCCGGTATAGACGGAGCTTGGAAAGCCCGACGGCCGATGCACGATGCTCGCCGTTGCCGTGCAAGTACAAGACGACCTTGGATCGGTTCACTGCGCCATGGAGCTGTGTGTGCCAGAGGCCAATGCGGACGCCATCCGTGCTGTTGATGTACACGTTGGCTGTATTGCCGAGCTCGTTGGCTGCGGACGCAAAGTCCAGCCAGAGGTACGACGGGAAGTTCAGGTAGACCAAGAAGCCTTGGCCGATCGGCGCCGTCAAGACCCACGCCAGTGCCAGCACAAGGGCGCAGCTCAGTCGCTTCGTCGCCATCACGAAAAACTCCACTGCCTGGCTTTTACCTTTACTCTACACAGGTCAAAGTATTTTACCTGGTCGTCACTAGGGTTTACGGCGAAGAGTTTGCAGCATCCCGGCAGCAGCTTCTCCAGGCAGTCTGGGGCCACACCTTACGGCAGCAGCCCCTCCACGCAGTCTGTGTGGTCCCGCGTCGGGCTCGGAACCCGTTCAGTCAGGGAACACCCAGCACAACGAATAACGCGACCAACGACCCATATAACGTGCGTGAAACAAGACAAAAGGTGTTTGTTGGCAGCAAGCAGACAGAAATACATGTTGGTGGAAAATAGACGCTCGGTGCCGTCGGCTGATCTTCAGCTCGTCCTCTAAATGAGATCGGCGACGTCCATGGGCATCTCGTCGATTTGCGTGTTGTAGAACTGCTCGATATCGCGGAGGTAGCGGGCGTCGGCGCTCGTCAGGAAGTTGATGGCCACACCCTTGCGACCGAAACGACCCGAGCGACCGATACGGTGGATGTAGTTCTCACGGTTGGTGGGGAGGTCGTAGTTGATGACGAGCGACACCTGCTGCACGTCGATACCACGGGCGAGGAGATCCGTCGTGATCAAGACGCGCGACGAGCCCGAGCGGAATTCGCGCATAATGATGTCACGTTCGCGCTGCTCCATGTCGCCGTGCATGGCCGAGACCGTGAAGTCCTTCGACTGCATCTTCTCCGTGAGCCAGTCGACCTTTCGCCGCGTGTTGCAATAAATGATGGCTTGCGTGATCGTAAGCGTCTCGTACAGATCGCAGAGCGTGTCGAACTTCCACTCCTCGCGGTCAATGGCGATGTAGAACTGCTTGATACCTTCGAGGGTCAGTTCATCGCGCTTGACGAGGATGCGGATCGGGTCGCGCATGAAGCGCTGCGTCACCTCGAGCACGTCGAGGGGCATCGTGGCCGAGAAAAGGGCCACCTGCACCTTCTCGGGCAAGAAGCGGAAGACGTCGTAGATCTGGTCCTTGAAACCGCGCGAGAGCATCTCATCGGCTTCATCGAGGACGAAGAGCTTGACCGAGTCGGTGCGGAAGGCGCGACGGTTGATCATATCACCGACACGGCCGGGCGTACCGACCACGATGTGGACACCGCTCTGGAGCGTGCGGATGTCGTCGCGGACGGCGGTACCACCGACGCAGGCATGGACGAGGCAGCCCATGTAGTCGCCAATGGCCAAGATGACCTTGACAATCTGCTGCGCGAGTTCGCGCGTGGGCGCCAAAATGAGCGCTTGCGTCTCACGGAGCGCCGAGTCGATCTGCTGCAGGATCGAGATGGCGAACGTGGCCGTCTTACCGGTACCCGACTGCGCCTGGGCAATGCAATCGTGGCCGAGCAAGATAGGCTTCACAGCGCGCTGCTGGATGGCCGACGGCTTCTCAAAACCGTAGGCGTAAATGCCACGGAGGAGGTCTTCGCGGAGCTCCATGCCATCGAACGACTCGATGACTTCTTCCCAGTTGGTGTCAATGTCGCCATCGACAATGGGGGCGGGGGCGTGGGAGTCTTCCCCACGAGGGCTACACAGAGAGGAGGTCCATGAGCTGGAGCCCAGCGTCGGCGGCGCCGGCGTACCTTCTTGGCGTCTCAGACATAGTTTTTCCTAATGCTTTGGCTCGACCACCAATTGCAGGCCACGGCAGCCGCACTTGGAGTTCGTATACTTTCCGAAAAACCCCACGCCTGTCGCGTTTGGGACTTCACACCAACCAGATCTCCGCCCAATCAACGACGCGATACGAAGGAATACGCCAATCGCATCGCCGCCAGATGCTAAATTCAGCGATTGGCCATAAAGCCCGCCAATCACGTGCGCGTCCCAGAGCCGTTGGGCCATTCCCCGAGCCCTATTCTGAAAAGGAGCGAATCAAAAGCGAGGAGAGCGAAGTCAATGACGCAGAGACCGCGATGGCGGCCTCGATGACCTCCTTCCGCCGTTGGCGGAAGCGACAGGGCTCCATCGCCAATCGCGATGTCAAATGATTTGGATTGCCGCGAGAGAGACATAGACAGTGCGGAATGAGTTGGATGGATTTTGCGTCCTTCCTCGTCTCTGCCGACGAGAGCGTTGCGAGCACAAATCGCTTTACATGGCGGTTCAGATGAGCAGCTCGTTTCAACAAATCCGCCAGCGAAGCTTATTTGTGTGAACAGTTGGATGTTTCCACGGAAGCCACCGGCGAATCATTGTCTGGACCATCCTCAGACACCTCCTCGAGGGCCAATGACACTTGACGAGAGCTCCATTGAATAGGATGGAATAGTGATGCAGAAAGGTCGATGGCTTGGCGACAAAGCCGTCCAATGGTCCTTTCCTTAGGGTTGTTGACCTCCTTGCACTGAAACGTGTCCATGCTTATTAGGACACGATGCAGCAACTCGGACGCTGATGTCGATGGTGACCGCGGAACTAGCATGTAAGGAGTACTTTAACTGAGCCCATAGAGAGCGAACCCAAGGCTGGTGGTCTACATCCGTCGTCGCTTGTTTGCAATATGGTTATTGCAAGTAAAGGGAATGGTCAACGACCCATCACTCGAGACATGAGCGATCAAATAGCGTTGGTTGAACCCTACACCACACAGCATGCGGCAGTAAAGACGAAAGCACCGTCCAGCCCCACTAAGAGCGAATCGGTCTGTAGCAGGATGGTCCAGCCCCATGCCTGGAGGAGGAGAAGGTTAGGTGGGAGGTTCGACCGACGTCTCTTAACAGTCCAGAACAACGCCCAGGCTCCGTCGTTCAAACGAGCAACGTTTACCGGGACGTCATTTGCACGCGGCAATAGTCACACAGTACAGAGTGCTACAATGTACAAATGGACACGCGAGCCCTAAACCCACCATCTCGGTTCGTGTCATACGGTACAGCTCCCATCTCCGCGTACCGGTCCTGAAGCGCACTCTTCATCGTTCGTTACTCAGCCCGCCGAAGCCACCATAACCGAGCCTGGTCAGCTCGCGGAAGCCACCATAACCGAGCCTGGTCAGCTCACTTCTTCTTTTGAGTTTCCGACCGCAAGTGCTTTCTCGTTTGTTCTTCCTACCTCAACTTTACTCATGCAGCTGGTTACTCGTGCGGTGGACGGTTCTCTACTAGAGCAAACCATAGTACAGTCTAAACACTGTCTCACAGCAAGACCCAGTTTGTATACTGCTATGATGATAATTGAGCTAGCTCCTGCATATAAAAGACGACGGATTTGTGTCTCGGCACGACGTGGAGAGTTTCATCCGATGCTCTGGGACCGGTGAAGCGACTGCACAGCGATAAGAACTTGGCCGGCGTTTGTCCACGAGGAGCTTTGCACTCGAGCAAATTGGTTTCCCATTTTACGAAAAAGAAATGACAGTTGATGTCATTTTCCTCACGGAGTCAAGAGCTTGGCCAGAATTGCAGTGGAATCCAAGGACCAAGCTGCAAACCTTCGAAATCTTTCACCAACAACCCTTGCCCACAGCGATTGATGAAGCCGATGTCCTGGATGGCGATGGGTCTTTCGCTGGAAGCCGCCGATGCAACCTTGCAAAAGCACTGCCAGGCGCGCTTGGCGCGCGGTAGCCGTTCACTGAGACGACCACAATGAACTCACTTTGCACATCACTACGAGTATCTGGACACAGGCTGCGAGAGAATTCGACGAGAAAGATGACTCGGCCGCAATCTGAGGCGCTTGCGAGAGGTTGTCGCCAAGCTTACGCGGGATTGTCGTCGCATCATGCTTGGCCGATTCCGATGACCGAAGCCATCCTCTTGGAGCATGGATGCTCGTTGGTAAAACCCAGGCGCTTGTGATTGGTCGACAGCTTCAACCTCACCCAGTCGGGGACAGGAATCCACCAATCGCAGCATCATGAGCGGTTGCGTCAAGTGACCTCAGGTCCGCCTCGTTTCAAGGCATACGCCCTAGCTTTAGGGCAAAACATTGGGTTTGTATGGAGTGCCTAATTGGCCGGCATCTACCGTGCCCACCTGGGATCTGAACCGGGTGCAGAATCGAATCCGAGCCATGGCCCCGCAACAATCGACGACGACGTACGAGGACGAGCCCGCCGAGATGACGGTCGGGATCATCGGCGGCTCGAGCCTCTTCCACTCGAAGCGCTTCTCGGGCATGGACCAGATCACGGTCCCGACCGAGTATGGCCCTGTACTGGCATACAAGGGTCGCTGGGGCACGTCGAGCACGGACATCGTCTTCATCCAGCGCCACCACGCTGATGGCGACAAGCCGTCCGACTACAAGCAGCCTCGCAACATCAACTACCATGCGATCGTGACGGCGCTCAAGGAGCTCAACTGCGACTGCATCATTGGCGTCTACTCGGTCGGCTCGATGACGACCGCGATCCCGATTGGCAGGTACATGCAGCTGCCGCATCCTTTCACTGCGTATGCTCATCGCGACCCTTGTAGCATGGCGATTCCTAATGACTACTTTAACCCGTTCGACATCATCAACATCTCGTCGCACTACGAAGCGCACATCGTGCCCTGTACTACGCCATCGTCAACACGCGCATCGTCTTACGCAGCGCTCCTGTGTCTAGGTATCTCTGAGCCGCTGCGCAAGTACTTTCTCGAAGTGCTTCGCGCCGAGGGTCTCAATCCGCACGACGGTGGCGTCTACGTGCAAACGGCAGGCCCTCGCTTCGAGACGAAGGCCGAGATCCGCTTCTTTGCTCAGTTTGGGGTGCGACGCATGCATGTCGAGCGCAAAGCTAATGCGACCCAACCGTAGGAACTCGTGGGCATGACGGGGTGCCACGAAGCCGGCCTCGCGAACGAGCTCCAAGTCCCGTTTGCGATGGTGTCGATCGTCGACAACATGGCGCACGGTATCGGCGAGC
Source organism: Saprolegnia parasitica CBS 223.65 (assembly GCF_000151545.1). Lineage (NCBI taxonomy): Eukaryota > Oomycota > Saprolegniomycetes > Saprolegniales > Saprolegniaceae > Saprolegnia > Saprolegnia parasitica. The sequence goes on along the minus strand of NW_012156396.1, from coordinate 909,178 downwards.
AGCTTACGGTACGCACTCCGTGACGTGGCGTCCACTGATCGCGTTCTAGTTGGAGCAATTCAAGATCGCGCAAAAGGCCAACTGCGCGACGATGGAGCGCTCGGTCGTCAAGATCCTCGACAACATTTCCCGGATCGTGCTCGAAGAAGACTTGGTCGGCGATGACGAGGACAAGACCGCTGCCGAGGCAGCGTGCTGACAAGTGCTTAGCGTCTCGAACTCCTGTAATTATTCGCTCCGTGTACGCTCCACTCGCAAGATACGGTGTCTCATTTATATCACGAACGAGCCACGGGTCTTGTGGTCCGCGGCCTTGAACGAGCCGTACGCGATGAGGCGCTGCGCGAGGTGGGGCTCGGTGGCGCTGCTCGACGAGTAGGCAAACACTCGGTGCCCGACGCCGACAGGCAGCTCGGGTGCATCGTTATGAATCAAGGTCGTCGCGTAGAGGAGGAGTGCCATGCCGCAGAGCTGCACCATGCTCGCAACGCCAGTCCACGGCTCGTCGACCGGAAGGCTGGTGCTGTACTGCAGCAAAATGCCGACGATCCACACGCTCGGCGCCAAGCTCATCGCGAGCAAGTACCCGTGCACCTCGTCGACGTCGTCTTCGAGCACGCGGACAGCGACGACGTGAAAGGTGGTCGTCGAGAATAGGGTTACGAGCGCAGACGCGAGAAGGTCCGAATTGGTGGCAACGACTTGCGCCGTGTTGAAGACGTTTTCATGGAGCCCCGAGCTGGTCGGCATGCAGTAGGCCGCGGGGAAGACGAGAAGGGTCAGAAAGAGACAGCCCCAGAGCCCTTGGACGCCAATAGCAAGGAGCGCGGGCAGCGGCTCGGACGCGTCGGCGTCGACAAGGAAGAGAACGCTTTGCACAATGCAGCTGGCGCCGAGGAACAAAAGGCCGCGCACAATGGCGGAAGACTCGATCGGTGCGCTACAAATGGTTCCGACGACGATGCACATCAGCGCGACAAGGTAGAGTCCCAGGCCGCGCGTCGCGAGTGCGGGCGCGTCGTCTCTCTTGAGAAGCCACTTGAGCAAGGCGACGATCGGCATGACGCTGTACTGGAGGAGCTTGTGCGTGCTGGGCGCGAGGTACAAGAGACCGGCCATCGCGAGCGCCGTCGCAAGCACGTCAATCACGGCCGGACGGCAGAGACGCCAGAAGGCCCCTTTCTCGATCGTTGCTCGGTCGCCATTACACGTCACGATGTAATGGACAGGCACCACTACAATGGTCATCAGGCATCAGGACCAGACGTGGCGATGCGAAGGCGGCGTACACAATGCCATTGCTGAAAAGACGAGACCGGTCTGGAAGAGCGGCTGGACGTACACGCCATCATGCGAGGGAAGGCCGAACGCCACCTACACCACACACTGCATGGAGCCACGCCAGAAGGCGTACTGCCGCGCCTACCTTGAGCGAGAGCGTGGCAGCTGTCCCTGCCACAAGGGCTGCGCCGCTGCGGCTTGCCATGACTTGGAAGAGACTGACGAACTACTACGGACTTCGATGCGTGCGTAGTTCGAACCGCCAGCGCCAAAGTGGGCGCGGATTGGCGGATTGTGGCCGATCGTGATCCGCGTAATGAAACCTGAAGCTAAAATCACGCCATCTTGACACGCGCGCACGTTCGTGTCGGGTAACCTATCACTGCAAGGTGCTACGAGGATTTGCGGCGCCGCGCATGTGATTGGGTCGGGTCCACTTGGGTGCAGCAATGGACGGCGGGCGCTCGCAAAGACGGAGAAGCACGCAGGCGCGCGGCGTGAGTTGCGTGCAGCTAGCGCCTTGAGATGGGTCAATTCGCTCTTGGGTGCTTTTGCGCGCACTAATGCGCATCTCTATGACGCGGCAATGCAATACCATGTACTTTAGCATGGGAACGTTGAAGCAACTGCCTTTCTTTTTATCGTAACGAGGCCGACGCGCCGACATTGCTCCTCGATAGCCACCCGCTGCATAGCCAAGGCAAGCACGCCAGCGCGTTCGATCGCCGCCAGCACCATTCACGCGAGTATAGATATGTTATTAACATGATATGGGATCGTTAAGTTAAAATGCGAGAGAGAACGTCGTAGATAAGGGGCGGCTACCAGCCTTGGCGCGGGTTGCCGATGCTAAAGTATTCGCTCACGACGAACCGGTCGTCGTGCTCGGCCGCGGTGATGCGAATGTAAAAGTTGTGGCCGATGACGCCCCATGGCACCTTGGAGTAGACGAAGCAGCCCGTGTTGGGCGCGTGGGTTGCAATGGTCGTCATGGCGCTCGAGCCCCACTGGCAGAGCTCGATGCGGACGCTGCCGATGCGGTCGTCGAGCACGCTCCACCGGATGCACACGGGGCTGCCGCGGATCCACATGCACGAGCGCGTCGGGTACATGATGGCGGCCATGCTTGCGTCGCCGGTGCGCGCCGGTCGGTCGAGGAAGGACGACGACGTCGTCGTCATGCGCGGCGGCTCTAAGAACGGTGTCGTGGCGCTCAAGAACGGCGACGGCCGCCGCTTCATGTGGAAGAGCGTGTACTTGTAGAGCGGGTTGTTGTGCATGCTGCTCACGGCCATGGTCCCGACGTTTGAGTTATGGCGACGGTCGCGACGATGAAGCAGCAATCCATCCAGAAGTGGAGGCAACCAATCGGGAGGCGCACAGCTGGTTGCGGGCTCGCTACGCACCACAGACAGGCTCCCACAAGTGCTAAAAAAATACCCACCTTTGCATAGACTCTATGGCATGCGGGGCGGACTTTATATTGGCCATCCGGTGTGCCATCCTCGGTTCGTACGTGTCCTATGCGAAAGGATAGAAAACGTTAGTTTCATACAATTGTTAGGTGTTTTAATTTAATAATAGAAAATAGACCAGGGATGGATCTGGTTAATCGCATGACGTGGCGCGCCCGTTCGCACGCAGTAACAGCTGGTGCGCTGACGATGGCGCGGAAGGCTGGCGCAACTCGAAGGCGTGATAGGCAGGCGAATAGACACGACACTTATACCATTTGACGTGGAGGCGGCAGGTTTTACTGTACAGATCGCAGTGCGGATCGTAGAGCGTCGGCGCGTGACGCGGCATTTTTATAATACACGACGCCAGAAGAAGTGCACTGCACGGAGAAGACCGTCGGCGTCAATCGCGACGACGCATCCCACGACCTGCGATGAGCTGATTCGGCGTACTTTCTGCTTTGCATCGAATGCTCCCATCAAGTGGACTGTCTGTCAACTTCAGGATGGCGCTTCCGCTTCTCGGCATGCCATCGTAGTAAAGGGTGGGTGCGCATCACCACCCGTGCGGTTTCTTTGCAGAAGAAGTAGCTCGGCCCAAAATTCGCAGCATCTCCGCCTGCAGCCCACGTTGGCCCGAGCGCGATGCACGCTTTCGAGTACTGTCATGCACGAGCCATCTCGCCACGTCCGATATCTGAGGTGACCAGACTGCGTTGCGTAGCGTAGGAGGATTCGTTGACGGCGGGTTCGTTGGTTTTGTTACGAGCGATGCGTGCGGCGTACCGTACGACTGAGCGAACCAGAGCCGGCGGTATCCATGTAGTACTACCACACGCACGGCCTTGGGGCAATCCTTGAAGAAGCAAAGTGCCAATCACGAGCGTGGTCTAACTTTAGCGCGCTTTATATTCCTGAAGTAGGACACCCCGACGCTTGAAATGAACCGCAAGATCGGCTTTGACAACCGCGTCTGCTACGAGCGCGACGTGCTCAAGGCGCAAAAGCTGCACCAAGACCGACTGCGCTCGATGCAGTCGTCGACGTACTCGCCGGCCGCGAGCAAACTCGACAACTCGCCTCCCAAGCACTATGTCCATTTGGACGCGCGCCTCAAAACGGCGCAGCTCAAGCAAGAGCGCTACCAGCAGATCTTTGAAGAAAACCAGCACCTCGTGCGCAAGATGACCCGCATCGTTGCGGCGCACCCGACCGAGCGCGCGGTCGAGTTTCGACCGGGCATGCGCTTGACGGTCGAGCAAACACCGATGCTCGACTCGTACCTCTCGCCGCACTCGCTGAGCCGCGGGTGCGCGATTGAGAAAGGCAGCTTGAACAGCGGGTTTCGCCAGCGCGAGCACGCGAAGATCGAGGCCGAGAACCGCAAGATGCTCGCGCGGCTCACGACGAAAAAGTCGGCCTACAGCGCCTCGCGCTGGGATCGCGTACCGATGATTTTGTCGCTTGAGAAATCGTCAACTGGATATTCGATTAGGAGTACAAGGAGTCGCTCGTGCGCTTCAAGCACGTGCACCACGACGCGACGGTCGGGCACTTGCCGCCCAAGCAGCGCGACCCGTCACCGTACCACGCACGCGACAAGAGCGCGCTCCCGGTGATCACACCGCGCGACGAGGTCATGTCGGCGCCATCGCCACACCGGCCAAGCCGCAACCCATCGAACGCGCCTTCGTCCCCGCGCAATGCGATCAAGCGCGGGGTGCCAGCCCCGTCGGGAAGCCAGCGGTGCGGAGGCTCATCATGTCGGTTAGCTGGATGACATTGTGGTGTAGACCGCTCACGGTTGCAACGTCGCCGTCACGACGCCGGTACCGACTTCAATGCATACAATGTCATCATCTGTGACCGCCTAGGCAAACGTACAACACCAAGAGCGTCCCCGTCCTCCTCCTTGAGGCCACGACGTCGCTTGGCGTGCATTTTACAATCGAAGAAATCCAGACGGCCTTCGTGACACCGACCGAGACGCACCTCGGCGACCAGTAGACCCATCCCGTCTTGGATGCCGATGGCGTGACGATGGTGACGTTGTAGGGGGCTTCTGATTCGCGCCAAGAAGGACGCTCGCAGCGGCGAGTGCCTCGTGACCTTACCGCGGCTCAAGGACGTGGCGCAGTCGTTGCCTGGCCGCAGCGATATCGAGTATACCAGTCGACGTGGACTCGTCCCAATGTATGATGATAGAGAGAAACTGCGTCGCATCCAAACAAACGCCAACGTCGGCAACTTTCCCCGTGTCTCGGAAGCGCTGGACGAAGAGAACATCAAGGTGCTCTTGATCAAGCTCGTGCAAAGCGTCCGTGTCTCCGTGGGGCACGACGAGGGTAGCTTCAAGCTGTCGCTCGAGGTTGCTGCGCCGGCCGTGGCAGAACAGCCATTGAGCGATGCCTTGAAGCCCAAGCGAGATGTCCGCACCGTTTTATCGCTGTTTGCGTCCCGCGAGTTTCCGTCCCGGTCCTTCTTCAAGCACAAGGGTGCCCGGTACCTCTGTCGAGTGCACGTGTACGAGCTACGCCGGCTGCTCACGTTCCATGCGCTCGACGTGGCAAGTGGCGAGGCGGTCAACTTTCAGTTCACAGACGCCGAACTTCTCTTGCACTTCAACAAAGGCATGCCTGCGACCGTGCACGACGCGAACCGCAGCCTCTTGAAGCTGGCGCGGAAGCGCATCCAACTTTAATTAAGACGATGTATGGTACTTTTCGAGCACGCGTGCGAGAAGGTCGAGTTCGCGGCCGTAAAACTCGCGCAGTTGGAGCTCAATCTTACCGAGACGGTCGGGTGCATAGCGTGTGTAGACGGCGACGAGGCCATCCCGGGCGCGGGCGGCGTTGGCCTCCTGGTACTGCCTACACCGCATGCACTCTATCGTGAACGCCACGAGGTAACCTATTTTCGTCGCACTGGAGCTGGAGCTTCGTGTGCTCCAGAAGATCTGCGTACGAGGCAGCATGGGGTGCCGTCGGCTCCATGTGCACGGCCCAGAGCATCGCGACCGGGGTTTCTTTGGCGCTGTTGACCGTCTCCAGCGCCGCACCGGCGTCGAGAAGCACGCGGGCACAGACAGGGTCATGCTGACGCAGCGCAAGATGGAGGAGCGTGTCACCGTCGATGGCGTGCTTGAAGAGCGGCGATGCCCACTTTTCTGCGAGTGCGTCATAGAAGCCTACGGGCGTGCGTCGTTACCACCGCCGCGATCCCACGCACCTTCGCCCGCAAAGTCGAACGGCGCGCCGCCCGGTCGTTGCGTCACGATGGCGTGCGCGTTAGCAGATGGCAGCTGCAGGGCAGCACGGAGACGCGGCGCGTCCCGGCGGCTCAGCGCCTGAAGGGCCTCGTGGGCCCACCGTGGCTCGCACAGCCAGCTTGTCATGATGGATCTTTTCCTCCATCCGGATGCTCCGATGACGTGGACCCAGTGGACCCTCAAATAGTGTGCATCGGTGCGACTGGGAAACATAGCACAGTACTTGCGCGGTCTGATATAGAGAGACACACTGAGAATGCTTGCGTGCGTCGCTTGCTCGTTCATTTATTTGCATCAAAGCCATGGTGCGCCATGGGGCAGAGCGGTCATTTCCTGGTAGGGTCGAGAAATAGTGTGATATAGACCGATTTGCGCGCTGGCGATTGGCCAGATAACTAACTAGCGATCGCTGCAATGCAAGTGACATCGACGTGGACGAGCACCGCCGACGCATTGGCATGCGACCTCGAGACGCTCGACGATGGCTCTCTGGCCGTCAAGCTCGGCGCCAGCCTCTCTCTGGAGCGGCCGGATGAAGATTCGCCTTGCTCCATCACGCGTACGCTCGTCGGCTCTGGCAACGAGGGCTCATGGTCCCCATAGTCGCGTTCCCAGCGGCGTGCACGCTCAAGACGCTCGAGCTCACGAGCTCCGCCCGCCACGCCGAAGTGTACGTCGGCATCATCAATGCCAAGAAGGAGCGCGAGTTCAAGTACTTTGAGACGATCCGCGGAGTGCGCGATGGCAGTGATAAGGACTTGTACCAAATCGCCGCTTCGTTCCCGGCCAACGACGAGACCTACCAGCGCGCGGTCGCCATCATGCTCAAGTTTCTGTCGCTCCAGCCTGCTGCTAAGAAGCATGTGCTGCGGCTGCATGACATGCACGTCCGCGCAATGTCGGGGGCGTTGGCGCCACCGCAGAGTGCACCGAGCGCACCGTCGCTGAATGGCGCCTCAATGGCAATGCTCTTTCAGGTTCAAAGTGCCATGCAGGCGCAACTCGAAGCCAAGATCTACAGCGCGATCGACGCCAAGCTCGGACAGCTGGCGGCGCGGTTGCAGTCTTCGGAAGCGCTCGTCCAGCGCCTCGCCGCGCAGGTCCAGGAGAACCAGTCGACCCACGACGCGGCGGCGCTCGCCAGTGTCCTCGACCGTTTGAGCCACTTGGAGAACGATTTTGCAGCACTCAAGACACAACATGTGCCGATTCCGGTCGATCCAACCACGGACGACAGCGTAAATTGAATAGAAGCAGTGCTACGAACTGTACGCTGCGTTGAGGACCTTGGCGTGCTGCAGCTTGTTGCTAAAGGAGCCCGTCTTGCGCACAATAGGCCGCGTTCGCTGTGATCCGCCACGTGCTCGGCCAGCGCTGCATTGCTCGGGCGATTGGTTTCAAAAAAGTCGAGAAAGCTGGCGGTCGCGGGCGTTGGAAAGATGCGTCGGAAGTGGCCCATGCGCGCCTCCTCGTCCAGAAGTTGCTGGATCCACGCGGCGCCGTCGTCCTCTGGCTTGGCACTGACGCTCGCCTTCCTATCGCATTTACGACTGTGGAGATCATGTCGTAGCGAGGTGGTGGACGGACCGTTGGGTCGTACGCTCCTTCTTGGCTTGCTCGACAGCTGCGGCGACGTCCGTGACCGGTAGCCCAACCTACACACGCGTGTTTGTATGTTGTGAGCGAAGCGCGCGTACGAGCTGAAACGTGTCGCAGATGAGAATCGACTTGATGCGCTTGTCCATCGGCGACGAGCTGCTCATGGACGGGAAGACGTTGACTTCGAGCAGCCACGGCCGGAGGTTGGCGTCCAAGAGGATGTCAAAGCCGTACAGCTCAAAGCAGTTCTGCGCCGCCCGAAGTTGCTTGGAACACTGCGCAAGAATCGCCGACTCGACGCAGAGAAGGGTCTTGACGATCACGGCCGCAATGTCATCGACGAGTTTGTCGCAGTTGTGGCCTTCGCCCCGCAAATGTGCGACCAACGCCTGCGAGACTATAATGAAATGTTGTACATCGGTAGAGACCTGGAAGCTCCACTTGCTGCCACTACCGTCGTTGTTGCCTTGGTTGGACTCGAAAGCTTCGTTCTTCTTGTTGACGCTATAGTTGGTCAAGTGCCCAAACCGATTCTTGAGGTCTTTGGTCGCCATCGAGTATTTCTGATCACATTTCAACGACAATGGAGGTAGTACAGGGTTCCAACCTGCGTGCAGAAGCGCACGAGGCCGTTGTCAAAGAGATAGACGCGCAGCGGCTCGTACGACGTGACCTATGACGCAGCATCGTATATTTCTTTCAATTTGAAGGCGTGTACCAGGACGTAGAGCCGCATGTCAAACTTGAAGCCGTTGATCAAGTACGGGTGCGCAATGTATTTCTACATGACCTTTTTAACGCGCCAAGCGATAAGAATCGTGTGGCACCTGCGCAACGTAGCGCTTGTCGGGCTCGAACTCGTACTTGGCGCTGCCCGAGACGAGCTTGATGCCGCGGCCGCAGCACTGGTTGGGCGGCTTGAGGATCCAGATCGCCTTTGGGTCCGCCGCGTACGCTTGCATAAAATGCCGACCGTCCTTGCTGCCCGTGACGTACGTCTCGGGAATGATCTGGAAGAATTTGCCGAACTTGCGCTGCATGCGCAAGATGTTGGCGCACAGCTTGTCCTTTCGCCCGAGTTCGAGGCTGCCGGGAAAATGGTTGATCTAATCGTTATACATTATTGCTCAGGATGCTCGCAGGATGCAGGACGAGCCTTTTGACCCGGCACGAGGCGACCAACCGAGCTGGACTCCAAATGGCGCCTACAACCGGGTGGGAAGTGTTCATGTAAATGGTGATGGCCGAACCCCCAAAAGAGGCTCCACGTCGACAGCGTCGTCTTCTTGGCTAGCAAAGGAGACGTGATGCGAATAGCGAGAAGAACTGTACCGCGGTTGGTGTGGAGTACGTTCTTGACGGCATTGTACAAGTAGCGCCGCGTGCCATGGTACGTCAATTGTGGTGTCGGAGATGGCATCGCGCGGACTAGGCAGTGTTGAAGCCTCTCCGCATCTTGAGAGCCACGCGAGCACCTTCGTAGCCGACGGGACAAGCGCGCTCCAAGCCGAGGTAGCTCGGGTAGTTGCAAAAGAGAACGGGCGGCGTCGTTGCCGAGACAAGTACGAGGAGCCCGCCGTCGTCACTGGGCTCGATCTCATCGATTACTTCGTTCTCATCGATTGCTTCGTTTTCGTCGATTGCTTCGTTCTCGTTGCCGTCGAGGGTGGCGTCGTTGGCCCCGCGTGTCGCCATGGCAAAGCAGTTATATCCGTGCGACGACAGCGCGCTATTTATACGGCCGTAATCAGGTACTCGTGCCATGCAGGCGCCACCAAGTCTACCGGCGCGGCCCGCGTCTTTCAACCGCATTAAGACGATCCTCGACATTCGAAATGCCAAGAAATCCATCGCCGACCACATGCTCGCGATCTCGTCGACGGCATCCGACGGGCTCAACGTCGCGCCGATGCGCCAGCTCTCGGCGCTCAAGCTCAAGCAGTCGGTCATGAGCATTATGCTCGGGCAAATGGTCAAGACGTCGTCGCACAACAAGACCTCGCGGCCGCTAGAGCATCCCGGGTCGATCGTCGAGGAGGCACCGGCCACTCCCGAAGCAGAGGCCGTTGTCATTCCGCACCAAGTCGAGCCGCCTCGGAAAGCCACCATCAAAGAGAAGCCGCCACCCTATGCGCCGCTGTCCCCTGAAATGAATCCGCTCAATTTTGAAGACATTACGCGCCCCGTGCCCAAGCATACACCCGAGCTGCTGCACCAGCCATCGCTCGTCACGCCCAAGCTCATCGATGCCGCGGACCACGTCGATGAGATCCGACAGGCGGTCATTCGGCTCGTCGCCGAAGGGTCTCTGCTCTTGCGATACTTGTGATTAACTCAATCATTTCGTTGTAGGGAAGTCGTCACCGCCCTCGATCCTGGTGCCAACGTGAGCTACGACCACCAAGGCGACCTCAAGTTTTACACGGATGTATGCATAGTAGTACACTTTTTCGGCGTGATACGAGGCGCGATAGGACAACTTGCAAAAGCGACTCGAGCTGCGGTACCACCCGCTCTTGTGCCGCATGACGCGGGTGTTTTGGCTCACAATGGTCAAGCCGGACGCAGCAAAAATGGAGTTTGACGACTACCAGCGCCTCTTTCTGCGCATTCACAAGGTGCTAATCGAGCTCTTCGACCTTGGCGAGTCGAGAGTCATGATCGCCGTACGATGATAATGATGATGGTCGACAAGACGTCTCACGCACCCCAGGACGACTGGAAGCGCGACATTGCCACGCATACCAACCTCGAGTACGAGATGTTTCACCTCTCGCTCTTTGAGCTCATCGGTAATCTGGTCTGGATCGGATCTGGTACTCACTTCGACTAGACATTTGGTGCGACTCGCTGGACGCAGACGATGTATGTACGATCGGCGCCTCTCATCGCTTCTCATGTGCTCGTGTAGTATTGCAACCTGCTCTACTTGATATTGAACGGCATCACATACCGCCAGTCAGGCTCGTTTCGGCTGCGGCGCCTCGAAGGTGCGATGGCGGTGATGTCATCTTCACCACGAGCGTGTACTAGAGGTCAAGTACATTGACGTCGCAGAGGCCGGCAGCAATGTCTCATCACCGCTCATTTCGAGTTTCCTCGACGAGGTCGAGAAGGCCCAGCTACGGAAATACCGCAACCACACACGAGGTTCCTTGTCAATCGAAATAAAAAAACTCATCTCACTCCAACACAACAGGCGACGGTAGCGGAGCCAACACCTCCGATGCAACCAGCGCCGAAAGCGACACCGCAGACGGCGCGGCGCCCGAGAGAAGCACGGAACAAGTGACAACCAATGCCTCTGCAACGGAGGCGACAACGCTGCTGTTGGACGACGATGAGGCGCCCGCATCGCACCGACCCCGACACCTCGCGTCCCTGCTCGATGACGACGACACACCGTTGACCAAGACGTTGCATACAAAGCTCAAGTTGGTATCGACGAGCGGCCTGCCCCCTGAGCACAACAAAACGGCTACCATGTACCACGCGAGCCACCCGCCGAGCTTTGACTACGACCCCCACATGGATTTAGGTAACCTCATCTTAAAATCACACACACACAAACGATGGTAGGCACGACGACACCTCAACGCGTGGCGAAGCGACCATCACAAGCCATGGGGTCGAAAGGAACAAGCTCGTCCAATCGCCTCTCCACGTCGTCGTCGAGCCGCAAGCCGAGTAGCCCCACGCACGACCGCCGGCCGACGGGGTCGCATGCGGGCACCGATGGGAGCAGTGTCGAGGAGGGCGCAGATGCCAATGTGACACGGCGGACATCGCGCGCAGCCTCCAGGGTGCGCGCGCCCACGTTGCGATCGAGCGCAGGCAGCAGCACTCAACAAAGCCTCGACGAGACAGCCAATGCGGTTGCACATGCCGGGGTCGCCAACGATGCTGCGCAGTTTGAGAGATCTGCAGAAGGCGTCTCGACAACTAGTGACGTTGAGTACGACTACGACGCCAGCGACGAGCGGGCATCTCGCACTGATCGCGTTGAGAGCCCACACGGTCTGAGCGGCCGACCGATCACAAGTCCACGGCAGTCTCAGTCGAATGCTACCACCTTTGGTGATTCGGGTATGAGTTGTGCGGCGTCAACACCTCGAGGAGGCGGAGACCTCGGTGGGCGTCTTCCATCCACATCACAGCCCAGTGGAGACGACAACCTCCTGCTAAGTACTAGCCTGAATGAGATCTTAGACACTCTCTGACTGTGTCGTAGCGGCCACGGGACAGCACACGAGCTTCACGCGCGGCTTGGATCCGGCTCATTTTCGTCCCAAAGACGAACTCTCTACGGCGGCTTTGGATTCCTCGAATCCGTTTGCCGTCAAAAGTCTCGGCCTTGGCGCGCGCATTCACAACGCTCTCGCAAAGTCTCCACGGTACATTGGCGAACCAGCAGACGACGCGTTGGCACTCGACTGGGCTTCGCTCGGCATTGGTGGCGCCCGTATCAAGCCCATCGGCGGCAAAGTGAGTCGACTCTACGGGAAGACGCAAGCGTCGCCGCGCATGGCCGACTTTGTCGTCGTGTCACAGTCCGTGCACCCGCCTCGGACCCAAACGGCCCCCGAGCACGGTCAGCGGCCGCAACTTTCGACTGACTCCAACGACACCAAATTTGACGAGGTGCTCCGGCCAGCGTCAACGATGGTGGTTCGAGCCAACTCGGGGCGACACGGACAGCTGCTGGCGCGCCACGTGGCTAGAAAAGCCAACCAGATGGCGTCGATGATGGTGCACGAGCTCGCGTCCAAGTCCTTTCGTGGCGCGCCAACGGCGATCGCCAAGCCAACGCCACCGCTTTCAGCGAGGAGCCCCCCGACGCCCCGTGCAAACAAGGAGCCACCAACGCGGTACAAAGTCGGCGTCAAGCGGCCACTACCAGCGGCATCGCACACGCCATTCAATGGAGCGGTGGAATCGCATACAGCGGGGCTTCAGCGCTCGGGCCGACCGAGCCCCGTGCTCTCCAACGGGACGCCGGCACCATCCACGCGCATGGAGGATGGCAGCAACAAGTCTGAAATGCTCTTCCGCGTGACGGCGCTTGGCAGTCCGACGGCCAAGCCGGCTTTTGCGGTGGCCGCCGACTCGACTTTACAAGTCCTCGTAAGACAGCCTACCAAAGGCATGCACGACGTCTTCAAAGTCACGGGTGTGGCGCAGTCCAGTATCAAAGTGGTTGTGAAAACGACACCGAAGAAGGCTGCGTCCCCGATGAAGCCGCCGCCCCCCACCCCCGACAATCGTTCAGGCACCCCCCCGTCTTGGTATCATATCCAAATCTGTGCTGCGTAGATAGGAGCAGGCATAATCAAGCTACCAATATAACACAGCCCTTACCTTTGGGCATTTGCCGGCGAGAGCTGTGTGATGCCAAGGAGGTCACGCATGCGAGAAGACCTGCGTTGCGAATGGCTAGTCTGTGGAGTGTGTCCGGTTACCCGCACCGGATACGCTGTTCATATCAACCAAGTATCAACTCCACGCTCAAGTTCACGTCATCCCCCATCGCTCCCGGTCAGCTGCTGGCAATTTGCTCCCAGGAGTTACCCAACAACGAGTGGCCCAGCTCTTTCTCTTTGCACAAAAGTCTGCGATGCATTGTCGTGAGCTTACATGTCGGTGCCAACCTCGCATCCGCCGCCCGCTCGCGAAGGACCAAGTGCATTGGAAGCTCGACACGCCACACGTCCGAACGTTGTATTCCATTCTCTTGGCCTTGTCTGGCAACTTGGACTGCATCGATGAAAATTCCCAGAAGCTTCACTCACCAGTTTCAGCGTAACGCTGTAGAAAAGCCATTTTTGGCAGGGAGTCGTAAACTTGGGCCATGGAGCATGAACTTACCCCGCAAGCACGAGACATCCGCCACCTCAAGCGATGCAAGGCGCGGCCAGCTGCACAATGATGCGACGCGACGACTTAGCTCGATGAAAGAAGTCGACAGAGCCCACCTCCTCACGGTGCGACGAGACGCGCTGCGTCTCGTGACGGAAGGGTACGTACGCTCGGCGGCCAGATCCGCACTCATACATGTTTTAGCATGGTCGAAGTCGACATGGAGTCCCCCGCGTCGTACGACAAGCAAGGCGACCTGGCCTACTACTCGGAGGTGCGCCACGTTTTAGGTATTGCCATTTCACAGCTGCGCCATTAGGAAAGCCTCCAACAACGCCTGGCGCTGCGCGGAGACCCTCTCCTCTTGCGTCTCACGCGAACATTTTGGAGCCTCACCAACGTCGGCGCCGAGACGACCATGACATTTGGAGACTATAGCGACCTCATGATGCGCGTGCACAAGATCCTCAACGAACACTTTGACGTGCAAATGACGTTGCATTCGATCGAGGTACACTCGTTTGATCAAGAGGTCGCTGGATCCTGCGCAGGACGACTGGGTGAGCGATACAAGCGGTACCAATATCCTTACGTACGACGCATTTCACCTCTCGCTGTACGAGCTCGTGGGTTCGTCACCACCGAATCTACTGTGTCAACGCAAAAAACGACCTCTAGATCTCTGGTGCGACTCGGTGAAAGTGGACGATGTACGTCCAAGTTGACGTTTGTTTCTACGAGGAACTTTTGTGTGGCATCTAGTACGTCTCGCTGCTCTACTTCATCCTCACGGGCATCACCAACGTCGAAGACCACCACCTTTTCTTCCGGGAAATCCAAGGTACTCTAGTTCGAACGCTGGTCTCGAGACATAGTAACGGGGTTGCACAGATGTGGTCTACGTGGACGTCACGGAAGATGACCAGCGCGCGTCCATGGCTGACATAGAGCTTGCACTCAACGACCTGCGCCAGATTGGCCCCACACCTCGTTGACTTTAGCTCAAGTGCTCTGGGCATCTCATGGTGCCTCGCAGGACCTGTCCAACCTTCCAGTCAAACGCACCAGGTAGCGCCGGCAGTACCGGTTGCATCCGTGGTCCGTGTCGAGTCGCCCCCACCCCGCGGTACTCTACGCACGTTCCGCGTATCTCTAACGTGATTTCTTAGAGCCGTTGCCGCGCCAGAAGGACGAAGGGAAGGCAATTAAGGCGGAGAAGCCGCAGCGTGCGACCCCCAAAACGGTGACAGCACCGGAAGTACGACCGAAAACCCCAGTTGCAGCAGCGCTCACCGCAGAGACTGTGGCCGAGACACCGCAACTTCCGATGGAAAGACCGACGCCGTTGGTCGTGACAAAACCAGCGTCACCTCCAAACGACACGAAAGAAGCGCGTGTTTTACAGGCCGATCCTCCGCCGATGCTTGCGAAGAGCGACGTGCGTATCGCTTTGTCGCCAAAGGATCTCCAATCATGGCTGGTCCCAGGAGCGCATGATGGACGTCGACACCGCAATGACAATCAACGACGAGCCAGAGAAGCGTGTCGATGCGGCGCCTCTCGTTCGACGCCGATCGACGATCGTTGCAACCGTCGAGTCGGTGCCACTCGTGCGTACGTCGTAACGGACTTGACGTCGCGGGTGCACGCATGTGGGTAGGCCGTGACTTTGGCGGCTTTTCCATCATGTCGGCCCGCGACGACGCTGGCCAGAATAACCCGTTGTTGACTGTGACCGTGTCGCGCCAAATCCCCAAAGACGATGATGACGCAATGGATGTCAAGAATGACGCGCTCGGGCGAAACGAGAGAGACCTTAGGCGCGACGAAGCGATCGCCAAGGCCTTCAACGTCCAGAATCGTGCGTCATTGACGCGGCCCTTGACGCCGCCGTCGTTCCCAGGACCGTTTGCATTGTCGCCCAAGGCCGAGCGCGTCTATGGGCGTCAGATTGTGCGCAAAATGCATGAAGCCCACGTCGAGAAGGTTCACGCCTTGGCCCAAGATACATTTGGCGCCGTGGAAGAGACCTGTGACAATAGCAGTGCAGAGGCGCTTCCCAGCGCCCTCGTCCATGCGGCACCGGGCCCGCGTGACGAGAACAGTGCTGCTCTCGAAGACGACCTCTGCGTACAAGTGTCGTCCAATGCAACCGGTACGTGTAGCGAGCGCCGCCGTAGCTCGACGGTTAGCGTCGAGGACAAGATCAAGCTCACAGCGCTGCTGGCGGCTGTGCGCCAGCAGTGGCACAACAACACCGAGTCGGCAGGTTCTGTCGTCGAGAGCCTCCAGGGCCAAACCATCGGACGGCTCCCACCAATGACCCATTCGCCGCCAAAGCCATCGCTGACGGCGACGCCACCAGCGACTGTGTCCAAGGCGCTCCCTGCAATCGAGTCGCCACCCAAAGAGTCGCAGCTCGTTGAACCGCAGCCTGTGACGCCACGATCCAAGCTGGTGCAACGCCTTGTGCCAGACCCGATCGTGCGCAAGTTTCGCGTCCGAAAGGAAGAGCTCGTCGATGCGCTGCATATTGGCAACCCAGGACGGCATGCAAAGACGTTGGAGGCCATTTCGAGTACGACGACTCCGAGTCTCCCCAAGGTTGCACACGCGCCAGAGAAGAGCCAACCAAGAGGATCGCACGATCCCGTGCACTTGACGCCGCTCTCGCTGAGCGCCAAAGGCAGCGGCGCGACGCCGCGGGAAAACCAGCCCCCGTCGCCAACAAAGATGGAGAAGAAGCCACGCAAGTCGATGCGGGTGCAGCACCAAGGCTCCATGAAGTTCATTGCGCTCGTCAAGCCGCAAGCGCCGTCGGCTAGCGACTTTGTGTATATTTCGGCCGTCGTGCCATCATTAAACCAGTAACACACGAGTCGACTATTTATTGAAATCTCGACGTCGGTACCTCCTAGCCATCTAGTACGAGAAATGTCTAGAACGTCATTGCAACATCTCACTCTTCGGAGAGGTTGGCCACACGCTTGACGAATGGAGGCGTATCGTACCTCTCCAGATGGTTTGGTGGGATATCTTTTCAAATGAATCTTGGTCGAGTCCGTTTAGGGTCGGTCGATCTGCGCCACGGGGGTTATTAGTATCGTTCCGACGGCCATGGCGCGACGGTGGCTGTCCAGGCGAATGATATCAGCGCCAAACGACTACTAGTATTTGATCAGGCCCGTGTGGCAATATCGACACGGTCGCCCCCAGCCGCACGTTTGGTCTACACCGAAACGTCCACCAGCCTGACCATGTTATACGCCGCTGCGACAGTTACTTGATTATCCGGATCCGGATAGAGACACCGCACCGAAACGTCTCACAATCACAATGCGAGCCGAGGCCGAACGGCGATTGAATCTGCACGAGTTCACGGAGCGTGTGCTGGCAGAGTCTGGTGGCAGCACGTCGGCGCAGAGCCCTCGGACGCGCTTCGAGTCGGTCGTCACCGTCGCCGCCGACGACGACGTCGACGCGGCGTTGGCGCCGGCGCAGTCGGACCGCTGGTGCGTCGCCGCCTTCCTCCTCCTCTTGGGCTTCGTCGGTGGTGCCCTCCACGTGCTCTGCGCTTGGTACTGTGAGCGGCTCTAGATTGTACTCACCTAGCGCTCTAGGCTAATTGATGTGCTCTTGCGCGTGCGCGCGACTGCGATGGACCAAGTCACCTCGATCGCTGCGTATGGTCTCTGGACACTTTACACACTCGTGTTTCTCATCACCGCTGTGGTCTTGACGCGACTCTCGCCCTCGGCGGCTGGTAGGCACCTACAAATCGTTTCCTCAACACCGAGTGTGACCGCGTAGGCTCGGGAATCGCCCAAATGAAAACGGTGCTGACGGGCATCGACCCGACGCTGTACCTTCCGGGGTACTTTTCGCTTCGAACGCTGTGCGCCAAGCTGGGCGGCTTGATCGCTGCCAATGGCGCAGGCTTGCAGATCGGAACCGAGGGCGCTTTCGTGCACATCATGGCGATCGTCGCGACAGCGTTGCTCCAGCTCCGGCCCTTTGCCTCTCTCCAAGACCGCCTCTCGGTGCGCCTCCAGCTTCTCGCTGCGTCAGCGGCCGTTGCCGTCTCGTCTGCATTTGGGTCGCCCATCGGCGGCGTGCTCTTCTCGATTGAGGTCACGGCGACGTACTACCTCATCTCCAACTACCTCAAGGCCTTTGTGTCGTCCGTCGCCGCGGCGGCCATGGTGCTGTGGATGAACCGCGCCTTGGCCAGGGTCGAAGGACTCGCGGTTTCTGCGACACGGGCATCTCAAGCGGAGCCATCGCTTTTGGATTTACCACTTGCGATTCTTCTTGGTTCGGAAAAGCACGATTCGACCTCTGCTCACGGCATGTGTAGGTGTGGGCATGGGTGTCCTCAGCTCCGTTTTACAGTGCGCCACGCAGTGGCTTGCCTTCCGGCGACGTCAGTGGGGCGCGTCACCACTTCGCCACGTTCGCTTCTTTGTCCAATGGCTCGATCCACTCCTCGTTGGTCTTGTCACCGCGTCGAGCACATACATCGTGACCCGCAACCACGCACTCCTCTCGCTCTCCCAGCTGCTCTCACCAGGCGACCTTGGGTCGCTTCCCGGTGTCGCTGCCACGGGTGCCATTCCGCTTTTCCTCCTCCCGCTCTCGATTACGCTCAAGTTCCCCACGGGTGTGTGGCTCCCGACCTTTGTCGGTGGCGCGGCCTGTGGACGGCTCTTTGGCATCGCCGCCGCGTCGCTCTTCCCGTCGCATATGACGCTCCGTCGTCATGGCTTTGCCCTCGTCGGCGCGGCGGGCCTCACGGGTGCCTCGACGCGCACGGTCTCGGCGGCGGTGATCGCGCTCGAGCTCACTGGCAACTTTGACGCGCTCCTGCCCGTGCTTGCCGGCGTCTTGGCGGCCATCGGCACCTCGAACCTCGGCGGCTGGCCGTCCATTTACGACATCCTTGTCGAGGCCAACGCCTTGCCTTACCTCCCCCTCATGGAGTTTCAGCGGCACGAGACCGTGGCGGACATTTTGCACGAGCGCGTCGTGTACGTCTCGAGCACGTCGTCCGTGCTGCAGCTTTTGCTCGCGCTCAACCGGCTGCCGAGCCACGAGATCCCGGTCGTGGACGCCGAGCACAAGCTCCTTGGCGTCGTCAGCAAGAGCGACCTCCAGCTGCTCGTGCGCCGCTTCTACGACGCGCGCGGCCTTGTGGGCTGCGAGCGCGACTGGGGCGACAGCGGCAGTGACGACGACTACGACACGGCGCGCCACTCGGTGCAGAAAGGCGGCGGCGTGTGGTCCCATCCGCGTTTGCTGTCGGGGCGCACGGCGCCGACGCTCGACCACATTTACACGACGCTGCATCGCCGGCCCTCGTCGTCTGCGGCCAGTCTTCTCCGCGGCGACGGGCTGTACCCGGTGCACCCTGCGATGCTCATGAACGACGAGAAGATGATTGCGCTCCTAAGCCACGAGTGGCCGGCGGAGAAGCTCGACGTGCTCGCCACCGAGGTCGATGTCGCGGCCGAGTGCGTGATTCGACCGCTGGCCATGACGCTGGTCGCCGAGACGACGTTGGAAGATGTGCACATGCTCTTTACGATGTTGCGCATGGACCACTGCTACGTCACGGCGCTCGGGAAGCTCCAAGGCGTCGTGACGACGCGGGCGCTTATCAAAGCGGCGACCAAGTAGCAAAGACCCTTGATTTTCAACGAATTTGCCTCGATTTTTACGACTTTTTTGGATTGATCGACCGCCCGCACGTTTGATGCCTCGTCTAGGACGATAAGGAGAGATAGGCGACAGCGTTGCCTACGCATCGTAAGGAGCCATGTATGGAGTAGGAGGATGCACCCCAGAGAACACGCAAATGCGGCGGGACGTAGTTGAACGAGAGGTACTGGGTCAGCGTCCAGACCTGAATCGCAAGGTTGTGCGGAGAACGAGACGCCGCCAAAAACGCACCTTCCAGTTCATCCAGAGCGCTGTGACGTACTTGGAGCGCACGAGCGCCTTGGACGCTGCGACGGACGCGCCCGTCAAGAGAGACAACTAGATCGCACAGTGTGCCACTATTAGTGGTATAAACGTCATGTACCGCGAAGAGCGTCAAGGCCAAGAAAGGGGGCGTGAGAAGGAGACGGTCCAGCAAGAGCTTGCCGTTGTTCGACTAGGAGACAAGAGGCGAGATGAAGACGAGGATGTGACGGCGATGTTGAACTACCAGGCGGTCGCCGCGGACTCGGCATTGCTCGAGAAAGCCATACCACGCGTGCATGACTGGCGCCGTGATCCCGCCGCTAGATACCTTGCGTACGTCTACCTGCACAGTCGCATCGTTATACCTGTAAAGCGCAAAGACCAAGACACGCTGGAGCGAAAGGCCCTACGCGGGGTGGTCGTGGCGCTTTGGAAGGAAGCGAGATGGCGTACTTGAAGGGACTTGTACTTGAGGCCATGCGCTAGTGCACTGCGTGAGGCATAGCGATGGCATATAAAGAGTACCAACGATTTCGCCAGAGGCGCCCATCACAGCGGACGTGATCGCCTTGGTCCTACGCAGATGGTTCGCTTGCTGCCAATGCGCATGGGCAGGCGTACTGGAGCGGACGCTTCAGTAGCGCTGCTTGGTAGCGCTATCTCAAGCATCGTTCGCCTGCACATGCATGCGGCGGTAGGCCGTATCTGCCACATGGAGACCGCGTCGGCCTTGGTCCGCTTCTTCTCGCTGCTCATGTCGTTCGGATATGCTGCGAAGATCGCGGTTCCCATCCGGTTAAATTGAATTTAAATGGCAAGCTAATTAAAAAGCATTGTCTATTGCTCGATAGGCACCGCGAGGTCGATGGCATCCTCGGCGACAACACGCTACGACACTTTCATCCCTTGTGAGAAGAAGCACGCAATGCAATCTACTTGGCTCTGCATGCGCATGCCAGGTCGGGCCATCGCCCTGTAGTGCAGGGTTTAGTACGGTAAAGGTGCGTTTTATTAGCCAAACCAGGTAATTGAGAAAAACCGGTGGCGTGAACAAGATGCTGGCCCGACTCCAGCGCGCGCGCGTCCATCGCCCTGCCATCTCTGCCGCCCTTGCGCGGCCTCTGAGCACGAAGAAGAAGGAGGCGGCCTCGTCGCGCTGGCAGGAGCGCTCGATCCAGGTCGACCGCTCCGGCTTGCTCCAGCCCGGCATTGCCAACGCGCTCCTCAAGGACAACCCGCACATGCAAGCGATCAATGCCAAGAAGAAGAAGTCCAAGGAGAACGAACTCGTGGGCTTTCTGCGCTCGATGATCGAAGTGCGCGGGCCCATCACGGTCGCCGAGTTCATGCGCCACGTACCTCGTCTCCGTCGACTGCCCCCATCATCGGTGCATCGTGTAGGCGCTGAGCCATCCGCTCCACGGGTACTACATGAAGCGCGACGTCTTTGGGAAGAAGGGCGACTTTACGACGGCGCCCGAGATCAGCCAAATGTTTGGCGAGCTCATTGGCATTTGGTGCATCGCGACGTGGCAGCAGATGGGCATGCCCAACCCCGTCAACATCGTCGAGATGGGGTACTTGTCCTCATGGATCGACGGCATCTTGTAGGTCGAATCGTCTCGTAGGCCTGGTCGCGGCAGCCTCATGCAAGACTTTGTCCGGACGGCCAAGCAGTTTCCTGCCTTCTACAACGCGCTTCGGATTCACATGGTCGAAATCAGCCCTGGTGCCGCATCCTTGGAGCTCTGTTTGTGCCTCATTCCATCGAGTAGCCCTGCGCAAGATCCAGCAGGAAAAGCTCCTCGTCGCGGTCGCCGAGAACGGCCGTGAAGGCACGCTGCCCGACCAAGGCCCGACGATTGCGTGGTACGAAGACGTGTCCGAGATGCCCAAGGGTGTCCCGAGCCTCTTCATTGCTCAAGTAGGTGTATTGTCTAGCTTGTTCATATGGCTCATTCCGCTGTAGGAACTGTTCGATGCGCTGCCCGTGCACCAGTTTGAGTACACGGCCAAGTAGACGATCGCCCATGTCTCGTATCAAGGTATCAAGACCGTGTGTAGGGGCTGGTGCGAGCGCCTTGTGGACATTGACACGTCGGGT
Source organism: Saprolegnia parasitica CBS 223.65 (assembly GCF_000151545.1). NCBI lineage: Eukaryota > Oomycota > Saprolegniomycetes > Saprolegniales > Saprolegniaceae > Saprolegnia > Saprolegnia parasitica. The sequence goes on along the minus strand of NW_012156396.1, from coordinate 887,649 downwards.
GGCGACGACCACTTTTGCTTTGTGCTGTCGCCGGGCCCGACGCCCGCGACGCGCGTCTACATTGGCAAGGAGAAGATCTTCAACCCGGCGACCAACGTCATCCAGCACCTCGCCACCGACACGTCGACGAGTCCGCGTCCCAGTCCTTCTAGCACGTTTTTCTCACGCAGCGATGTAGCGCCGCAAGATATCCTCAAGAACATCAACGCGGCCGCCGTGCTCCAGCAAACGCAGCTGAAGGAGCACACGCTGCCGGAAGATGCCAAGACGACGCAACCCGATGCGCCCATCATGTCGCCCGGCGTCGCTGTCGGCGACCGTCTCGAGATCTCGCCCACGGGTATCGCGCTCGTGCAAGACGTGGCGGCTCGGATCGCGCAGGACGGCGGCGGTAGGTGTCGTCTCATATTCGATGTTTATTCATGTAAACGCAGCGGCGCTCATCGTGGACTATGGCCGCGACCACCCGTCCGAAGTGAGTCTCCGCGGCATCCAGCACCACGAGTTTGTGAGCGTGCTGCGAGAACCTGGTGACGTCGATTTGGTGCGTGTGTGAAAACAAGAGCGTCGTCTCATACGCAGTAGAGTATTGACGTGGACTTTTCGACGCTCAAGCGATTCGCGACCGCAACGGGCGACGTCAAGGCCTTTGGGCCCATCGAGCAAGGCCTTTTTCTCAAGGAAATGGGCATCGAGCACCGCATGGCCGCGCTCTTCCAGGGCTGCTCCGGTGCGCGCGTCGAGGCGTTCCATTGTATCTCATCTTGTCCGTAGAGGAGACGCAGGAAGCCATCTACCAAGCGTACGAGCGCCTCGTGCACCCCGATCAAATGGGCTCCATCTTCAAGGCCATGGCGCTCCTCTCGACCAAGGTGCCCGGTGCCCCCGTCGCCTTTGGCGGTGGCCACGACCAGTAGACTACAACAGCAGCAGCAGCAACAACAACAAGATGCTGCATATCATCGACGCGTGATCGTAGCCTGTCGCTGTTCGTCGAACGTGCGAGCAACACATATGCGTGTGCGGAAGAGACACCGTGGGATTTACCGCGCCTGAGTCTGGTTCCGCTTTCACTGGGTTGGTCTATACAGCGCGACAACGAGGAGGTGACGAGGCTGTCGACCGTGTCTCTTCCGCGAGGACGGCGCGCCACTTTTTCTTGCCGGATGCGACGACTGCAGGCGTATTGGCGCGTGGTCGAGCCGACCAAGTCGGCCGCCCAAATCGACGCCGAGACGTACGCGGTGTACATTGGCATCGGGCCGGATGTCTACTATCGCGCGACGTGCCTCCGCTTCCATCGCTGGATGCTCTTCCTTGCCGCCTTTGTCTCGCAAATCTGCTGCGGATCGCTCTACGCGTACAGTCTCCTCATCAAGCCGCTCTCGGCGCGTCTTGGCGCGACCGACGAGGCCGTGTCGCTGCCCTATTACGTCGCGTACGCGTGTGTCGGTGTCGCCGCTGCTGTCGCCGGACCGTTTGTCGAGCGCCACGGACCCCGCGCAGCCATGTGTCTCGGCGCAGCACTGATCGCGCGGGGCACGTCAGCGCCGTCCTCGCCGTCGCGACGCAGAGCCATGCTCTCTTGTACGGCTACGGCCTCTTGTACGGCTCGGGCGTCGGCATCAACTACGTCACGCCGATTGCGCCGCTGCAAAAGTGGTTCCCGGATCTCCGTGGCACGGCCGCGGGCTTTGCGCTGTGCGGATTTGGCGCGAGCGGCGTCGTCTGGGGCGGCGTGTACCAGCTCCTCCTGCGCGACTTGGGTCTATTGCACGTGTTTGTCGTTGGCGGTGTCAGCATGACGCTGCTGCTGCTCGTCTGCGCCATCGTGCTGCGAACACCGCCACCGGCCTACCGCGTCCACGGGCTCGATATGCACGGCGTCGAGGCGTTCGCGGGGGACTCGCTGAGCCTCGTAGACTTCGCCAAGGCCCACGACGACCGATGGCCCGAGCTCGACACGACCGAGCGCGTCTACCACGACCGCATCCAGCACCAGAGTCTGCGCACGTGCGTCCTGTCGGCCGACTTTGTGTTCTTGTACGCGACGTACATGGCGACGTTTGTGTTTGGCATTGTCTACCTGCCCCACTTCTACGACCTCTACATGCTGCTCGCCACGAGCGAGACCGAGTCGGACGCACTCAACTTTTTGCTCGTCGCCGCGATTTGCAATTTCCTCGGCCGGCTGCTCTTGCCGATCGCGTCGGACGTGCTGATCCACTGCGCGAATCTCAACCCGCCCTTTGGCCGCAAGCTCGTCTTTGGCGTCGCACTTGGTGTGCAAAGCATCGTGCTCGGCCTCCTCCCCAATGCGCTGCGAGAAAGAGACGTCGAGACGTTTGCCGCGATGGTGTGGGGCCTCGCCGTGGTCCTTGGCGGCGCCACCGGCACCTTGCCCTCGCTCTGCACCGACTTGTACGGTGTCTACAACACGGGCACGATGTTCGGCATCCTTCTCACCGGGTCGTCGCTCGTCGGGCTCGTCGGCGGCTACGTCTTTACGCGCTGCTTTAGCGCCTGGAAACACACGTCCGAACTCGACGCCTATGTCGCCAACGTGCACTGGGTCCACGCGGTCGCGCTCAGCGGCCTCCTCTTTGTCTGCCTCGTGCGCACCAACCCCGTCGATCGGTTCCAGCCCGGCTACACACTCTGTGGCCGTCGCCTTTGTCGGTAGCTACTCGAATGTGTAATGTGCAAGAGATGAAGCGGCGGCGACGTGTCCTTTGGTAGCGTTGAACGTCGCTGCTTGCCTCTTGCCTGTTGTTGAACTGAGTTATATTACATGCAATTATGAAGAAATGGTGGACTTCCTAATGCGCTCGTGAGGCGTGGCAGGTGCGTCAGCGAGGAGCGTTAGTGGTCGTGATGCGAGATTGTGCGAGGGACTAGGTAGCGTGCACACCAAGGGTCTTCGCGTAGAGCGACCAGCGACGCGGCAAGAGATGGCACCACAGCGCGACGAGCCAAGTGCCGGATATGCAGTCGTGCGGTTGCCTCTTGCCTGTCCGTCTCTTGCCGCCTCGAGACGCCTTGAAGGATGCTGGAATCACGCCATTTCGTGATCCAACGACCGTGTCCTGTCGCGATGATGATCACCTGGGTGGCCCAACGTTATCTTGCGCGCAGCTGGCGTTGATGCAGCAGCGTAGGGCCACGCTTGGTCGACTCGACACGCGCTTCAACTTGGGTCGCAGCCAATCCGATGCGAGATGGATCCTGCAGATTTTTCAACGCCCTTGGATCGGTTGCTGGCTGGATCCCGTTGGGCGCCCTCTCTCGACGCTCTATAGTGACCCCTGGTATTCTCTGCACCGTCGCAGGCTCCGGCAAGTGCATCGCGCCGTTGCCCGGGAGGCGGCGCCAGTCTGGCAGGCGGCGCCAGTCTGGCAACGATCCGATCCGTTCGAAGCCGGCAAGTTCCTGTCGCAGTGTAGATGATACGCTGCATTTTTTCGTGTCGCATACAAACGCTCCATTGATGCGGATGATGACGATGATGATGGTATGGTTGCGACACGCCGTGGGCATCCAGGGAAAGGTCGCGAGACGTTGGCCATTTCCCATTTGCCTCGGCGCCCCCCACCTCCTTGCAACATGCTGTCGCCCGTCGCGCTCTCGACAGCGGCCGTGATCTCGAGCACGATCGCCGCCAGCGTGCTCAGCGCCATCTACCTCCTCTGCCTCAAGCCCGGCAACCGCATCACAGCCCCCGACTGCTACGCGTCGCCGGACAACAGTGCGCTGCGCCCGGGCCATGGCGCCGTCTACCGCGTCAGCGACAAGTACCCGACGCCGGCCTTCTCGACGATGATTGAGAACCTCGCCAACACGGCGGCCGAGCACCCGGACGTCAACTTTATCGGCCACCGCGAGCTCGACGCCGCCGGGAAGGCGGGTCCGTTCGTGTGGGACTCGTACGCCAAGGGCTACAGCCGCATCCAGGCCTTTGCGTCGGCGCTCGTGCATGAAAACATGATGCCTGCGGGCGCAAGCGGCCAGAAGATGCTGTGCATCTACATGCGCAACCGTCCCGAGTGGCTCATTGCACAGTACGCGGCGCTCTACGCGGGCGGCTGCATCTCGTGCCTCTACGACACGCTCGGCGCGTCGTCGGCCAAGTTCATCCTAAACCAAACCGAGGCGCCGACCGTGGTTTGCACGACCGCCGAGCTCAAGCACGTGCTCGAGATCAAGGCGGCGTGCCCCAAGATGGCCCACATTGTGCTCTGCGACGTGGCGACGGCGGCGCCGGCGGACGTGGCGGCGGCCGCGGCCGTCGGCATCAAGCTCTGGACGATGGCCGAGCTCGAGGCCCTCGGCGCGCAGCACCTCGTGGCCATGGCCCCTATCAACACGGACGACACGTGCTTTCTCATGTACACGAGCGGCACGACGGGCGACCCGAAGGGCGTGTGCATCAGCCACAAGAACCTCCTCACGTGCGCGTTGGGCGTCGAGATGCATCTGCGCAAGGGCAAGGCGGCGAATACGTTCAACAACGAGGCGCTGCACCTCTCGTACTTGCCGCTGCCCCACATTCTCGAGCAGCTCGTGCACTCGATCGTGATCTCCAAGGGCGGTGCGATCGGCTTCGCCCAGGGCCACACGGCCAAGATCCCGGACGACCTCTGCACCTTGCGGCCGACCGTCTTTATCACCGTCCCTCGCATGCTCAACAAGATTTACGACACGATCGTCGGCGGCGCCCGCGCGGCCGGCGGCATGAAGGCGCGCCTCTTTGAGCGTGCGATGCACACGAAGCTCGCCAACATGAAGCGCGGCTACACGTCGCACCCGCTCTACGACAAGCTCGTCTTCTCCAAGATCCAAGCCAAGCTCGGCCTCGACCGCTGCTGCGCCGTCATTACGGGCTCGGCGCCGCTCGCCGACGACGTGATGGCGTTCTTCCGCATCGTGCTTGACTGCCCCGTCGTCGAAGGCTACGGCCAGTCGGAATGCTGCGGCGCGGTCAACATCACCGATGTGTTTGATCTCTCGACGGGCACGGTCGGGCCGCCGCTGCCGTCGTGCGAGATGAAGCTCGTTTCCGTGCCCGACATGGGCTACGAAGTGACGGACACGGTGCACGGCGACGAGCAGATGCCGGTCAACGGCCGCGGTGAGATTTGCTACCGCGGCCCGACCATCTTTACGGGCTACTTTAACGACCCGGAGAAGACCAAGGAGGCCATTGACGAGGAGGGCTGGCTGCACTCGGGCGACATTGGCGTCTGGACGCTCGACGGCCGGCTCAAGATTGTCGACCGCAAGAAGAACATCTTCAAGCTGTCGCAGGGCGAGTACGTGGCCCCCGAGAAGATTGAAAACATCCTCAAGGTCAACCCGTACGTGGAGCAGATGTTTGCCTACGGCGACTCGCTCCACTCGATGCTTGTGGGCATCGTCGTGCCCGACAAGCGCGAGCTCGAGACGCTCGCGGCCTCGCTCGGCGTCACTGGCACCTTTGCCGAGCTCTGCGCCAACCCGACGCTTGTCGCTGCCGTGCAGAAGGACATGGCCGCGACCGGCAAGAAGGCCGGCCTCAACGGCTTTGAGACGGTCCGCGCGATCCACTTGCACCCCGACCGCTTCACGGTCGAGAACGACCTCTTGACGCCGACGTTCAAGCTCAAGCGCAACGACGTCAAGAAGGCCTTTATGACGCAGATTGACGCGCTCTACGAGAAGAGCGGCGACGTGGTCGCGGGCAAGAACGTCAAGCAGCACTAACTGTGCATTCCATTAATCTATCTAATTTTTCTACCAAACGTATCCATGTCGACGTCCGAGGCGCCATGGATGGGCTGGCGCTAGACACGGGTGGCGTCACTCGGTTGCCTGCGTGACGCTACCATTGACTGGCCCAAGCGACAGAACCGGTACCGGTCCAGCTCCGTGGCCACTGGACCGTGGCTTGGCGTGTCAACGGTCGAAAGCCATATGGCAATCTGGTCATGCCTTGGCTGATTCCGCACAAGTCGACTTGCAACACAACTCGACGATGGTGACAACGACGACGACGACGACGCTCGTGGCGTCGGCAGCGGCCGTCGGCCTCGGCGCGCTCGCGCTCAACGCGTTGCTGCCGTCGCCCGAGGTCACGACCCGCCCCGACGTCTTTAGCGCGCCAGACGAGGCCTCGGCGACGCCCGGCAGCGGCCCGATCTACCGCACGGCCACCCCACTGAGCGTCTCGGCGCCGTACGAGACGATGCTCGCCGTCCTTGACGCCCAAGTGGCCAAGTATCCGGATGCCAACTTCCTCGGCCACCGACCGCTTGACGCCAACGGCGAGGCCGGCGCGTACGTGTGGGCCTCGTACGCGACGGTCTATGCGCGCGTCCAAGCGTTTGCGTCCGGCCTCTTGCACGAGCAGCTCCTCGCGCCGACGCCCGACGGCCTTCGCGTGCTCTGCGTCTACATGAAGAACTGCCCCAACTGGATCGTCGCCGAGTACGGCGCCTTCTACGGCGGCGCGACCGTCGTGCCGCTCTATGACACGCTCGGGGCGTCCTCGACGGCGTTCATCCTCCAGCACACGCACGCGAGCACGGTCGTGTGCTCCCGCAACGAGCTCCCGGCCCTCCTCCGCGTCCGGTCGTCCGTGCCGTCGCTGACGACGGTGATCCTCAGTGGCGACGTGACGCCCGACGACGAGGCCAGCGCGCGTGCTGCCGGCGTGCACCTGACATCGATGGCCGCGATCGAAGCCATTGGCGCCGCTCACCCTGCGCCGCGCGCCCCGCTCGCCGCCAGCGATATGGCCATCCTCATGTGTGCTGCCATGTCTTCTCAACGAAATTGGTCCTCATCGCATCGGCTCTAGGTACACGAGCGGCACGACCGGCGATCCGAAGGGCGTGCCGCTCACGCACGCCAACATCCTCTTGTGCTCGTGCTCGAGCGACGCGCGCATCAAGTACCGCAAGTCCAAAGCCGCGCTGGAAGACCACCCGATACATCTCTCGTACCTGCCGCTGGCGCACATTGCCGAGCAGCTCGCCAAGACACTCACGCTGCGCCACGGCGGGTCCCTCGGGTTCTACCAAGGCGACCCGCTCAAGCTCATTGACGACCTCATCGCGTTGCGCCCGACCATCTTCGCCAGTGTCCCGCGCCTCCTCAACCGCGTGTACGACAAGGTCGTTGGCGCCGGCCTCAGCGCAGGCGGCCTCAAGGGCTGGCTCTTTGCGACCGCGCTCGCGACCAAGCTCGCGAACCTCGAGCGCGGCATCACGTCGCATTGGCTCTACGACCGCCTCATCTTTGAAAAGGTTCGGAGGTTTGAGATGGAGCACATTATGTTGGATTGATACATTGATAGATTCGCGCCAAGCTCGGCCTGGACCGTGTTCGGTTTGTCATTACGGGCTCGGCGCCGCTCTCGTCGGACGTGGCGTCCTTCTACCGCGTGCTGCTCGACTGCCCGGTCGTCGAAGGCTACGGCCAAACCGAGTGCACGGGCGGCGCGACGGCGTCGGATCCGCGGGATTTCTCCGCCGGCAACGTCGGCGCACCCTTCGCGTGCGTCGAGATGAAGCTCGTGTCGGTGCCCGACATGGGGTACAATGTGACCGATACCGTCCACGGCGACTTGCACGTCGCGGGCCGCGGGGAGATCTGCTACCGTGGCGCGACCGTCTTCAGCGGCTACTTTAAGAACCCCGCATTGACAAAAGAAGTGCTCGACGAGGATGGCTGGCTGCACTCGGGCGACATTGGCGTCTGGACCCTCGACGGCCGGCTCAAGATCGTCGACCGCAAGAAAAACATCTTCAAGCTCTCGCAGGGCGAGTACGTCGCCCCCGAGAAGATCGAAAACATCATTGCGTCGAGTGTCTTTGTGAACCAGTCGTTCGTCTATGGCGACAGCTACCACGCGACGGTCGTCGGGGTCATCGTGCCCGATGAAGCTGAAATTCTCGCGCTCGCTACGTCTCACGGGCACATACAGGGAGCTCTGCGCCGACCCCAAGGTATGAGATCCACCAAGATTCTTCTTGCGAATGCTTAGGTTTCTGCTTTGTAGATTATCGCGCACGTCCTGACCGACATCCAGCGAGTTAGCAAGACGAGTCAGCTGCTGGGCTTCGAGACGCTCCGTGCGATTGCGCTGCGCCCAGAGCTCTTTACAATCGAGGAAGGCCTCGTGACGCCGTCGCTCAAGCTCAAGCGGCAAGCGGCCAAGAAGATCTTTGGCGACGTCCTTGATCGCCTCTACGTCGAGACCAAGGACACGGTTGCCGGCAAGCAAATCAAACAGCAGTAGAGGACTTGAAATATTGAAATTGCTGCAACAATGGCGGTTGAGACCGGCACACGAGCAGTGACAAACCAGTGTCAGCTGACCAATTGGTTATAGTGAGAGCTTACAATGTGAGGGACGAGCGCCACCCCGAAGCTTTGTGTGTTTCCCGCTTCTCGGTTGCCGTAAAGAGCTCCGATTCTGTGTCGATTCAAACACACATACACACAAACATTGTTTTGATTAACTCAACTTCCCTATCCTACCGATATATTTCAACTACAAGACTGCATAGTCGTCGCTGATCCAAGAATTGTCCATGTACGCTGGAGGCTGCGCTTCGTAGTTCGGATCCAAGTACGCGCAGGGCGCCACCTCCTCATGGACCATGTCTTCGTCGTCTTCATCACCATATGACATGCGGTCTTGCTCCAGGCTGATCAGGAGCTGGACGTTGTCCTCGAGTCTCGCCACTTGCTTGTCCTTGGCGTGATCCTTGGCGGCCATCGCGTGTATCTGTAGGTCTTTCGCTTCGCAGTCGGCGTGACTCATGCCGAGCTGCTCGTTGAGGATCATCTTCTGAGAGACCAAGGTGCGGTTGGTGGCGATGGAGGCGTCGTACAATGCTTGGAGCTGGTCGAGGGCGACGGTGGTCGTAGAGGCGTGCTGCTCGATGGCAGTGCACTGCGCTTGCAGCTGCTGCAAGTCGTTTTGGATGCGTCCGAGGCAGCCGTAGCGCTCTCGAGCTGCTTCTCGAGGATCTTGACGGTCTTCGTGAGCTCGGCGATCTGCTCGTCTTTGGCAGCCACGAGAATGTTGTGGTCCAGCTGCTGCGCCTTGAGGTCCGCGCCAAGGCGACCGACCTCCGACTCCTGGACGGACTTGAGGTGGCAGATCGTGTCAAAGTGCTGCGTGGAGCGGGCTTCGTAAAATTTGCGCTCGGTCGTCACCGTCGCGAGGCTCGTCTCAAGCTCGAGGATACGAGTTTGGCGGGCGTTGGACTCGGTCGTCACCGCCGCCAGTTGGGCTTCCAGCGCAGCGATGCGCGACTCCTGCTGCGCGGCGGCAGGCAATGATCGAGGCAATGGAGTTGCTGGGACGACTGGACGCGTCTCGGTGGTCGGTCGCACGCGTGCAGGCGTGCGAGGTGTCGGTGCGGCGGCTTGGGGAGGCACCCGAGCTGTTGGTGGCGCTCCTTGGACGGCACGCGTTGGCACGATCGGCCGGGCGCGGGTGCGCGGCGGCACCGTGGTGCGCGTCACGGGAGTCAATGTGGCCTTGGAGGCGACGTTGGCGGAGCTGTTCCAGCGGGGCTTGGTCATCGTTGTCATTGTTGTCGTCGGTTGTCTGCAAAATTGGAGAATGAGCTCGAGATGCCTTGCAGCTTTCTGCTTGTGAAGGCGCATGGATTTGCTTTTACAACTTGTTTTTACTTGTAGAAGCGAATGAGCTTTCTACATATTCGCTTCTACGCTCACAAAAGGCGCAAGTTGCTTTTTACAAGTTGCTTTTACAAGTAGAAGCGAATGAACTTGCGCCTTTGTCAGCGTAGAAGCAAATATGTAGAAAGTTCATTCGCTTCTACTTGTAAAAGCAACTTGTAAAAGCAACTCCATGCGCCTTTACAAGCAGAAACCAGCATGTCATCTTGAGCTCATTCTCCAATTCGCAGACAACCGACGACAACAATGACAACGATGACCAAGCCCCGCTGGAACAGCTCCGCCAACGTCGCCTCCAAGGCCACATTGACTCCCGTGACGCGCACCACGGTGCCGCCGCGCACCCGCGCCCGGCCGACCGTGCCAACTCGTGCCGTCCAAGGAGCGCCACCAACAGCTCGGGTGCCTCCCCAAGCCGCCGCACCGACACCTCGCACGCCTGCACGCGTGCGACCGACCACCGAGACGCGTCCAGTCCCAGTAACTCCATTGCCTCGATCATTGCCTGCCACCGCGCAGCAGGAGTCGCGCATCGCTGCGCTGGAAGCCCAACTGGCGGCGGTGACGACCGAGTCCAACGCCCGCCAAACTCGTATCCTCGAGCTTGAGACGAGCCTCGCGACGGTGACGACGGAGCGCAAATTTTACGAAGCCCGCTCCATGCAGCACTTTGACACGATCTGCCACCTCAAGTCCGTCCAGGAGTCGGAGGTCGGTCGCCTTGACGCGGACCTCAAGGCGCAGCAGCTGGACCATAACATTCTCGTGGCTGCCAAAGACGAGCAGATCGCCGAGCTCACGAAGACCGTCAAGATCCTCGAGAAGCAGCTCGAGAGCGCTACGGCTGCCTCGAACGCATTCAAGAACGACCAAGTACAGCAGCTGCAAGCGCAGTGCAGTGCCATCGAGCAGCACGCCTCTACGACCACCGTCGCCCTCAACCAGCTCCAAGCATTGTACGACGCCTCCATCGCCACCAACCGCACCTTGGTCTCTCAGAAGATGATCCTCAACGAGCAGCTCGGCATGAGTCACGCCGACTGCGAAGCCAAGGACCTACAGATACACGCGATGGCCGCCAAGGATCACGCCAAGGACAAGCAAGTGGCGAAACTCGAGGACAACGTCCAGCTCCTGATCAGCCTGGAGCAAGACCGCATGGCGTATGGTGATACCAGCGACGATGACGAAGACATGGTCCATGAGGAGGTGGCGCCCTGCGCATACTTGGATCCGAACTACGAAGCGCAGCCTCCAGCGTACATGGACATGGACGACCCTTGGATCAGCGACGACTATGCAGTCTTGTAGTTGATATATATCGGTAGGATAGGGTAGTTAAGTTAATCAAAACAATGTTTGTGTGTATGAGTGTTGCCAATAGTTAGAATGTGTTGCCAATAGTTGGAATCGACATAGAATCGGAGCTCTTTACAGCAACCGAGAAGCGGGAAACACACAAAGCTTCGGGGCGGTGCTCGTCCCTCACAAAGCTCTCACATTTTAAGCTCTTACTATAACCAATTGGTCAGCTGACACTGGTTTGCCACTGCTCGTGTGCCGGTCTTAACCGCCATTGTTGCAGCCATTTCAATATTTCAAGACATCTACTGCTGTTTGATTTGCTTGCCGGCAACTGTGTCCTTGGTCTCGACGTAGAGGCGATCAAGCACGTCGCCAAAGATCTTCTTGGCCGCTTGCCGCTTGAGCTTTAGCGACGGCGTCACGAGGCCTTCCTCGATTGTAAAGAGCTCTGGGCGCAGCGCAATCCTAGGGGTATTGGCTCGACGTGGTGTGGAGAAACTCGCGGGTGACCGAGAACGGTACCAAGTTGTTGCGGTTGATGTGCTGCTACATTCGAGCCCTGGTGTCTCAGTTCGCGAGAGCCTCGAGGACGCCGACAAATTGCTTAGCTCTGCCGTCGACGGCGACTCCTGGAAGGACTTCACACGGAGCTTGTCGTCATGGGCTCACCCGCGGCCGCAAGTACCTTAGAGTGACTACATAAAACAAGACAAGCCCACAAGTAGAAAGAGATTGCTAGTCTCTACGTATGCGAACTCTTTGTAACAACGAGGATAACGCGAAACACGTTCATATATACCGACCGGTCCCCAGTGACCGGCACTCCTGGACCGGTACCAGTACACGTGCATTCAATAGTTTTGGTCAACACGAATCTGTTGGCGATGACCACCAGCTGGCTCAAACGGCCATTAATTGGCCAGAAAAGCGACATTGCGCCGTTTTACACCAATCAGAAGCCAGCCATGGCACGACCTCCGTGGACAGTTCCTTGAACCAGTTGCACAACGGCTTCAACTGAAGCCGGAAATAGGAGCCGCTCGTCGTCGGGTTCAGATCTCGTTCGTCGTCATGACCGACAGCGCCGGCTCCTTCCTCCTCCAGAGCAGTGTCCTCCTCGGCGTCGCTGGCCTCGCCTACACGCACTTGACATCGCGCGGCGACGTCGTTGTGCCGCCGGCCTTTTACTCGCAGCCCGACGAGGCGACGGCCAAGCCCGGCCATGGACCCGTATACCGCGTTGGCAAATTTCCCAAGCTCGACGTGCCCACGACGCTGGCGCAATTGCACGAAACGACGGCAAAGCACCCGACGCTCAACTTTCTCGGCCACCGCCCGATCGACGCCGACGGCAACGCAGGCCCGTACGAGTGGCAGTCGTACGAACAGGTATAACTACCTCTTGTCCCGCCTCTCTCGCAACCGATGCATACCATGCAATTATTAGGTCTACGCCCGCGTTCAGAACTTTGCGTCTGGTCTCGCGCACGAAGGCCTCGTGGCGCCGACGGCCGACGGCCACAAGATGCTCGGCATCTACATGCGCAACCGGCCCGAGTGGGTCATTGCGCAGTTTGCTGCCTTTTACACGCACGGCTTCATCGCCCCGCTCTACGACTCGCTCGGCGCCAACTCGACCGAGTACATTCTCAACCAAACGCTCGTACCGTCGGTCGTGTGCACACGCGACGAGCTGCCGGCGCTGATCGCGCGCAAGCCGCAGGTGGCCACGCTTCTGCACGTGATTTTGTGCGACACGACGTCGCTGTCGCCTGACGATGTGGCCGCCGCGTCGGCGGTCGGACTCACGCTCTGGACGATGGCGGGACTTGAAGCCGTTGGCGCTGCGTATCCGTTGCCCGGACTGCCGCCCCTCGTGACGTCCGACACGGCCGTCCTCATGTAGGCTGAACGAACCGTAGCGGATTGTGTCAGTGACCAAGAAGATGATGTAGGTACACGAGCGGCACGACCGGCGACCCGAAGGGTGTGCTGCTCACGCACGGCAACCTCTTGTCGGCGGCCATTGGCGTCGAGGAGCGCATCCTCAAGGGGCAGGCGCTCGAGACAATGAACAACCATCCGATCTACTTTTCGTACCTGCCGCTGCCCCACGTGTTTGAGCAGCTCGCGCAGCTGGCCGTCGTCCAGTACGCTGGCAGCGCTGGTTTCTTCCAGGGCAACCCGCTGCGCATTGTGGACGACCTCACGACGCTACGGCCGACGGCGTTCGCCTCGGTGCCCCGGCTGCTCAACAAGATTTACGACAAGATTGTCGGCGGGGCCCTCGCGGCCGGTGGTGTCAAGGCATGGCTCTTCCAGCGCGCGTTGGACGCCAAGCTCGCCAACCTCCCGCTCGGCATCACGTCGCACCCGATCTATGACCCGCTCATCTTCTCCAAGGTACCTTCTATCGATGCTTTGGATTCATGTCTCATAGCTACTACTATCGCCTAGATCAAGGCCAAGATTGGGTTTGACCGCCTTGGCTACATGCTCTGTGGGTCGGCCCCATTGTCGCAGGACGTCATGGCGTTCTTCCAAGTGCTTTTGGGCGTGCCTATCTTTGAAGGCTACGGCCAAAGCGAGTGCTGTGGCGCCTCCAACGTCACCGACATTGCCGACTTTACCGGCGGCACCGTCGGCGCGCCGCTCTCGTCGGCTGAAATCAAGCTCGTCTCGGTGCCAGACATGGGGTGCGACTCGGACGAACGCTCCGTTCCAGCTGTGCTGACGATAGGATGTAGGTACAATGTGACGGACACGGTGCACGGCCTCGACGACCAGCAGATCCCTGTGAACGGCCGTGGCGAGATTTGCTACCGTGGACCGAGCGTCTTTCAAGGCTACTTCAAGAACCCGCAAATGACCAAGGAAGTGCTCGACGAGGACGGCTGGCTGCACTCGGGCGACATTGGCGTCTGGACTTTGGACGGCCGGCTCAAGATTGTCGACCGCAAGAAAAACATCTTCAAGCTCTCGCAGGGCGAGTACGTGGCCCCCGAGAAGATCGAAAACGTCATCAAGGGCAGCGTGTACATCAACCAGTCGTTTGTGTACGGCGACAGCTTGCACGCGGTGCTGGTTGCGATCATTGTGCCCGAAGAAGCCGAGATCACGCGCCTCGCAGCGTCTTTGGATGTGACGGGCACCTTTGCTGAGCTCTGTGCGCATGCCGCCATCAACGAAGCGGTCCTTCGCGACATTGTGGCTGTCGGAAAGAAGGGAAAGCTCCACGGTTTCGAGCTGATCAAGGCGCTGCTGCTGCACCCTAAGCCGTTTACAATTGAAAACAACCTCGCAACGCCGACGTTCAAGGTCAAGCGCAGCGAGGTCAAAAAGGTATTTGGCGCCGAAATCCAAGCGCTGTACGCCAAGACGGGCGACGTTGTCGCGGGTAAAAACGTCAGCCAACACTAAGGAAACAATTGCATTAAAAGAAAATGTGCAAGATCTGGAGACGTAGCAAGTAAGTATTATTAGGGTCAATATGACGTTGCTTTGCATCTATATCAGCGCAACAGTGCTAGAAAGGTGGCCGCGTACGTGCAAGGCAGTCTTCGACAATATTGTGCGTGGACATGCCGGCAACGATCGCCTCGGTCAGCTCCGTCCACAGCTCCTTGTTCTGCGCCAATGCGGTGATCTCCGTACGGTCTGCGCGCGTCGTGAGGTGCTGCGGGAACGACGGGACGGTGACGAGAGTAGGCACGTGTGGCAGCGTCACCATTGTGTGGCCGGGCCGCGGTGCAGTGGCTGCGCGCCCGACGTACTCGCCCATTGCGCGGCTGACCGGTTTGTCGACCGGGCTGCGGAGATTGCGCTGTCTCTCGGGACTGGAATCAGAGTCCTCGTCTGCGTCGACGTCGTGGGCAATCTTCAGGTTGACAAGCGCTTCGAGCAGCGATGGCTCGAGGCACGAGAGAGCGTCGTCCTCTTCGTTGGCAACGTTTGGGCTGCGTGAGGATGCTACAAGGTCGTCGTCTTTTTCTTGAAGCCCTTCTGGATCGTGTTTCTCGAGAGCGAGTCCCACGTGCTTTGCACCCACGCAGCGAGCTCGATGCCGCAGGGTGGCTGCAGGACAAAGTGGGCCATGGACGTGTGGTAAGCGACTTGGGCGCGGAGGCTGTCGATCCAAATGCGGCGAAGGCGGTTCATCAGCGTGTTTTCCACACCGCGTTGGTTGGTTGCGCGCGGTGGAGGACCACATTGATCTCATCGGCGTACGCTTGCACGTCCGGCGTCCAGGGGGCGCCCCATACGAGCAGCACGTTTTCGTTCAAATGCGCGCGGCGGCCAAAGTGGAATCGGAGGAACGCGAGCGAGAGATCGCTGTTCCAAGTGGCCGTTGGGTGGCCGCCCGTCTCTTCTTGGATGATCTGCATGTCCTCCCACGCAGTCGCATCAAAGCCTGGGCGCGCGTCTGGATGATTCTCGGCGTCCGACTTCATGACGAGAAAAAGTGGGTATTTGTTGCCGTCTGCATCGCCGAGAAGCATGGCCGTGATGCGGTCCCTCTCCGAGCCGCCGCATCGGACCCACGCGTTCACCGACCCGCCGGCTTCGGAATGTATTCGTAGTTGATGCCTAATGGTATTACTGGCTGAGCCGTCCGACGCGACAGACTTCTGCAGTGCAGCAGAGCACGTAGGTAGATGTGGCGACAACGGCGTTCAACAACATGTGGAAGATCTGGATGCGTCGAGGCCTCATCTCGGAAGGCAACCGTGTGCGGCTGTACAAGTGTTACGTGCTCCCGGTCCTTTTGTACAACTGTGGCACCTGGGCCCTGACGCCAACGAGTCTGGCGGGCCTTGACAGCTTCTATCGCCGGCAGCTGCGTCGTCTTCTAGGCATCTTTCACCCGAACACGCTCGGCGACGTCGCGCTCTACAAGCGCTGCAACAGTGTCCCGCTGAGCGAGATCGTCGCCCGCCAACGCTGGCGCCTGCTGGGTCACGTGCTGCGCCTGGAGAAAGACGTCCCTGCCAACATTGCCGCCGCCCGCTTCTTTGCCGCTCCCGAGGCGCCCCGTTTTTAGGCCGCACCAAGATCACGTTGCCGATCGTCCTGCACCGCGACCTCCAGTCGTT